>NC_052519.1:2591319-2744602 GCF_014356525.2 Nilaparvata lugens
GTTACCAGCTAGTCTTATATGTTAATCTCTTTCTTGTATAATATCTGACGACGAATGACGAATCATCACGTTTGGAATACTGGACTAATTAACTTGAAATTTTGCATATAGATTCTTAATTTACCGAGGTTGGTTATAAGCCTATTCTAAAATTCTTCAAAATACGTCAAGTTTTTAATTATTAGATCCTTGCAGAGCACGGGTTACCTGCTAGTCTTATATGTTAATCTCTTTCTTGTATAATATCTGACGACGAATGACGAATCATCACGTTTGGAATACTGGACTAATTAACTTGAAATTTTGCATATAGATTCTTAATTTACCGAGGTTGGTTATAAGCCTATTCTAAAATTCTTCAAAATACGTCAAGTTTTTAATTATTAGACCCTTGCAGAGCACGGGTTACCTGCTAGTCTTATATGTTAATCTCTTTCTTGTATAATATCTTTTACTTGAACATCGCAATAATAATATATATTACTATCCTTGTCTAATCTAGAAAATGGAAGATCCGTCATCAATTGGAGTGTGATTCGCGATAATCAGGAATTCCCCGAAATCATCTCACCACCGGTTGAAGAAAGACAGAAAGACATTGTTGTCACCGAGGAAATTTATAAGAACTCTGTAGTAATACCTTGGTACAGAGGTTTTCTGCCCAGACAGGTGAATGAAAACAGCTATTTGACAAGAATAATGAGTAGAATACAAGAGCAGGGAATACATTTATTTTCCTAATTTAAATAGAGGTTAATTCCGCATAAAGTATAAGCATAGAGAAACAATAGCGTAAGTAGATATCCCATGGTATAGGGAATTTATGTCGCAACTTTTACTGTTATCTCAAGCCGATTACTGTCGACTATTGTCAATTTTTACTGTTTTGTTGGGGTGAAAGTGTATGAACGGTACAATTTGAGAGAATAACAGTGTCACACAGCTGCAAGGGAAAGAACTACGTGAACTATCGGCTTGGGATAACAGTAAAAGTTGCGACATAAACGCCCTATACCATGGGATATCTACTTATGCTATCGTTTCTCTATGGTATAAGGTAGTAGAAAGAATGACTATGATGATATTGATGGACCTATAGCTATAGAAGGTGTGTTCAGAAAGACGGGGAGCTCATAAGTGATATTTAGCGGAGTCGGCTCCTCAAGTGGTCACCCGTCCAACGGGAGAAACAGACGCACGTCTCTCAACTTATCTGAGCGATAAGATAACAAACATCACGACCACTGTTCCAGTCGCTTCCCTGAGTAGCCTTCAAATGAAATAGTATATTTCGCACCTAGAGCAGAAAATGAGATTTTTCCAGCTCGAAATCGGTTTTCAAGTCCGAGGCCGTAGGCCGAGGACTAGAAAAGATTGAGAGCTGGAAAAACATTTTTGCCCGTGGTGCGAACGATATTTTTCGCCACACTACAGGTATTGCTGACAAAATAAATAAAGAATACAAAATAAAGAATACTCGTTAAGCTATCGTACCTATCTCTTGATTTTAGTGGTAGAAGATTTGCAGTCAGGATTTCAGATTCTTTTAAAATTTCACTTGGAATACCACAGTCAACTTCAAGCATTTTTGAAAATTCGGAATGTAATAATCAACAATAAATAATTGAATAAGACTGGTTGCGAAGCGAATTAGTTTGATTCGAAACTGGAACTGAAATCATGGCGACTTCAGCTGTTGATGAAAGTGGACACTCGCCCGATCTAGCGGATGACTTATTAACTACTTCCATGAGCGGCTGGAAAGAGACAACTTTCTGGCCTAGACCGGAAAAGAAACCCTTTTCTGACGTCGTCTGCAAACAAGGTCTTTCAGATCTACGTAGGAACTGGAAAACAGCTGCTTTCTGTGCAGCGAAAAAAACATTTACGCGTAACTCACGCTTACGCGACTCAGGTCAAGAAAAAAACATTTACGCGTAACTCACGCTTACGCGACTCAGGTCGAGAAGAGACTCGACTCTAGTCGAGAGCATGTGTTTTCAAATGGGTGGTGTCGCAGAGACTAGAATCGACTTGTCTGAGTGTCACCATTTGGAAACACATGCTCTCGACTAGAGTCGAGTCTCTTCTCGACCTGAGTCGCGTATGTGTGAGTTGGGCCATAGGTGACCATTGAGATTAGCAAATTGAAAAGTAGAATAGGTTATCAAGATTGATAACTTTTTACCGGTGCATATCTCCTAAACGTTTCTAATAATTATAAAAAATATCTCATATATCTTTCTTAAATTATATTAGATATATTGCAACTTTTCATACAAATAAATATTAACTACTCTTAAAAATAATAATAATAATAATAATAACTCTTTTCAAAATCTATCAAAGTGATGCACTTAACTAATAATAATACTGAGTGTGTTGCCCACATAAGCTCTTAGGCTTGTGCGTGGGTAATGAGTGGGAGAGATGATGATGATGAGAGATGACGACTACTTTTTTGTTAGTCGGGACCGACGAATTATTGTCTCCTCCGAAAGACAGGGTGGCCGTATCTATGTGATTGTGCTGTGGTCAAAAACTTTTGGCCTCGGTCGAGATTCGAACTCTGGTTCTCTTGATTACAATATAATATAACAATGTGTACTTTCTGGGAACAAGAAAAAAGTGGTAAATTTTTCAATCACGTGACTAGTGCAAAATGTTTCCATGGAACGCCATTTCAAAATCGTTGGTTCAAGCGTTTGGTGCGCACTTATAACGTTGATTTACACCAAAATGTGTCGTTTACTAGCTGAGTGAATGAAGAAAATGTGTTTTACAAACTTACCGTCTAGAAAAGTGTGCATTTCTTCCATTCCATTACTCTCAAATTTTCTATAGAGAAAAATTCATTTAACGAATGGTTATTAAACATCATTTTGTTGGTTATGTATTCTAAGGCTATACTATGGTAAACAAACAAGCTATCATCGCTTGCGCAGAGAAGCAAGCAGACCACAACTCAATCGACCAATGAGAGCTCTGAAAGTTTGAACTGTCACAATTTACCGGGCTTCGACTGTGGGGCAGGAACTTGGAACTGGAACTAGTTTCTGGTACGGAATCTGTCAAAATTCTTCCCATGGGACGCGGAACATTTTACCTGGTAAATTGTGAATCGGACAATTTACCACATTCCATGTTCCCAGAACGGGCTCAATATTATAAAATTAATATGATATAACAATAAGGATTTGAATGAATTATTGAATAGGGTAGAATCTCTACTAATTGCAAAATCAACTTTAGCATGTGTAGTCAAATATTCAATTTCAAATTTTAATTCAATAATACAATATTAATATTTTGATTTTCAGGCGTACATTGTGACAGATTTGAGTAAGAATGAAACAGCCCTCAGTGATTTTCCGTCAGGTGATTATCCCACCTACGAGAAGTATTTTGTAACCAAGTATGCCAATGTGGAAAAGTTATACTCGGCTCAGAAGCCCTTGCTGGAGGTCAGAGCCCTGTCCAGGAGATTGAACTGCTTAAGGCCAAGGTAACTGACTGAGTGAAAGAGTTGACAAAACATTAGTATCATAAATTATAAGTTATTATAATTGATAGTGTCACGGAATATTTCACAATAAAAACACACAACATTAGTCAATAGAATTTTGAAAGTTGGCGCCAACCTCTGAGTGCCGGTTGCACAAAAGCCGGTTTAATTTTAATCGTAATTAAGGCCGGTTACAGAGCTCGACCGACCGTCAGTGCGTATGTACCATCCTGACCGTACGCATCGATGAATCAGTTTTACACATTCAGAGCTCGACCGACCGTCAGTGCGTATGCACCATCCTGACCATACATCAGTTTTTCCGACTCACAAAATGGACGCCTTTACAGATTGTTTAATTGCAGCTTATTATCTTTGTAAACGAAAGATTAAAAGACGTAGATATCAAGTTCACCCGATGGTCGCCCAAAGAGCATTTCAAAGGGAATTTAGTACCATTATATACATCATTGCTTGGGATGAAGATACATTTTTCAACTACCTCAGAATCTCCATCAGAAATTTTGATGAGTTATTTCGAGCTTGTATCACCATTGGGAATACTTGCAGTCACTTTAAGCTACGGATCAAATAAATAATGTAGAGAATATTAATAATATATGATTTTGTCAATAAAAAATTTAGAAATGATTGAAGAAATGTATAGAAAAACTCTGAATATTCAAATATGACATTATTAATTGAATTCATTCATTATGATATTCAATTCAATATCAGCTGATTGTCGTGCAGAGGTGTCAGCACATTGGTTAGGTTGCGATCGGGCTACTGATCAGTACAGCTCTGAAAGATTCTATTTGTTTCAATAGCGCGTCAGTCGACCGATGGAACGGATGCGCACGAGCTCGACCGACGGTATTCGTATGCTGTATAAAACGCATGGTCCTGACCGTGCGCGTGCGTGCCGTCAGTCCTGCTCTGTACGGATACATGGAATCTCTATGGAAAATACAAGCGCAACTGACGTACGCACTGACGGTCGGTCGAACTCTGTAACCGGCCTAATTCCACGAGAACCAATCAGATAAGGCCTTTTTTTCTGTTATCGGCAATTGGGAGATAATAGAATCAGGCCCGGTTGCACAAGAGCCGGTTAAATTTTTATCGTGATTAATTCCACGAGAACCAAGCAGAGAAGCCGTCTTATCAAAAAGGCTTTCTCTGATTGGTTCTCGTGAATTTAATCACGGTTAAAATTTAATCGGCTTTTGTGCAACCGGGCCTGAGTCTATTATCTCCCAATTGCCGATAACAGACAGCGCTCCTCCCACAGCTGATAGGTCGAACCGGCCAGAACGTAACATCTTTTTACAGACAATAATATTTTCTAATTTATTAAAAGATAAAATTAAGTTTCTAAAACTAGAAATAAAATATATAATTAAATTCCATTCATCTCCCATCCTATCCCCTTCCGTGATTGGCAAATGAATGTGACGTTACAACTGTGAAGTGTGGTGAAGAAAAGTTATCAGGATAGAGGTTCGTGTGTACAGTTTTAGCTGCGTAAGCTGCGTACAGTTTTATGCGTCACGAATACGCGAAATTCAGTTATTGGAGTTCATTTATCTTATACAGAGTGAGTTATATGTATGGGAATCCTTCAATAAATTGAAGACTGTTGTAGATATATATAAATATATATATATATATATATATATATATATATATATATATATATATATATATATATATATATATATAAGTTAAATAAGTGAGAAATAAAGTGGTTTTTTGATAAAAAAGAACGAAGTTTCTATCTCGAGAGTTGACATTAGAATGTCCTCACTCGTTTATTTTGAAAAACAAAAACAAACTCTTATCAGGTGATAGTGAAGACGTAAACAGATAAGGAGAGTGTAGCTCGCCTAACTACTCCCCCCCAGTCTTCACTATCCTTGAAATTTAATTCAATTTCTTCTTTCTTCAATTTCAATCGGCCCCTTGTTAAGAGGGCTCGAACTATGTATGGACCTATGAATCGGCGATCCGATTTCCTTCGCTTGTAATAATTCTTCTTGAACACCGTATCGCCAACTCGGATTTTTCCTTGAGTTTCCTCTGCTTTTGCATTGTGACGTGCGACTCGGTTTTCCTTATCTTCACATATCTTCTTCCTGGTTGGTTCGTGTTTTTCCTGTTGTACCATTAATTCCAGGGGTGTAAGGCCGGTTGAAGAATGAATGCTATTATTATAGGCAAATATAGCTCTGGCCATTGCTTCCTCCCCGACGATGGATTTATCAGCATCCAAAAGATGTAGATGTTCCGTTAACGTGCTGTGTAATCTTTCAATCATTCCATGTGATCTGGAATGGCCTGTTGTCGTGTAATGACTTTCAACTCCGTATTCTTGAAGCATAGCTTTCACTTGGTTATTACAGAATTCTTTTCCTCTATCCATAATTAATTCCTGCGGGCATTGATACAGTCCAAACAGTTTTATTAGATTCACAATTAAACAATTTGCCGTCTTGTTCTCCAGCGGCCAAGCTGTGGCTAATTTAGTAAAACGGTCGATTGAAGTGAGATATTTTTGCTTGTTGTAGTGAAACACATCAACTTCGATTGTATGATGGGGCCTATCTGGAATAGGCGTCAACTGTAATTGTGTCTTATATGGCGATCTGTCGTACTTGACTCGTTCACATATTGTACATTCACTTATCACTTCTGTTACTGTTTTAATCATATTCAGCCAATAATATTGATAAGAGTAACATTTATACAGATTTGAGAATTGAAATATGAATAAATTCTTGAGATTGCACAAGTGAAATATATTTTGTATATACTTATTGTAAAAAATAATGGTAGCTTTTCATATATAAAAAAAAATTACCGAGGAACAGAAACCAGCCGATTCCCCAGTGACCATTAAAAAGAATATAGTAATGAAGTTATGTAAATCTATAAACGATTAAATAAAGTGTGTGGTAAATATAAAGAGAAGAAAGGTAAGTTTGAAAATTTATAATCTCAAAAATGAAAAAAAAATCTATTTATGTATAAAAAAAGCGTCAAAAGCATCAAATTAATAGAGATGATCTTAGTGCCAATAAACAGACTGAAGCAGGCTTTCTGACGACTCCCAGCCCAGGCGGTATAGCCACCCCTCCACCTTACGCTTGAATGCAGCCACACTGCATTCATCCATATCAGTTCTTATCTCAGCGGGCAAATTACGATAGACCATTTGAGCCAAATAAAAAGGTGTCCTCAGCTCCACTCCATGAACCACCTGCGGCGTCGCAAAACCGAAGTTAGTTCTATACCGTGTAGGATAGGTATGTAAAATATCTGATAAAATTTTAAGTTTATTAGTTTTTAGGTAGATCAATAAAGATTTAATGTACAATTGCCTTACATTTAAAACTGTAAATTCTGTAAAAAGTTGTGCTGTTGGATATCGGCATTCCTTATTTAAAACAGTTTTGATAATTTGTCTCTGCGACACCGCAAGCGGTTCAAGGAGGGTAGCAGGAAGGCCTCCCCAAACCAGTATGCCATACTGTATAATAGACTGGACGTATGCGTAATAGACTGTCTTACACTGCTTCTTAGTCAAAACTTGACTCAATTGGGAAAAAGCATACAGTAGCCTTCTAAGTCGCTGCTTCACCAACTGGATGTGCGGACTCCAACTTAAGGTGTTATCAATTGTTATCCCAAGGTACTTATATTGATTAACTCTTTCTAAGTTTTCACAGTTGCAGGAAATTGAAGTAGAGTCCCCACATGAGTGGAGTTTCAGGTCTTTGTGTCCTGGATCTTGCTGATTACGGGTTACTATAGGCATGTACTTGGTCTTGCTGATATTGACAGTCAAAGAGTTATGGTCAAACCAGGCCTTAATTCTAGACAAGTCAGCTGTAGCGTTCCTGTATGCGTCGTCCCATAATTTACCAGTTGAGACCACAGCCGTATAATCAGCAAATAAAAAAAGTTTACTTTTGATGCTCAGCAGTGGTAGATTATTAACATATATCAGGAAGAGAATAGGCCCAAGAGTACTCCCCTGCACAACCCCGTAATCAACTTGCTCCAGGCCACTCAAACTATCATTGATCTGAACATATTGAACTCTGTCTTTCAGGTAGCTCCTGAACCACTGTAAAGCTGGTTGTTTGATACCCATCATCTCCAGTTTTGTCAAGAGCTTCTCCCTGTCGACTGAATCAAATGCTTTTGCTAGGTCAAGATAGGTAATAATTACTTTGTTCCTCGTTTTTATATTATCTGCAATATATTTAGATAAATCAAATAATGCATCAGAAGAATTTTTTGATTTCTGAAAACCGTATTGTGAGGTGGATAGAAGGTTATGTCTGTTCAAGTACTGCATTAATTGTATCTTTACGCATCTTTCAAGGATTTTTGAAATTATAGACAATAGTGAAATGGGACGGTAATTGGTGTAATTATTTTTTGTGCCTGATTTATAAATTGGAATTACTTTTGAAATCTTCAGAATGTCTGGAAATTTACTTGCCTGGAAGCTCAAGTTTACTAAATGTTGAATAGGGTGTAGGAGGATGTGGACGTTTTCTTTGATTACCCTAGCAGGTATACTATCGTGGCCTGGGGCGCTATTACCTCTCATGCTATCAATTACGTTCTTAAGCTCATCTTGTGTAACAGGCTGGAATTCAAATAGGGACTCGACAGCATGATCGGAATCATTTATTTCTGGCTCACCCATAGGAGTTAGCGAGTCGGCCAAGCTCTTCCCCACTGAGGCGAAAAACTTATTGAAATTGATGCTAACATCGGTAGCATTCTGTTGAGTCCGCCCATCCTGCGCGAAAACATCGACCGGAAATGCTAGCTTTTTATTAGGTCTACCAGAAACTTCATTTACAGTTGACCAAAACTTCTTGGGATTGTTTGAGACTTCGTCTAATTTGTTTTTATAATAATTGAATTTAGCTTGTTTGATCAGGGAGTGTAATCTATTTCGGTATTGAAAGAATTCATTTTTCAGGTTAGCATTGAAAGGTTGTTTGTTCAATCTCTTTTTTAATTTGTCCCTATGCCTGATTGATTGGATTAAGCCTATGCTAATCCAAGGCTTCAACTTATTATTTCTTGCATTTACATGAATTCTTCTAGTATTTAATTTTATTGTATTCTGAAGAGTTTCTATAAAAAGGAGTGTTGCAACACTCACATCAGATTCATCACAGATGGAGTCCCAATTCTGTAATGAGAGAGCATTTTGGATTCCTGTCCAATCTACCTTTGAGAAATACTGATCTTTATTTGTGGTTTTTACATCCTTATTTGATAGAATACTCAAACATATGGCATAATGGTCGGACACAGCAGTTTGGAGAATAGCAGCTGAGGCATTAAATGATAGTGGCAATTTAACAAAAAAATGGTCTATGCAAGTGTTGCTGGCCGGCCTTGTCACCTTGTCTATGCATGCTGTTAGTCCTGCTTCATTCATCACGTCAATGAATTTTTCCTCTATGGAACCTGGGACAACGTTCATGATATTGCAGTTTAGATCTCCAGCAAGTATTTGCATTACCCCATTCCTTGATTCTTTGAGATAATTATCTAGAGCATTCAAGAAAAGAGGTAAGCTGGAGTTGGGACTTCGATACACCGCAAGGACTTCACAGAGTGTTCCCTTCCAGTCAAAGTTTATCGATAGACAGGTGGCCAGACCGCCCAGCTGAAGCTCTCTGCAAGTTACTGAGAGATCACAGTCGATGTATACGACCACACCATCGCACTGGTTGAGGCTATTATACGACCTGAGGAGCGTATACCCCGGGATTTCCAAGAGGTCACTCTCGTCATTTAGCCATGCCTCAGTCAATATTATGCAACTAA
This sequence comes from Nilaparvata lugens, assembly GCF_014356525.2. NCBI lineage: Eukaryota > Metazoa > Arthropoda > Insecta > Hemiptera > Delphacidae > Nilaparvata > Nilaparvata lugens. The sequence goes on from NC_052519.1 coordinate 2,600,690, forward strand.
AACGATGTTTGAGGCTCTGTAGAATAATTGTAAACTCATCTATATTTCTTCTATAACTTCTAATGTTTTGGTGGATCACTGAGAAACCGGCATAGTCTCTGTTTTCAGAAAAACTAAATGTGGAATAATTTAAAGAAAAATCATTAATATCTGCATACTCCGTGCATTCAATTGGAGACGCATCGATTGGCGCCATAAAATCGCTCATTACTCTTATCTCTTAATACATAAGAAGCAAGCCGAGCCGCCTGGTGCACTCAGAATCTATACGAGAGACAAGACATGCTATTTTGTTAAAGAAAACTTATGATATAACATTAAACACAATCGTAATAACTATACATACACACCTGTATCAATACAGAATCAATAATATAATTATAAGCATAGAGACTCAATAAGTATTTATGCATTATTATAAGCCTAGTAGTAGTAAAGTAATAGCCCATTTATAGCTAGTCAATCACTCATCAATAATCTACTCTTCGACTCATAAATACAGACTAGCCTATAGGCGGCTATAGTTGAATGTTAAAAAGGAGCGTAATAGATATAAATAAAATGAATGAAATAAATAAATATTATTTTAAAGACCGTTAGTAATAATTATATATTGGAATAAAATGCGTTTTATTAAATAATAATTTGAAAAAAATAAAAAATAAATATTTTTAATTGCATCTAAAAAACTTAGGTTGGCGGGAGTAAGAAAATATTATTGGTTTGAGAGAATAATGAAAATCAGTCTATAATAAATAGACTAAGTCTAATATTATTGTCATTCGACTAACTCTTCTATTAGTCAACTATCATTAATATAATCATATTGCAGATATCGTTAATGTAAGAATAATATATCGTTAGTAGAAGAGTCATCAATTAAATCTGGGAATCATAGCGGATTTACAATCTTGCTGGTTTGGTAGTTTAATCCCTTCAACTATAATAGATATGGACCAAATGAATTAATAGCGATACTCTGTAGAGATAGATTATTTTTACTACTGTAGCCTACCTAATCAACTAATCACTTTTCCTTTCAATTTCATTGTGGAAAAACTTTGGAAACTATTGAAAACTCCAATTATATACGGTACGGAAGAAAACTTGATTGAAAGGGTTTATTCAGTGTAGTTAATAAATTACCAACGAAATAACGTGCCAATGAGATTATTGCATGTATTACGCTACTTTGGTCTATCGAATTGATGATAATGATATAATACTGTGATGTGTCCCAGAAGGTAAATTATCAGTAAATACGTTAATGAAGAGCAGGCTGTATGATGTATCTCTCATTCTCAAGAGTAGTGGAAGAATCAGTTTGAGGTGGAAGTTTTGTAATGTAATCTTATCATTAATGATAAAAGACGATTGACCTCATCAATATAATGGCATTAAATATAAGAGTCGATTCACTAGGCTTGTATACCGTTCTATCCTTCTTCATATAGATAGTGTTATTATGAATGGTGATAAGACTACCGAGCAAAACACCATTCATCTGAGTTCTTTTCTACAGTCTAGGGAATCAGTTCAGAACAGGAATTGCTTCAATCGCTTCAGAAACACTATCTAGATTTTGTGGAATACTCGGAAAACCAATACATATTTTGAATAAAAATAAAATAAACCAAGTGGATGATAGAAAAATGAATTAAGTAGGTATATAGAAATATTTCCTGTTGAGTCTCTATTATTAGTCAGGCTATGGAAATTGAAATATCCAATCTTTCTTGCAAGTAGTTGCGCTTTCTCTCTGACAACATGAGAATAAACTAATTTTAATTGAATATTATATACATTTATTGTCTCTATTTTTATTTAGGTTATCGAAATTGATATTTTCAATCTCTCTTGCGAGTTGTTATGCATACTTTCTAACAACATGCAAATAAACTTATTGAAAAACATATATATATTCCTCTATTTTAAATTAACTAAATAAATGTAAAATTAGTACTTCTCTAAGTAACTAAATATATATTTTGATAAAATAAAATAAAACTCTGTGTGATATTACTCCACATGCAATTTACTCAGTTGAAATAAAGGTTTCTGTGAGATTCTATAGATTATTTACATAAAATTAAAAAAATAATAAAGCTTTTCATATTCTTACTTACAGTAGTTGTAGTGCGGCATTACATAGTTACACGCTTGTCTCTCGCTTGAGTGTGGCCATAATAAGACGAATTATTTATTTGTGAAAGATGGGACAATATAATATGTATTATCTTGTTTACATATGTATTAACAGCTAATCGTCTTATATTGTTTTCTAAAAACACGTATTTCCGGTCGGTTATTTAGGGCTTTGTTGGTCGGCTTCCTGATGTGTGGTGGTCATGTTTCTAGGAACTTCCGAAGCGGCAGCGTTAGCGTAGGTAGATGTTTCGATGCGTTTTTCTCTCAACTCTGCGATATGCTCCATATCCCGGACACGGAATGGACGTTGGCCGACGGCTGTTTTGGCCATCACTTTGCAATCCGCGGTCCAAACTGAGTGAAGTTTTTTGTCTTTGACTAGTTGTCTGGCTGAATTGAATATAGATCTTGTCAAAGTAGTAAGATGCTCATTCAGATACACAGGAGTATTCGGAAAATTTACATTGAGTTCACTAGCAGTGAGGGAGCCTTTGAGACGTCTCGCGGCCAACCAGTTAGATTTTACTATGCGAGATGTAAAATTAATCACTATCGGAGGTGGCCTGTTGTCGTCTTTTCGATTGTGGAGTCTGTGCACTGCCGAAATGTCACTGCAATAATTGAAATTCACATCGATCGTTCTCGCGACTGCATCCAGCACAGTAAACATATCCTCCCTATATGTTACGGGTATACCTGTCACTAGGATATTGTTCTTCCTCGTATGTTGCTGTAAGTCTACCAGATCGTTTTTCACTTGCGCTAGCTCACCTTTTAATAGAGTGTTTTCTTGGCGAAATTTTTCAACAGCTGCACACGCATTATCGCACTTGTTTGAAACTTCCGTGAACTGTTCTTTTATGAGTGATATTTCTAGATTTGTAGCCTTAATGTCTTCCTGTAATTCTTTTAGTTTACCTTCATTTACGTCCCATCTTTTGTTGTTGGAGTCCCAATTTTGTTTGTTTTCCATTCTAAATTCGTTGATGGCGTTTAATATTGAATTGTTGTTCTCTATGTCCCGTTTGTCTGAGATTGATGTAGAAATGTCTTTCGAACACTTTTCGCACTTCCACGTTTTGCACTTCTTATTCACAATGATGCAGTTCTGATGAAATGATGTAGCACAATTCGGGCACTTTACTGGGTTGGAGACGGGATTTTTGCACGTGTGACACTCGCCTGTCATGTTTTAAATAAATAATAAGAAAGCACCACTTTCACGGGAAAACTAATTAAGAATTTAGTCAGAATAAAAATAAAAAATTTTCAGTTAGGCCAGTTTTATGTTTAGCGTAATGCCAGGCGGCCGGCTTTAACTTGTTACAGCACTATTCGACGGAGCGATAACAAACGATCCGACTTCATCGGCTGCCCGACAAGAACTGATGTTCTACAGAACTGATTCTACAGCACATCATGTGTATGATAAGTTATATTCAATCTCATAGAATCCATAAGAACGTAAAAATAAACATTTTGTTAATAACTTTGGTGTAAACACAGCTTCAAGTTATAGAATGTTAATGTTAGTTACAATGTTTCTCGAACTGCAATGTAAAAAATGTTATTTCTGTTTGATATACCGTCTTGCCGCACTACCTCCGTAAACAAAGCCGTAGTGCATTCGTGTGACGTCAGCACAGGTAAGGCTTCTACACCAAGAAATATTCGTTGATTTCAGCTGATCTATAACAGCTAGTGTTTTTATTGGTGTAGGAGCCCTACCTGTGCTGACGTCACATGAATGCACTATGGCTTTGTTTACGGAGGTAGTGCTTGCAGTCACCGCCTTTGAATTATAAGTATTTTATCTAAAGGTGCATTTTCGTTCGTGCGTAAACTTCCGCAGTCGACGAAGACAAGCATTGTTGACATTCATATTGTCCAAATCTCAAGTGTGCTGAAACAGCTGATCAAATAACTGTCCATTATTTGTGCTTATTGTTCAAGAATCAAGATTAATTAATTATTATAATTCAATCAATAATATCAACATTTTAAAAATAAATCTGAGTTTCTTTACAAGTTTTAAAATTTTCAATATTTTAATAGAGTATTTTCAAGTTATCAGTGATGGTTTAGTGATATATTGTTATTTTATTTGGTTTTCAACTTCTAAATTCTAAATTCCTAGTTAATATATTTTTTAGACTTAAATTGGTCAATTATTAAGTGATAAATATAACCTATTTTTGGACAATTCTATCTAAATTTGAGAAAGGAAGAGTTTTGGGCTTCAAAACTGTTGTTCCTTTCCCACTCATTCATAGCTGAGAAAGATATTGTATCTATCAATGTATAAAAATAAATAAATATTGCAATTTAAAGGTATAAAAAAGTATAAAATCAACCTCCCACATTGAAACATAACTGAACATAATCTTTCAGGTTATTTAGACGAATCGAAATCTAGCCAATCTGAGATCCTCAACCTGTCGTTGTCGACGACGGCATTTACGCATAAACGAAAACTAAGCAAAACTTTAATGAACTGCAATGTATAAAATATTATTATTTCTAGTTCATACCCTTGCAGTCACCGCCTTTTAATTATAAGTACAGTTTTTTCTCTAATTCCAATTTCCCAATGAATTTCAGTTCTGTGCTGGTTGACAGGAAAAGAATAACATTGATTCTTATAGTAGTATTCACACATTTCCGGTCAGTCAATGTGTGAACCATCCCATAAGAACCAATGTTTTTCTCTTTTTGCCCACGCTGTATCAGTAATTCAAGTAAAAATAATATGTATTTATTTAACATTCCTCATAGATTGTTGTAGTATATTTTGGAATAGTTTAATATTCTTATAGCTTTACAATTGAATGGAGTAAGTGTGATTTAAATTGTAATTGTTGACTAAGTGAGCTCCTTATTCATCATGAATGAATGAGCAAATAAATTTGAATGAATGTATTCATTTAGTAAACCACTTATTAGACTAGGCAGTTCTTATACTGGTGTTTTCAATTATTGTAAAATTTAATCAACTATTTTGATCACAAAGTGTGATTGAAATTTATTGTTGTTCAAAGCTCATTATGAATTTGTATGTATTATGAATGTATATCAACTTCTTATTAGAATAGACAGTTTGTATCAGTTTATACTGGGTTTTTCAATAGCATGTAATCAATTATTATTAATGCTGAATTTTCAAACCAGTCTCAGAGTACAGCCAATTCGATTATTCGGAAAGAATTCTACTTTTCTAGATACTGTCTCTTATTAGACTGTTGAAGCCATTTTATCTTGGCCATTAAATTCTGGTAATCATAATACAGTAATTACTTGTAAATTTGTTTAAATGTTTGTGATTTTTAGTCTAAAGATAACGGATTCTCCGTTACTGGAAGTCCAGTTTGCAAGACAATATCTCTTATTAGACTGCTGAAGCCATTTTATCTTGGCCATTAAATTATGTTTATCATAGAATGGATTAATTTCCATTGATAAAAACTGTTTTGTGATTTTTAGTCTCAAGATGAAGGATTTCCAATGCAAATTAGCACAGTGAGTCAGTTGAAAGTTTTTTGAGAGAGTGCTATGTGTTTTGCTATCACGTTTATGATTTAATTGGAATGGTGATCTCCATACGTATTTAACTGTATTATAAAATTATAAAGATGATTAAAAAAGGCACTTGTTACACAAAGTTCAATTTTTTATCCAAACTAACCAGTTAGAATAATTGTAGTCCAGTTTATAATACAATTTTACATGCTATTATCATTTATACCTCAATTATTATATATATATATATATATTATATATATATATATATATATATATATATATATATATATATATATAAGCGAAATGGCACTCACTCACTGACTGACTGACTGACTCACTCACTCGCAGAACTAAAAATCTACCGGACCAAAAACGTTCAAATTTGGTAGGTATGTTCAGTTGGCCCTTTAGAGGCGCACTAAGAACGGATTTGGAAAAATTTCAAAAGATACGCCCAAAATCTGCGTTATTACAGCGTTTTTAGCGTTTTCTCAGCTTTATTGAGAACAAATGAACAGAAAATGTTCAAATTTAGTACAGAGGCTCAGCTAGGGTGTAATAATGTTGTGTTAGAAGGAATTTGCAATAACGTCAGATACGCCCAAAATTAGCGTTTTTCCAGCGTATTTTTGCTTTTTCTCAGATTTATCGAGACAAATGAACATAAATTGTTAAAATTTAGTACAGGAGCTAAGCTAGGGTGTAATAATGTTGTGTTAGAAGGAATTTGAAATAACGCCAAAGATACGCCCAAAATTAGCGTTTTTTGCGTTTTCTCAGTTCTTTCATCAAGTAATAGACAGAAAATGTTCAAATTTGGTACAGAGGTCTAAAAATATTGTGATGAGGTAACTTTAATATTTCATCAAAGATACGCCCAAAATCAGCGTTTTTCCAACGTTTTTCTCAGCTTTTCTGCGTTTTCTCAGTACTTTGACTTTCTGATGGAATGAAGCATGCTCAAATGAAAGATGCAGGCGAGCAAAGCGAGCCCGCTGATCTCATTTTTGACAATCCAGGGGGCGGAGCCCCCAGGCTAGACGGATATGGCGAGCGAATCGAGCCTGACGGCTAGTAAGAAATATGCAGAAAAATTCAGCATTTTTCTAACATCATTGAAATAAGTTTCTATTTCTCCATTCAATTCAATGTTGTTGTGTAATTTTTAAACTGAAATAACCTTGAGAATTTCCCGTTTGATAGTAAAATAAGTCAAATGTTATAGGATTCCAAATAGTCTAAAATGAAGAGTATCACATAGATGTTGGTTTTAATAATGTTTATTATCTACAAAATATAATTATTGGACTATGATATAACGCACATATAGATATTTTTATATTCAACTTATTATAATAGAAACTAATGAATTTATCGATATATCAACACTTGGATAATTGAATCGGTCCAAACATGGTTGATCATTCTTTACCTCCGAAGCAAAGAAATCATCTGAAAAAAGGGTTTCAAGATTAATTAGACTTCAAAAACCACGTGTTTCAATGACACTTTTCAAATTTTGTTTTTCGGTTCATGCATGATTCTACATTCTACTTGCACTTGCACATCCAATGTGATCACACCCTCAGTAAGGAAATTGATATACTCCACTGCTGGTGAAAAACTAAGTATATGCATAGAGAAACAATAACGTAATAAGTAGATATCCCATGGTATAGGGCGTTTATGTCGCAACTTTTACTGTTATCTCAAGCCGATTATTGTCGATTTTTACTGTTTGGCCTGGTGAGAGTGTATGAACGGCACAATATGAGATACTACCAGCGTCACAAAGCTTCACAGGAAGGAACTACATGGACTATCTGCTTGAGATAACAGTAAAAGTTACGACATAATTTCCCTATACCATGGGATATCTACTTATGCTATTGTTTCTCTATGGTATGGGCTACTTGAGAGCAGGTCTATTGTATTCACAACATGCTTTCAAAGTTTTGACAATCGATAAGACTCAAATTCACCAAAAACGAAAACTAGGTTTGAGCAGCAGTTGGCTCTAAGTCAGATGATTTTGAATTGTTTTTGTTGGTGATTACTGAGTTATTGCAATTATTCAAATGCTACTGAATTAATAATAATTTATTAAACGAAAATACAAATTAAATGCTGCAATTCACCCCGAAGACTTCTGCTACTAATTTCGCCCACATCACTTTTGAATTTGTAAATTGTAAATAAAAGGCATTTATCTACTGCAAATATTGACAACAGGGTAAAAAGCTAGATGGAAATTCGATGAGCCCCACTATTCTACAAACTCGGGCTATTCCCGGGCTGACAAATAATTTTACTTTCCTTGCCTTATTATCATAGGTAAGGAAAGTATTGCTTTCCGAAAAAATTAAGGTACCCCAATTTCTAAATTTCAATACGTTTCAAGGTCCCCTGAGTCCAAAAAAGTGGTTTTTGGGTATTGGTCTGTATGTGTTTATGTGTGTGTGTGTATGAGTGTATGTGCGTCTGTGTACACGATACCTCATCTCCCAATTAACGGAATGACTTGAAATTTGGAACTCAAGGTCCTTACACTATAAGGATCCAACACGAACAATTTCGATCAAATGCAATTCAAGATGGCGGCTAAAATGGCGAAAATGTTGTCAAAAACAGGGTTTTTCGCAATTTTCTCGAAAACGGCACCAACGATTTTGATCAAATTCATACCAAAAAGTCATTGATAAGCTCTATCAACTGCCACAAGTCCCAAATTTTTTACAAATCTGTAAAAATTTCAGGAGCACTGCACCATCTATGCAAAGTTTGATTTTAGATTCCCAATTATCAGGCTACAAATACAATTTAAACAAAAAAATTCAAGTGGAAAAGATTGAGCATGAAAATCTCTACAATTAATGTTCAGTAACATTTTTACTTAAAATTGAAAATAAGCTCGAAATGCGAGAAAATGAGATTATTTGATTGGAAACTGTTGGCAACTGTTGATTCTATTAAATCATTCACTTTGAAGAGATAGCAGACTTCGTGTGTCTGCAGCGCCATTGTCCTGTCACCAGCTGGCTCAGATCTTAGAAAAGTAGACTTGAGATGCGCGGGAAAAGAAGCGTCAGGTGATCAATTTTCATAACGGCAAGGAAAGTTGTGTGAGTGCACCACATCAGATTTTTTTTTAATAGTAGTGCTCATCGAATTTCCATCCAGCTGTTTACCCTGTTGTCAATATTTGCAGTAGCACAATTCTTCTAGGTGAATTACAGCATTTAATTTGAAATGAAAATGAAATGAAAAAATTCTTTATTATGCGGAGTTAGGACTTTTAAGTTCTCTCTACCACTCAACCTCAAATTTGGATTTTCGTTTTTAATAATAATTATTAATTGGTTTTGTTTTTTGCTTATTCGGAATCAATTGGCGCTCAAACCAAGTTTTGGTTTTGGTGAATTGGTCCTAAGAAGTTGATTGACATCAAAGCTTTCCATTCAAGCAACGTTTCAAGTGGGTCTCACTATAGACTAGACTAGATCGCTGTTAGTAAAGATTCGTTTACACCAAGGTTATTAACAAAATGTTGATAACTTAATCCTTATAAATTCTATTAGATTGATTGAACATAACTTATCATATAGGATCTATAAGGATTAAACTATTAACATTTTGTTGTTAATTTTTGTGTTGAGCTAAGGGCTGTTCGGTACACTTTTTTTATTATTTAAATTGGATACTCTTTTTCAATATAATTGTATGGGTTGTTGAAGTGCTATCTTTCCAGATTCCGTTATCTTTCCAGATCATAAACGGTTTCGACTATGTTATTAGAACTTCTCTTAAACATTCAGAAAAATGTATCTTTCCAAACTAAAACATTTTATTCCCCATATCGTTCATAAATAAAAAAGTAACATTTTTTGTAAATTCGATAACTTGTTTACTTTGGCATTAATCGCGGAAAAACGCATATTAGAACAAAGCCAATGATATGCTGAATTTATTAAAAAACTCCAATGGAAAATTCGAAACCGTTTATGGTATGCAAAGAAAACGGAGTTTAGCACTTCAACAACCCATAACTCGCTTTTTAGACCACTTGAAAATATTTCACTTGCCACTTATTCTCACTCTTATGATGATCTTAACAATTATATTGAAATAGTATATTTCGCACCTAGAGCAGAAAATGAGATTTTTCCGGCTCGAAATCGGTTTTCAAGTCTGAGGCCCTAGGCCGAGGACTAGGAAAGATTGAGAGCCGGAAAAACATTTTTGCCTGTGGTGCGAACGCTATTTTTCCCAACACACAAAAATAAACAATATTATATATATATATATATATATATATATATATATATATATATATATATATATATATATATATTAACAAAATAAACAAAATATTGTATACCAATCATGAAAATGTGTTGTTAAGTCAATGAAAAATATAAGTTTTTGAGAAATAAAATAGACAATAATAGAATTGATCATTTCAAACAAGGTTGAATAGTTGATACCTATCTTTCTCCTCTGTCATTATAACGTGGACTTCACAATAATATTCAATTACCTTCCGAACAAATCAAACGTATGATTTTTTATAAATATTCCATTTTTAAGATATTAATTACAGCATAATTAATTCATTTTAAAAATTGCTCAAACTTTGTGACCTTATGGTCTCTGATGCGAGGAACACGAATCTGCAATCGATTTGCAAAATCCGGTACCGTTAATTGAATATGACAAATGTTATGTTTCAAGCTGCTTAACTCACTCTGTATAGTAGCTGGGAGTTCCAAATTTGGCACCAACATTTCTCAGGAAAAGCTTCATCTATGGTGCAAATTTCAGCCAAATCTGAGATACTTTTTTACTGTTTCAAAACGCATGACGTCCATGGGTTTTTCTAATTTTTTGTGAAAAAAAATAGCTTAAACTTCGTGACATTATACTCTTTGATACGAGAAACACGAATCTGGATTCACATTTGCAAAATTCCTAACCGTTCAGGATATATGACCATTTGAAAATTTCATGTTTGAACCTTCATAAATCACCCTGTTTAGTAGCTGGGGGTGCCAAATTTGGCTCCGACATTTCTCAGGTCAAGCTTTATCTATGGTGTAAATTTAAGCCAAATCTGAGATACTTTTTGTTTCAGTGTGTTTCACGATGGATAGTTAGTCCATGGTTTCTATCAATTTTTAGTGAAAAAAAATCGCTCAAACTTCGTGATCTTATGGTATTTGATGCGAGAAACATGAATCTGGAATCAGATTTGCAAAATTCCTTACCGTTCATTAGGTATGACCGTTTTGAAAATTTGAAAACATTATGTTTGCAGCTTCATAACTCACTCTGTGTAGTAACTGGGGGTGCCAAATTCGGCTCCCACATTTCTCAGGTCAAGCTTCATCTATGGTGCGAATTTCAGCCAAATCTGAGATAAGTTACCAATTTTTTTAATGTTTCAAAACGCACGATCTTATGGTATTTGATGCGAGAAACATGAATCTGGAATCAGATTTGCAAAATTCTCTACCGTTCATTAGATATGGCCGTTTGAAAATTTGCAATTTTTATGTTTGAAGCTGCATAACTCACTCTGTATAGGAGCTGGGGGTGCCGAATTTGGCTCCGACATTTCACAGGTAAAGCTTCATCTATGGTGCAAATTTTAGCCAAATCTGAGATGAGCTACTAATTTTTTTACTGTTTTAGAACGCACCATGGTTTTCCATGGTTTTTCTCATTTTTTGTAAAAAATAAAAATCGCTTATACTTTGTGACCTTATGCAGTTTAATGCGAGGAACACGAAACTGGAATCAGATTTGCAAAATTCCTTACCGTTCAGGAGATATGAGATACTTTCTGTTCCAGTGTGTTTCACGAACCATGGTCCATGGTTTCTATCAATTTCTTGTGAATAATAATAATCGCTTAAACTTCGTGATCTTATGGTCTTTCTTGCGAGAAACATGAATCTGGGATCAGATTTGCAAAATTCCTTACCGTTCAGGAGATATGAGATACTTTCTGTTCCAGTGTGTTTCACGAACCATGGTCCATGGATTCTATTATTTTTTGTGAATAATAAAAATCGCTTAAACTTCGTGATCTTATGATCTTTCTCACGAGAAACATGAATCTGGAATCAGATTTGCAAAATTCCTTACCGTTCAGGAGATATGGCCATTTGAAATTTGAAAACTTTATGTTTGCAGCTTCATAGCTCAACCCCTGCTGGGAGTGTCAAATTTGGTTCCGACATTTCTCAGGTCCAGCTGAGGTTTGATTTCAGATTCTCAATTATCAGGCTTCAGATACAATTATTTAAACAAAAATTTTCAAGTGGAAAAGATTGAGCATAAAAATCTACAATTAATGTTCAGTAACATTTTCTCATAACATTGAAAATAAGCTCGAAATTCGAGAAAATTTGATTATTCACTTGCAAACTGTTGGCAACTGTTGATTCTATATTTATCATTCACTATGAAGAGATAGCAGACATCATGTGTCTCCAGCGTTATTGTCCTGTCACCAGCTGGTTCAGATCATTGAATAGTAGACTTGAGATGCGCGTGAAAACTACCGTCTGGTTATCATTATTCATAACGGCAAGGAAAGTTGTGTGAGTGCGCCACTCTAGATTTTTTGAAATGTCAATACTGTATCTATTGCAATTTTTATTGGTATTCCAATTACAGTCAACATTTTTGTTTGAATGTATACATAACTTTTGTATATTCAGTTTTTAAAATTAAAAAGTGGTTGGATGTAGTGTGATAAGTAGTTTATAAAAGTGTTTTACTGTAACATGGTAATGAAAAAATATTTATTTCGTATTTCATCATTCAATATAATATATAATAGTTTTAAGTTCTGTTTCTTATAGACATAAAATATTTTTGAGATTTTAGCTATACAATGGCAGAGTATATTAAATTACCATGGTAATTTAGTTGTAACCATCTCAGTTTTTTAAACAACTTCCATCATAATAACTTTTGTTGATCAAAATTGAAGTAATATGGTTTTTATTGTGTGTTTTTATTTCACCTTACCAATGTACCGCATTGCACGGTAATATTTCTGTTACATGAAATCATATGTAAATAAAAGGGAATATGATTTCGTATTTTCATCTCTTTCCAAATGATTTTAGAAATATTATCATGTAATTAATAAGGTACCGGTTAAAAAGTATGGCTAATTCAACGTCTGTTGATAGTTGAAAATAATGGTTACCACGATGTTTTTTCAACTATTATTCAACGTTGAAAATAATGTGGAAACGACGGACATTTTTTCGTGTTTTCAACGTTAAGTTATTTCGTGTTTCTAACTCTATTTCAACGTTTCTGTGCTACCTGGGAAATAATCGAATGCTTAACTAATGGTTGATTATAATGTTCATCAAAACGTTTATTGAAATGTTGACTGTAATGTTTATCAAAACGTTGATATAATGTTTATCAAAACGTTGATATAATGTTTATCAAAACGTTGATGTAAAGTTTATTGAAAGTTGACTATAATGTTTATCAAAACGTTGATATAACGTTTATCAAAATGTTGAATACAACGTTTAAATAAATGTTTATTAAACGTAAAGGTCAGTACCAAACTAAAGGTTGAATAAACGTTTAGAAAACGTTATGGCCAACAACATACAACGTTGTCTAAACGTTTCAAATGTTTAAGAGATAACGTTTATTAAACGTTTTATAAACATCAGTGTGCTGTGTGGGAAATAGTACAGGCTTAGCCTAGTTTTTCCTCCAATGTCATAATTGTATTATGATTATAGTATTTTATACAATAGATAAATATATTTAATACATTAATTACATTTAATTCAACAAACCGATTGAGAAAGGCTACATAGTGGCATATTTTCACAAAACATGATAGTAAGGTACAAAAGTAAAGCTACATCGTTTATGACGTTCAACCATTACAAAAATTATCTCATCCAATAAAGTTATTGAGAGTCCGATTCTTTGAATGTATAGTATCTACATAAATAGGAACATAATCGCTCCATATAAATTTATCAAATCAATTTATTGCCACAGACCACTTTACAATTTCTATCGGCCACGTCAATATTACAAAATATATACAACAGTTGCAACTACCTAAAAATCTAGATAGATTATTTGATTTGAGTTGTTTTTCTTTTACTTTCTTGACATGTCCTAGTGGGTTTCACTTAAGTGATCCTTTTTATGGACCTATTCAATTAAATACTAGATAGACTTCATGTTAACATTGAAATATTTATCCACGTTATAAAAACTTAATTCTTAGTTTAAATTCACTGAGCGTCAAACCTCGAACATTTGGTGGTAAATGGTTTAAAGTTGAAACTTTATTTGACAATTTCTTAGTCAATTATTAAAAAGGCCTTATTTACACACTATTTTGATGTTTAAAACTGTAGTGTTGGGCATCCTGCTCATGACGTCAGAAAAGCAATGGAGTGAAGTCTTTGTATTAAGCCAGTCGGGCGGTCTAGTTTTATAAAGTCTTTTGGTGAGTTAAAAGTAATAAGTCAATAAAGAATCAAGAGTCTAAAAGTCTTTTATTAACGAGTACTCCAAATAATCATATTAAAGTATAAACATTATAAAAACAACCATGTCATGGACTCAGTTATGATATTTGATTTTTTATTATCGAATAAATGAGAATAGTGTATGTCTTAAGGCTGTTCAGTACACCTTTTTATTTTTATTCAAATTGGATAATCTTTTTCAATATAATTATTAAGATAAGAGTGAGAAAAAGTAGCAACTGGAATTTTTAAGTGGTCTAATAAGCGAGTTTATGGGTTGTTGAAGTGCTAACTCCGTTTTCTTTCCAGATCATGAACGGTTTCGAATTTTCCATTGGAGTTTTTTTTTTTAATACTTTCAGTATATCATTGGCTTTGTTCTAATATGAGTTTTTCGTGATTTATGCCAAAATAAACAAGTTATGGAATTTACAAAAAATGTTACTCTTTTATTTATGTACGATATGGGTAATAAATAATGTTTTAGTTTGGAAAGATACATTTTTTGAATTTTTAAGAGAAGTTCTAATAATATAGTCAAAACCGTTTTCTGGAAAGAAAACGGAGTTAGCACTCCAACAATCCATAACTCGTTAATTAGACCACTTAAAAATTTCAGTTTAAATAATAAAAAATGTACCCTCAATACATGGCAGATCGGAGTAAATCTAGAAACCATTATGTTTATTCGATTGACGTATTTTGATGGGGCTGATTTAAAATTTAGGAATTATATCAAAGAATAAAATTATATGAAAAATAATGACCATTATCAAACGGTGAGTTAAAAGGTTCTTTAATATTTTTCATTACTGGTATAATAAAGATATTTTATCCGCTATTTATTATGATTTACTGGAATAGGAACTCACAAGTATTTTATCTAGATATTACTTTGATGTTTAAAACAACGACATGCAGTACCTTCTATCTATTAATAAAGTATCTATTATTATAATAGGAACTTGATAGAACTGTATTTTATTCACACTGTATTTCAATATGTTGTTTAAAACAGTAACATGGAGACTGTTATAATATTTTTTTATTTAAAAAAAAAATCAGAAATAAATGAGTGCATTAATTTATGAAATTAATTATAGCAAAACAATTGAGAAATTTTTTTAAATATTATGAATAAATTGATGAAATAAATGTAATAAAAATTAAATAAATACCTTTCTTTCAAATCATCTAGAATCTTTCCAAATGAGCTTCGCTCGCCTTTACAAGTATATATGCTCCCCAGTCTCTGGTAATTACAATTACCTATCAGAAAAAATACATTTTATTGTTGCCCACATCTCAATTTATATATTAATTCTGTTACATTCATCAATAAAATAATTACAAATTATACAGCAATGACTGGTAGAAGCTTAAGGCTGTGCAAAGGCTAAAAATAAACTTTCTACTGGTGATATTTTCTAAAGTTTTTTTGATTCGTATATCATCAAGCTATCAAAATGGAAAAGTTTTCTCAGGAAAACATATTTTTCCAATCATTTCCTTTCGAGATATGAGCGCCTGAAGTTTAAATTTTTGGGACAGAACATTTCAAATTCGGTAAGAGATAAATCCATGAGATTTAGAGGATAAATTCTTCATGTTAATTCTGATTAAATTAAACACAAACTTCCTGAAAATATCAATTTCTGAGAAAGTTATTCAATTTACCAAAAATGACCAGAAATAACTTTTAGTTGAGTTATGTTTGGGTAATTGAATAACTTTCTCGGAAATTGATATTTTCAAAAGATTTTTGTTTTATTCAATCAACAATATCATGATTCATCCACTAAATCTCCTGGATTTATCTCTAAACGAAGTTGAAATGTTCTGTCCCAAAAATTTAAACCTTGGGCGCTGATATCTCGAAAGGTAATGACTGAAAAAAAAAAATGTTTTCCTGAGAAAACTATTTCATTTTGATAGCTTGATGATATACATATCGGAAAACTTTGAAAAATATCACCAGTAAAAAAGTTTATTTTTAGCCTTTGCACAGCCTACTACATGGTAGTTTGGAATGGATTAAGAAACTATAAATATTTATTTTATTTAAGTATTTTGTTGGGGCTACCTGCTTAAAATTTTAAGAACTATCTTATAGAATCATATTTATAAAGTTGAGTTCCATTATTGTTATGTTTCATTCTAGACATGACTATTTAGTGAGGTCCACGTTATACTGGCAGTGTTTGATTAGCAATGGTATTGCTATCCTTGTCTATCATTCAACATAGCTGATAGTGATATCTCTCGCTTTGCTCTGTTGCCAGATCGTCTTTTAACAATGTAGAATTGATAATTAATAAACATAATATTTTATCTTGACTCTGGAAATTCATTATAAAATTATTGAAAAATATAATTTTTGGCTAACTCCAAAAAAGTTTGAGTCCAACCAAAAAAGACAAATGGAGATGAGTTCAACTGGAGTTCCACGTTATTACTATAATACGCTATTATTGATTTTTTCAATTATTTATCATGATGTGTTGTATTTAATTTATTCACGATCATACTTTCCTTAAACTTTTTCTTATGTAGAAATGATATTTTCTAATACCGGTCACCTACAGTTATTGCCAGGTATGCTATAATATGATATCAATAACAAGCAACTGTTACCCGTACATCGCAAGGGACTGTTGAAGGCCCAAATAGATTGACAGATCGTCTTTTAACAATGTAGAATTAACAAAATATTTCATCTTAGTTATGGAAATTCATCATGAAATTATTGAAAAATATAATGTTTTGCTTGATAAAATATAACTGATTATTTTAAACGAGAGTGAACAGTTAATATTACATCAATAAACTCCATCAGCTACCGTCCATAGAAGGCATTAACAAGACAAAGGTTCGGCAACGTTTTTCTCCTATCTTTCTCCACTGCCATTATAAAGTTGACTCACTATATCTGATTGGGATTCTATCTTACATAAACTTTGTATCAGAAATCGAATAAACTTGTTTTGAACTTTCAACTTCTAGGTCTCAACTCACACTTACGCGGCTCAGGTCGAGAAGAGACTCGACTCTAGTGGAGAGCATGTGTTTTCAAATGGTGACGTCGCGGAGACTAGAATCGACTGGTCTGAGTGTCACCATTTGGAAACACATGCTCTCCACTAGAGTCCAGTCTCTTCTCCACCTGAGTCGCGTAAGTGTGAGTTGAGCCTAACCCTCAGTTTTTGAACTTTTCAAGAATTCCCGCTTTTCTTGTCGAGAAAATGACAACTAGTTCCGGCAGTTCCGGCTGTGATCTCTTGCATCTCATTGGCCTAGACATGCAGTACGCCAGATGAAGACCTTCCAACCAAAACAGACAGAGCTCCAACACCAATCAGAAGCATTATCAACAACATCAGAACAATCAGCGGAATTTCCAACATCAGAACCTTGGCGGAAACAATCAGAAGGGCTATCAACAAAATCAGAGCTCTGGGAATAACAAACAGAAGGGTTATCAGCATCAGAACAATCCTGGGAATAACTATCAGAAGGGTTATCAACATCAGAACAACAATCAGAGGGGTTTTCAGCATCAGACACAGAGTCCTGGAAACAATCAGAAGAACTATCAACATCAGAACCCTGGAGGTAACAATCAGAAGAGCTATCAGCATCAGACACAAAGTCCTGGGAGCAATCAGAATAGCTTCCAACACCAGACAAAAAGTCCTCCCAAAAACAATCAGAAGAATTTCCAAAATCAGATTCCTGCAAACAATCAGAAGAACTACCAAAATCAGAATCCTGCAAACAATCAGAAGAGCTACCACAATCAGAGCCCTGCAAACAATCAGAAGAACTACCAACATCAGAAGCTTGAAAGCAATCAGAAAAACGATCAGTATCAGAATCCAAAAAATGCTGATTGACAATTTCAAGGAGCAAACTATCAATTGAATCATCAAGCGAATAATCAATCAGATTACAATCTGAGATATCAGTCTTTACATAATGGAAGAAGAAGGTATGGAACCTCATGATAGGGTATAATGGAACATTGGGATGATACCATATATGGAATTATTATTGACTAATGTAGGCTAGTATAGGCTATACATGGTAGAAAAAAGTAGGCTAGTAACATAATAATTCATGAAGGTACTGGAAACCTTCTTAGTTGTTTTTAACACAGGTGTGGGAAGATTAATATTGTGAATGAAACAGAACTAAACTGCAGTAGAGTTTTAAAATCATTGTAAATATTTACTAGGTATCAATTATAATTTCATATATCTCAGAATATCATTTTTTACTTTCCTTGCCCTACTACAATAGGTAAGGAAAGTATTGCTTTCCGAAAAAAATTAAGGTAACCTTATTTCAAGTTTTCTATACGTTTCAAGGTCCCATGAGCCCAAAAAACTGGTTTTTGGGTATTGGTCTGTATGTATGTGTGTGTGAGTGTGAGTGTGTGTGTGTGTGTGTATGAGTGTATGTGAGTCTGTGTACACGATATCTCATCTCCCAATTAACGGAATGACTTGAAATTTGGAACTTAAGGACCTTTCACTATAAGGATCCGACACGAACAATTTCGATCAAATGCAATTTAAGATGGCGGCTAAAATGGCGAAAATGTTGTCAAAAACAGGGTTTTCGTGATTTTCTCAGAAACGGCTCCAACGATTTTAATCAAAATCATACCTAAAATAATCATCAATAAGCTCTATCAACTGATACAAGTCCCATATCTGTAAAAATTTCAAGAGCTCCGCCCCAGCAATGCAAATAGATTCCCAATTATCAGGCTTCAGATACAATTGAAACAAAAAAATCAAGTGTAGTAGATTGAGCATGAAAATCTCTACAATTAATGTTCTGTAACATCTTCACCTAAAATTGAAAATAAGCTTTAAATTCGAGAAAATGTGATATCCAATTGCAAATTATTCTTGATTCTATTAAATCATCCACTATGAAGAGATAGCAGACTTCGTGTGTCTCCAGTGTTATTGCCCTGTCACCAGCTGGCTCAAATCTTTGAATAGTAGACTTGTGTTGCGCGGGAACACTAGCGTCAGGTGATCAATTTTCATAACGGCAAGGAAAGTTGTGTGAGTGCGTCACACCAGATTTTTCCTATTAATGTCATATTTGTATCCATAACCTATTAAATATTCTACTTTATGTAAAATATCCTAACTATTCAAATGATCTGTTACTAATAATAATGTTATTTATTATATTCTATTTATTGTCTCTATGTTATATTCAGAGAATATTTATTTATTCATAGATTGAATAACATTCTCAACTATGAATGATTGCATAAGAAACAACAGTCTTAGGTCCAAAACTGTTCCTTTCCCAAATTTAGAAATTGACCAATAATAGTCTATATGGTTATCACTTCATAAGCTTTGCCCAATTTTGAGTCTGAAATATAAACAAGGAGTATAGAATTTAGAATATATATAGAATTTGATTATTATATATTGAATATATATAGAGAGTATATTCCATATTCTCTGTTTATATAATTGACTTAAATGCTGTTTCTTCATTTCCAATCATTCAATGATTATGTGTTTTTTACTTTCCTTGCCCTATTACAATAGGTGAGGGAAGTATTGCTTTCCAAAAAAAATTAAGGTACCCTTATTTCAAGTTTTCTATACGTTTCAAGGTCCCCTGAGTCCAAAAACATGGTTTTTGGGTATTGGTCTGTGTGTGTGTGTGTGTGTGTGTGTGTGTGTGTGTGTGTGGTGTGTGTGGTGTGTGTGTGGTGTGTGTGTGTGTGTGTGTGTGTGTGTATTTGTGTGGGTGTGTGTGTGTGTGTGTGTGTGTGTGTGTGTATGAGTGTATGTGAGTCTGTGTACACGATATCTCATCTCTTAATTAACGGAATGACTTGAAATTTGGAACTTAAGGACCTTTCACTATAAGGATCCGACACGAACAATTTCGATCAAATGCAATTTAAGATGGCGGCTAAAATGGCGAAAATGTTGTCAAAAACAGGGTTTTCGTGATTTTCTCAGAAACGGCTCCAACGATTTTAATCAAAATCATACCTAAAATAATCATCAATAAGCTCTATCAACTGATACAAGTCCCATATCTGTAAAAATTTCAAGAGCTCCGCCCCAGCAATGCAAATAGATTCCCAATTATCAGGCTTCAGATACAATTGAAACAAAAAAATCAAGTGTAGTAGATTGAGCATGAAAATCTCTACAATTAATGTTCTGTAACATCTTCACCTAAAATTGAAAATAAGCTTTAAATTCGAGAAAATGTGATATCCAATTGCAAATTATTCTTGATTCTATTAAATCATCCACTATGAAGAGATAGCAGACTTCGTGTGTCTCCAGTGTTATTGCCCTGTCACCAGTTGGCCCAAATCTTTGAATAGTAGACTTGTGATGCGCGGGAACACTAGCGTCAGGTGATCAATTTTCATAACGGCAAGGAAAGTTGTGTGAGTGCGCCACACCAGATTTTTCCTATTAATGTCATATTTGTATCCATAACCTATTAACTATTCAACTTTATGTAAAATATCCTAACTATTCAAATTATCTGTTACTAATAATAATGTTATTTATTATATTCTTGTGAACGGAGGGGTGTTGTTTCTTCTCTTCTATAATATCTACTAAAGTTTAGTGCTATCAATCCATCTACCGGTATTTGAATCCTCGATTGGTTGGGAGCTTCTAGTGGATTCGTTCATTAAAATGCACAGATTATCCTCATTATCTAATTGTCACCTATTTTAGCAACTAGCAACTACGAGCCAGGAACTTCATTGAAAATACTTTTAAAATTTAACCTCAGGTTTATTGAACTCATCAACAAATCAATAGAAATCATGTCAAATTTTAAAACAGAGTTACTCAGTAACTGATTTAGAAAAATAAGGTATATAATTTCAATCTATACATTCTGGGAACCTGCTAACTTGCTGCATTTAAATTTGGGTCTCGGTCATTCTACGAAATTAAATTTTGAGCTTAATAAGAAAAACAACAAAAGTTTGGCACTCACCATTTTAACAATATTCAAACTTGGACTCTTCAGAAACACTCACATACGCTTTAATAAAACTCACTATACTTAAACTCACACGCACAAAAAATTTCCTGATTCTACTCCTACTAACTCTATAAAATTTGGTTTCCTATTCAACTGGATAAAAATTACTAATAACTGAAAACATAACAATTTGTCCCTCTGAATGGACCGAGGCTCGCACGCACCGTTACATGATTTCCCAGTTACGTCTCAATTCCAACTGTAGCCTTTTCACTGAAAATTATTCCCCCTCCACGAGCGTTGAGCCTAACTTCCAGTGGAAAAGCCAAAGCTGCAAAAAGGTCAATGCTCGTACAATTTTCAAATACAGTGGCTTTTTCGACATGAAATTGAAACTGCACTTGGAAAATGCACGAAAATTGCTTTAATTTTGACAACTAGGCAACAAGTTAGCAAATTCCAACAAGACAGAGTCAATTCTCACACTAAAAACGCAGGGTTCAACAAACAGTGAAATCAAAGTTCATTCCAGTTCAAAAACCTGAAAAACAATATAAGAAACACAAAAACAACTACAATAATACCCACTCAATATCACACTATTACATTACCCCCTCCCCTAAAAAAGACGATTTCACCAAAATTTCATTCACTCTTAATTGGCTTTCACACTAACACTTGACACTATTATCTGGTAGACATCAAGCCTGGAGCTGGGACCTGGAACAGCCCTCCGATATGGATGGGGGTGGTCGAAGAGATGCACCCATGCACCCGACGGTAGTACAGAAATCTCAACCCGTGATAGGTGGTTGACATCAGCGCAAACTGCAATACAGCTGTAGGTCAGTTCTGGCAGTCGGAAGCCAGTCAGCTGTTCGCTGGCCTCAGCGACATCAGGAAGTCAGCATCCTCCCGGAACAGTGGACATTACATCAGCCGTAGCAATGATGTCATCGGGAGTGGGGCATAGATGGAATGGCCCCATCACTCTTGCACACAGTAGCCTCTTGTAGACAGACCGTGATATCCCAGAAGACAAATCACTGTTTCTTCGAACAGGAACTAACCTTTTCAACTATTATCACTCAACATTTCATCAAAACTCACAACTTACATGAGAGTTGGGTGTGCCAGACCCAGAAAAATTTACTAACACTGTAGCTCAAAATAGAAATGACCGGGCCCTTTAAAATTAATTCAACTCAAAATATTCATTTTTCACATAAGACAACAATAAATTTGAACGCATAATATATTTCCTAAAACTTCAAATAATTTCCTAAGTCATTAACTACTGCAATATCAAATCATTATCTCGTATCAGCTGATCAGTTAACATCATCATGAAATATCGGAACAATATTCTATCTCTCTACAAATTCAAAACAATAGCCTGCCAGCTTGCATTTTCAGAGTAGCTTTCAATATTGTAGTCTTAACGTCCAATTCATTATTGATTCAATTATCTATTACGTTTTCAACTATTTTCCGTTTGTCTCTACCACTGTTTATTCGATATTCCTTCTCATGTTCTTCTTCTCCTTCTCTCGTTTCATTCGAGTCTTGACAAAAAAACATTATAATAAATACGATTTACTGTTCTACTTTTAATTTTCATTGTTCTAATCGTACAGTCCAAGGAGTAATTTCTTCTCTTTCCAACCATTACTTTCTCTCTCATTCTCAATTACACTTGTTGATCTTAATCACTCTTACTTTACACAATAAACAGATTCTCTCTCTTATACACACTTGTTGATATCTACACCATCTACACTGTTTCTCTCTCTTTCCAACATACACTTCCGAGTCAGCTATCTCTCTTTCAATTATTCAGGTCAGATCTATTCGCAGCCTTAGCTTAGTCGAATAATAGAACTAAACCATGAAATAAAATACTTCCACTACTTCTTATTGATTGGCCAATTTCCCTATCGCCCTCTTAAGAGCCAGCATAGTCGAAAATGCCTACAATCAAGAACTTCTAAACAGCTAAACTATAGATGCCCGATCCATGTTCATAACACCAGTTCACCTAACTGTGTTATCTCTTTCATTGAATTTCCCGAATTCAATCGCACCTTGGAATTCCCGATTCCAAAACCTCTCAGTCCCGCTGAGATCGTCGTCACCACTCGATAATACCGCCTGTATTATCCTTACCTAAGTACCACTAAGTAAAAAAAATCGCATCTAATCCATGTTACCTTATTTACCAATAATTTCTGCCCAGAATAAACCGAAATCTCAAATTACAACCTACTCGATCCAGCCGTAAAGTGAGTATTCAGTTCAAACCGGCGGAAATAATACTATTCTTTCATCATTCTTCCATAATATGAAATCTAAACATCTCAATCTCTCGCACATAACTTTTTTTTTCTTGAAATACAACTGGATATAAAATCAACTTCATACCTCCTTGGACTATCTCTTACAAAACATAATTTTAAAAAATCCCACATAACATTTTCCTTGACGAACTACGGTAATCACATTTGAACATAAAATTACATTACAACGTTTTTCAATTCAACAAAAATTCATTTCTCTCTATTACAAAATGCGTTCTACATTTTCTATCAGTCTGGTGCAATGTTGCCAGCTTTTGCAGTCACCGGAAAGCTCATATTACAAATTTCTTTCCCATTGTTCCAGATATTGGAATAGAATTTCACGCAGCAATATTCTCAAGCTCAAAACGGATTACTGATGTTTCATCTTCAACTACAAAATAATTTTAATCAATAAATTCTCTGATTTCAAAATTCATTCTATAAAACTAACACTTTTCATCTCGAAATATTTCACGTATTACACTACTTACAAGGTTATGTTATCACAATAAAATTTTATACTTCATGTTCCTGCTCGTGTTGCTACGAAATTATTCCTTTTGAAACAGGTTGTTTTCTCAATACTTCTCATCAATCCACAAAACTATTGATTAATCTGGCATTTGAATGTTTGTCATTTTTGCAGACAAACCCCACACATATGACACCATTATGTAATCGGTGGAGGTATTTTTAACCCTACACCACACCTAACATAATTCTGTAACCGGAGATATCTTTGTCTCTATTTGGTTAATCTTCCAAAATATAAAATAATATATAAGAATAACTGTGGTTCGATAGTCATTCTTGCAGACTATACCACCGCTGGCCACCAATGTAAACGGAGGGGTGTTGTTTCTTCTCTTCTATAATATCTACTAAAGTTTAGTGCTATCAATCCATCTACCGGTATTTGAATCCTCGATTGGTTGGGAGCTTCTAGTGGATTCGTTCATTAAAATGCACAGATTATCCTCATTATCTAATTGTCACCTATTTTAGCAACTAGCAACTACGAGCCAGGAACTTCATTGAAAATACTTTTAAAATTTAACCTCAGGTTTATTGAACTCATCAACAAATCAATAGAAATCATGTCAAATTTTAAAACAGAGTTACTCAGTAACTGATTTAGAAAAATAAGGTATATAATTTCAATCTATACTTAGGATGAAACACAAGAATAAAAACTACACACTAATTAATGTTCATGCACCATGCAATGTTGACAATAAAAAAGACCGAGTGAATGTGGATAAATTTTGGGAGCGATTGGAAGTTGAAATGTCGAAAATACCAAAACATGATGTAAAAATTCTTCTTGGAGATTTCAATGCACAAATTGGTCGAGAAAGGAAACACAGGAAAACGGTTGGCTTATACCCAGCGCACAAAATGACCAACAGAAATGGTATGAGACTGATCCAGCTTTGCCAACAATTTAATATGAAAATCAGCTCAACATCTTTTAAGAAAGTGCCTAAAAAACAGAAGACATGGAGGTCTCCCATAAACCAACTCGGAGAGTTTCAAATAGACCATGTTGCTATCTCGTATGATTTTCAAAAAGAGATCAGAGACATACAGGTTAGAAGAGGCGCAAATATTGACTCTGAACACTACTTGACTAGAGTTCGAGTTCAATTCACCCCAAGAAGGAAAATGCCTAGAACACCACCAGCAGTCCCAAAATTTAACCTAATGAATCTAAAAGAGTCCGAAACAGCAACAAAATGGGAAAATGTTCCTGCAAATAACTGGCAAGAATTCAAAGAAAAAATTACAGAAATAGCAAAGGAACACATACCACTACAAAAGAAACCGAAACATCCATGGTGGAACAGGGAATGTGAAAAAGCAGTTGAATCACGCAAAAAATCGTTTGAAAAATACTCTTCAAATAAGAATGAGATGACCCACAAAGACTTTCTAGAAACAAGAAAACTTTCAAACAAAATCATCAGACAAGAGAAAAGAAAATATGTAACTCAGCAAATAGAATCAATTGAATCCGATTTTAAAAATTATAACACGCACAGATTCTACAAAACGTTTTCAAATCAAATTAAAGGTTACATTCCTCAAAACGTTTGCTTCAAGAAGCCAGATGGAAGTCTTGCACTTAGCAATGAAGAAAATTGTGAAGTACTAGCTAATTATTTTGAAAATCTTCTAAACTGTCCAGAACCTGTAGAAATTCTCCCGATTTTCAACCACATACCTCTACAACAGGATGAATCATTACCACCAACAGAAGAAGAAATCATCAAACACATAGGTAAACTAAAAAATAACAAGGCGTCTGGAGAAGATGGGATTGTAGCAGAATTTTTAAAAAACCTAGGGTATAATTCGAGAAAAGAGCTAGTTTCAATTATCCAGAATGTATGGATCACAGAGGAAATCCCTGAAGATTGGAAATGTGCTCTAATACACCCATTGCATAAAAAAGGAGATAAGACCGATGTGAATAACTATAGGGGTATTTCTCTTCTTGCTGTCGCCTATAAAATATTATCAGCTTGTCTTCTTGAAAGAACCCAGAAACAACTAGAACCCAAAATTTCAGATTTCCAAGCTGGATTTAGACCAAATCGTTCATGTCCAGAACAAATATTGAACTTGAAATTAATATCACAGATAAGAAAATTACGAAGTAAAGCCACAATATACGTATTTGTTGATTTTAAGAAAGCCTACGATTCAATCCACAGACCAACACTATTTAAAATTCTTGAAGAGAAAGGCCTGGATCAGAAAACTCGAAAAATCATAGAACAAACATTGACAAACACAACATCAAAAATAAAATTTATGGGAGAACTTTCGAAGCCTTTTGAGATAAAGACTGGTGTTAGGCAAGGTGATGGATTATCACCACTGCTCTTCAACATAGTTCTTGATAGAGTAATGGAAGAATGGGAAAAGAAACTGAAGGAGGTGAACCACTGGAAGCCAATCTCGCTGGGAACCAAGAAAAATAATCTTCAAATTCCATACTTAGCTTTTGCAGACGACCTTGCTATAATGTCAGATTCATTGGAAAGTGCAATAAAACAAATAGAAATTTTAAAAGAATGTGCTGAACAAGTAGGCTTACAAATATCATTTGAAAAAACTGTTTTCACAACATCAAATATAGAAGTTACTAAATTACAAACAAAATATGGAACAATTAAAAGGTACCATACTTTAAATATCTTGGGGAAATTATATCAGAAAAACATGCACAAAATGAAAGGATACAGAAAGCTCGTAAAGGCCTAGGGCTAGTGCAATATATTTATAATAAGAGATGTATGTCTATCAATACCAAAATCAAACATTATAACGCAGTAATCAAAATGAACCAAATTTTGCTCAGCGTCTTCCATCTGGGAGCTTGACGGCTAATAATAATAATAATAATAATTTCAATCTATACATTCTGGGAACCTGCTAACTTGCTGCATTTAAATTTGGGTCTCGGTCATTCTACGAAATTAAATTTTGAGCTTAATAAGAAAAACAACAAAAGTTTGGCACTCACCATTTTAACAATATTCAAACTTGGACTCTTCAGAAACACTCACATACGCTTTAATAAAACTCACTATACTTAAACTCACACGCACAAAAAATTTCCTGATTCTACTCCTACTAACTCTATAAAATTTGGTTTCCTATTCAACTGGATAAAAATTACTAATAACTGAAAACATAACAATTTGTCCCTCTGAATGGACCGAGGCTCGCACGCACCGTTACATGATTTCCCAGTTACGTCTCAATTCCAACTGTAGCCTTTTCACTGAAAATTATTCCCCCTCCACGAGCGTTGAGCCTAACTTCCAGTGGAAAAGCCAAAGCTGCAAAAAGGTCAATGCTCGTACAATTTTCAAATACAGTGGCTTTTTCGACATGAAATTGAAACTGCACTTGGAAAATGCACGAAAATTGCTTTAATTTTGACAACTAGGCAACAAGTTAGCAAATTCCAACAAGACAGAGTCAATTCTCACACTAAAAACGCAGGGTTCAACAAACAGTGAAATCAAAGTTCATTCCAGTTCAAAAACCTGAAAAACAATATAAGAAACACAAAAACAACTACAATAATACCCACTCAATATCACACTATTACTTTCTATTTATTGTCTCTATGTTATATTCAGAGAATATTTATTTATTCATAGATTGAATAACATTCTCAACTATGAATGATTGCATAAGAAATAACAGTCTTAGGTCAAAAACTGTTCCTTTCCCAAATTTAGAAATTGACCAATAATAGTCTATATGGTTATCACTTCATAATCTTTGTCCATTTTTGAGTCTGAAATATGAACAAGGAGTTTAGAATTTAGAATATATATAGAATTTGATTATTATATATTGAATATATATAGAGAGTATATTCCATATTCTCTGTTTATATAATTTACTTAAATGCTGTTTCTTCATTTCCAATCATTCAATGATTATGTGTTTTTTACTTTCCTTGCCCTATTACAATAGGTGAGGGAAGTATTGCTTTCCAAAAAAAATTAAGGTACCCTTATTTCAAGTTTTCTATACGTTTCAAGGTCCCCTGAGTCCAAAAACATGGTTTTTGTGTATTGGTCTGTGTGTGTGTGTGTGTGTGTGTGTGTGTGTGTGTATGAGTGTATGTGAGTCTGTGTACACGATATCTCATCTCCCAATTAACGGAATGACTTGAAATTTGGAACTTAAGGACTTTTCACTATAAGGATCCGACACGAACAATTTCAATCAAATGCAATTTAAGATGGCGGCTAAAATGGCGAAAATGTTGTAAAAAACAGGGTTTTCGTGATTTTCTCAGAAACGGCTCCAACGATTTTAATCAAAATCATACCTAAAATAATCATCAATAAGCTCTATCAACTGCCACAAGTCAAACAATATCGTTATTTCCTCTAATTTTTTAAAATCATGCTCTCGTTCTTTTCTGTGTCACAATCAAAACGATTAACCGCTCATTTTTTGTATCATTATTTTTCCTCAGCATGCAGTTCATCATTACAGTTTAGTTCTATATTATTCTAATCAACTACACTATTTCAGAATAGTTTTATAACTCATAAAGTAACATCACTTAATCTGTCCTAACACTTTTCTCTCTATTCCAACATTATTTTTCCTGTATTTTTATCATTATGATTATTTTGTTTTACTGCATCTTCCCTCAAAACTTTTGTTCTTCATATTAATGGCTGCTACCAATCCACTAATAATTTTATGTTGTTGTGATAAATCTCATTCAATTAGAAATGGTAGTGAATTGAGCATTTATATAGCTGAGAAACTTCCTTTCTTCTAATATTGAGTCAGACAACTGTTTTTCCCCCTTCTCTTCCATTCATAATAGTTATGGAGCCGAATTTCACTGACCAGTTACGAGTAAGATCATTGAGTATTCTCAATCTCAAATCATTGCATGCATTCCAGTTTTGTATTACTCTTTCAATATTATAATGTTGTTTTGTTGTATATGTGTTGGTGTGAATGTGGTATGTTTGTCTTTTTTAAACTTGAATCTTTCAATTTTAAGCTGCCTAGTTTTTGCCTTTTTCTTCTTATTCTCTGCGTCATTAATGCCCAATCTATTCTACAACTTGAATGACACAGCAGTATAACGATGCTGCCGCGCTGAGCACCGGCGAGCTGCTTAGGCGGGCGGTCACTCCATTTCCCGGCCGACTGAAGATTGCTCATGTGAATGCACAATCCCTCCTCTGTCACATCGACGAATTCAGGCATGTATTCGGAGGCCAGGATTGTGACGTTGTCTTGGTATCGGAGTCTTGGCTGAAACCTGACGTTTCAAATAGGCTTGTGGAACTTGATGGGTATGTACTCCTTCGTAACGATCGCTTACATAAAACGGTGGAGGTGTTGCTGTGTTTGTTAAGCGCGCCTTGCTGCCGAGTCATAAGTATTCATCCGATTCATCGATTCCAAATAGACCCGAATACATGTTCCTTGAAATTAAATCTCATAATGTTAAAATGCTGATTGGAGTATGTTATCGACCACCTCATATAGGATTCATGAGTGACTTTGGAGATACCCTGTTGCGTCTCATGCTGCCGTACAGCCATATAGCTGTAATGGGAGACTTTAACACTGACTTACTAGGACGTGACACCTATGACAAGACTCAACTCACGACTATGTTTTATACTGGTGGCATGACCCTGCTCCCCCTCCAGGCGACTCATCATACTGCTACGTCTGATACGCTCTTGGACCTGATTGCTGTTTGTGATGAGCGGTCGGCTGTTGGCCATGGGCTGATCCCTTTCCATGCACTGTCTGCTCATGATATGGTTTACCTTGTATATGGCTTAAAAAGTCCCAAACAGAAGCCGAAAATCATTGAATACAGAGATTACAAAAACATCAACTACAGTAGCTTACATTCAAGATTACTGGGAAGAATTTTTGCGCAATTACCGAGAAATAAGGAAAAATTTTTGCGCAAATCCCCCTCCCCCTCCCCCTTCCCCCGCACCCTCTGCGCATGCGCAAACTCCCCCTCTCCTCCCCCTCTCCTTCTCCCTCTCCTTCTCCCTCTCCCTCTCCTTCTCCTTCTCCCTCACCCTCTCCCTCTCCCTCTCCTTATCTTATCTCCCCTCTCCCAGTGAGGACGAGGGGGTTGAAAAGAGAGAGATATATCTCTCTCTCTCTCTCAGTGAGGGAAAAAATAATTTCCCTTTTTGGAGGAAAAATTCCCTCTCTCTATACTGACAGATTAAAGTGAATCCATCTAATGCTATACTGTCAAATTAAAGTGAATGCTAAATGAGGGAAAAAATTCTCTACTGTCAAATTAAAGTGAATCTGTTACATCTTTATACTGACAGATTAAAGTGAATCCATCTAATGCTATACTGTCAAATTAAAGTGAATCCATATTTCTACATCTTTATACTGAGTGAATCTGTATAATTTCCCTTTGAGGGAAAAATTCTCTACTGTCAAATTAAAGTGAATCTGTTACATCTTTATACTGACAGATTAAAGTGAATCCATCTAATGCTATACTGTCAAATTAAAGTGAATGCTAGATGAGGGAAAAAATAATGTCCCTTTGAGGGAAAAATTCTCTACTGTCAAATTAAAGTGAATCCATATTTCTACTGAGTGAATCTGTTACATCTTTATACTGTAAAATTATAAAGTGATTGCAAATTAATACATCTAATAACTTATACTGACAGATTAAAGTGAATCCATCTTTATTCTGAGTGAATCTGTTACATCTTTATACTGTAAAATTATAAAGTGATTGCAAATTGAATAATTCGGAGGGTACAAGAGAGTGTGATACACCCATCATTTCTCTGTCTCTCGCATAAGCTTAAAGATTGTGCAAACTACTAGGTGGAAAAAAACAGATGGCCCAAAAACAGATGGCTCCATGCGTTATCTCCTATTCTCGCTTACTCCATATCTACTGCTTTTTCCTCTATTACAAAAGCCATGTGAAAGAGAAATCAGTCGAGAGTTCCTTTTTAATCCTGCCTTCCTATACTGCCAGTTGAAGTGAATCCATATTATTCACTTTATATGTTACTTTATATGTGGCTTGCACCCAACTCAAGCCCCCTGGCACATTGCCGCTTTTTCCTCTATTGCAAAAGCTATGTGAAAGAGAAATCAGTCGTGAGTTCCTTTTTAATCCGTCATTCGTATACTAGTGAAACCATTTATGCTTCTCACCGCGTAGCGATCTCTGCATTACGAATGACGAGTAAAGGATCATCTCGTTCTCCCCTTTGATCGGTCGTACGCTACTGCCAGTTTAAGTGAATCCATCATCCACCTCAGCAGCTATGCCTTAGTACATCGCTTCTCACAAGTATTTGAGATTGCCAGATGGCCCCATGCGTTATCTCCTATTCTCAAATCACCATATTTCTAAATTCCTTTTTGCTATTATCAACAACGAAATAAGCTATTTTGAGCCATCTCTTATCACTGAAAATCCAATGTTCCCGGTTCACACACCTAGCAATGAGATTTCGCTACAACTCTTCACATTCCTGCAATATCAATTATAATTATTCCACTGTCACCAATCTTTAATACTGCTGGCTTTTCTATGATTGAGATAACTACGATAATAAATACAATTGCTGTAGATTGAAGATTCCTACAGCATTCCCTGTTATGACATTTATGACATGTTCTGTATTTTATTTTACTGAGTAGGCTCAATCCAGAAATTACTTGAACAGAAATAAACAAGTTACGATTTTACTTCTCAACAACCATTAATGATAATGTAGATGACAAGATTTTTTAACAACAGAGTTTTAGCTGGTTCTATCTAGTTTTCAAACCCTGTGTCAACGCTACATAAATTCGTTCAAGAAAATATTTATCGTAACTACATTAATGCATCAAACTCTCAAGAGACCGATGCATTTTTTCAACATCGAGTTCAATGCATTACTTTCAAGTATAAATAAAAGTGCCTATAGGCTCCTGACAAGAGACAACTATTATTTGATAAATTAATATCATTGATGTCACCAAAATTGTGCATCAGAGTTGAAGCAAAATTAGATGAAGTTGCACTGATGTAAAGATGTAGAAAGTACTTGAAGGTGATTGTTAAAAATGAAAAGCAAGTAGATTATTTGAGTAACAAATTAAGACTGGTAGAATTATGGAAGCAGATTTAGACAGAACTTTTTTCTATCAAAGGAAAAATGAAAGCTATTGATTATAGTTATATTTGAGTAATTATGCAAGTAGGTATTTAGATAAGTGTAAGACACATGTAAAGACAACCTTGATGTATCCCTTCCAAGTCAAATGAACGTCGTGATTCAGATTAAGTTGGTGAAAGCACAAGTGGCTATTGTTGAGAGAAGCAAAGCGATTATTTGATTTCAGGTGATATGCATATCTAGCTAGAACTAGTTTTTTTTTTTTTTTGAAAACCACAGAGACATTCGGGGAACAGCAACTAGCAGAATTTTAAAATTGTGATCACAATCCCTTACACTTGGGAGATTTGTCTATCAAGAGGAATAATTTGTCTCAAATGCTATAAGGAACATAGATTCTCTATCAATTGAGTTTCTGTCACAAGCAAGGAAAAACTTTTATGGAATACTGTAATAACACCGCAATGCTGGAAAATTAAGATTACAATATGATGAAAGTAAGATTCAAGCAATCTTTTTGGTACGAATTTTTTGTTGTTAGCATCCTTTGTTAAACAATAAATACGTGTAGAGATTTGGTTAGTTATGAGTTAGTTCTATGTCTAGTTAGATGTACACTTTCAACATGAATTAGATTACAGTTCTCCAGATAAGTATGAATAGCTTTTTTTCATCTCACTACTCTCAACCCACAAAGTTAGAGTGAAAAAACACTATAATTTCATTGGCTTCAGCTGTTGTGCAATATTCTCACTCACAGTGTTGGATAATTTCTTCATTTTGGAGGAAAGTGTGATATTTCATAGTTTCTCAAGAAAGACAGTGTAATAGAATTGGACTCAACAGGAGCTTTATTCGACATTAAATATGTGTCTTAGTAACAGAGATAACAGATTGTAAATATTACAGCTGTTTTATCATCACAATCTTCCCCCCTTAATATCAATCGGCACTCGTGGGGTATGGGGCGAGCTGGCGAAGTGAGACTGTCGATTCTCTGCCGTCGTTGTGGCGAACAAACGCATATTCAGGGTTACTCTCGATTAATTCAACTTTTTCAACTTGCGATTCTTGTTTTGAGTTTTTTGTCATCTTCTTCAACCATACTGGTCCAGGTGTCAATAGCCAGGTTGGTAATGGTTTTCCATTACTTGAGTTTCTTGCATGTAAAAACATCCGCTCATGTGGTGTGCAGTTGGTGCTTGTGCATAATAGGGAACGAATAGAGTTAAGGGCATCGGGGAGAACTTGTTCCCAGTGACTGTTGTTCAAACCTCTCGATTTTAGGGCTAGCATCACACTTTTCCATATAACTCCATTGTACCGTTCGACTTGCCCATTACCGGCTGGATTATAGGGCGATGTTCTGCTGCTGGCAATTCCTTTTGATAGTAGGAAATTTTTCAAAGCTGATGACATAAACGATGTTCCTCTATCGGAATGTATGTAAGACAGTACACCAAAAAGAGAGAATAGTGATGTAAGGTGTTTTATTACTGTATTAGTAGTCATGTCAGGACAGGGGAAGGCAAATGGGAATCTGGAATATTCGTCTATAAGAACTAAAATATACTTGTTCCTTGAACTTGATTGTAGTGGGCCTTTGAAATCCATATTAAGACGTTCAAATGGTCGAGTTGCTTTGATAAGGCGGCCAGTTCCTTTGGCATAGCGTGGTTTCATTTCAGAACATGTAATACATTTGGAACATACTTCTTTTACATCATCTATTGAATATGGTAAGTTCTTTGTTTTGGTCCAATGATGGAGTCGAGTAACTCCTGGATGACACAGGTCCTTATGAATTTTTATCAGTTTCTTTATATCTGTATGGCATCCAACAGTGGCACAGACTCTTGATAGTGTATCTGCTGGTATATTCTCTTTTCCAACTCTATAAATTATATTGAACTTATATTCTGACAATTCAAGGCGCCATCGTTGGATTTTGTCATTCTTAATCTTGCTGGTTTGTTTATTACTAAACATGAATGAAACTGATTTCTGGTCTGTGATAAGTGTAAATTCTCGTCCAAGTAAGTAATGTCGCCATTTCCTGATTGATTCCACAATGGCATAAGCTTCTTTTTCCACTGCAGAGTGCCTAGTTTCAGATGTGGAAAGAGTTCTTGAGAAAAACGCCACTGGTCTCTCATTCTGTGTTAATACTGCTCCAATAGCGTAATCTGAGGCATCAGTTTCCAAAGTGAACGGGACTTTTTCATCAATGTGCACTAGAACTGCGGATCCTATTTCTTTCTTTAATGATTCAAATATATTTCTGCATTCTTCATTCAACGGGAAGTGAGTATTATGCACAAGTGGATGGATCTTTTTTGAAAATTCTTTTATCCATTTGGAGTAGTGTGCAAGCATTCCAAGGACACGCTTCAATTCTTTCTGATTTTTTGGAGCTGGTAAGTCAAGGAGTGGTTTCAATCGATCTGGATCGGGCTTAATCATACCCTGACCAATTTCGAATCCCAGAAAGGTTAAATTCTCCATAGATATTTTACACTTTTCTTCATTAATCGTGAGACCATATTTTTCTGTTGCTCTCCAGAAATTTTCTAAATTTTCATCATGTTCTTCTTGGGTCCTTCCGCATACAATAATATCATCTAAATAGGCATAACATGATGTCAAATTTTCTTGTTCTATGATTTGATCAATCACTTTCTGGAAAGCAGCTACTCCATTCGTGACTCCGAACGGAATTCTTTTGAATTGATACAGTTTGTGTCCAACTTCAAATGCGGTGAAATGCCTTTCCTCAGGCAAGATTGGTATCTGGTGATAGGCAGATTTCAGGTCAATAGATGAGAATATTTTATATTGCGCTACCTTATTGACTAATTCTTCCATTAGTGGTAGTGGATAGGCATCCAAATTCGTGAA
The DNA here is from genome assembly GCF_014356525.2 of Nilaparvata lugens. Taxonomy (NCBI): domain Eukaryota; kingdom Metazoa; phylum Arthropoda; class Insecta; order Hemiptera; family Delphacidae; genus Nilaparvata; species Nilaparvata lugens. The sequence goes on from NC_052519.1 coordinate 2,635,820, forward strand.
TTTGTTGATGGTCTGTGAATAGTCAATCACCATACGTTTCTTTTGGTTCTCTCTTGAAGTAACAAATGCTTGAGCTCTCCAAGAAGAATGACTATTTTCTATAATATCAGCATCTTTAAGCCGTTTGACTTCATTCATCATAAACAAGTAATCCTCTTCTGAATGTCGTCTCGATTTAGTTATTATAGGCCGACAGTCCGGTTGAAGATCACGAAACAATGAGACAGGTTCTACTGTAGCTTGGGCTAGAGCACACTTTTTAATTTCATAAGTAGGCCTTCTTGCGTCATTGTCTTCATTCAGTTGTAGTGCTGCTTTAGATCCACCGAAATCAAAAGTGATGGATGAAAAGTTCTTTAGAAAATCGTGTCCCAAAATTACACTAGCGCAACATTTGTTCAATACGATCAAAGGAAAATCATTATATTCTTCGTTCTGGAAATATATTTCACTCAAAGCGCACTCAGTTGTTTTAGTGTTGCAGGCACTTGAAGCAAATGTAATCAAATTGGAATATGGCATAGTTTTCATCTTTGATTGTACTACTAGTTTCTTATCTATAAAACTTGCTGTGCTCCCAGTGTCTAATAGTGCCAATGTATCTATTCCATTAACACGTATAGGAACAAGACATTTTGAGAGGTCAGTGCTGGTATTTGCTGCTGAAATTACTGTGGCAGATACCATTTGGTTTTTTTTATCGTTTCGTGCTCTGCATACTTTTGAAAAATGGCCTATTCGATTACAAGTTAGGCATGGTTGTCCTTTTGCTGGGCATTGGCTATTATCAGTATGATTATTATAGCCACAAAATCTGCATTGAATCTTCTTTTGGTAAGAATTACGGACTAAAGTCGTTTTCTCGGTATTTTTATTCTCGTTTGCTAGGACTGTGTTAACATATTCTGAACTGGTTTCGTATTCTTTAGCAATGTTTTCAGCATTCTCTAACATTCGTGCTTGTGAGATAGCGTCTTGCAAAGTTAGCGATTTCATTTCGAAAAGATGTTGTCTGATTTTCGATGATTCTAATCCAGAGATGAACGCGTCTCGGATATATTCACTTTTGTTATCGTCAGCCGTGACTGCTTGAAAGTTACATGGTAAACTTAGCCGTTTTAGTTTATTATAGAATTGATCAATTGATTCTCCATGGGTTTGTTTTGCTTTAGATAAGCAGTAACGTGCATGTACTACATTTTGAGGTTTTATAAAGCTTTCTTTAAGAGTTGTTATAGCTTCTTCAAATGATATACAATTGCAAATACTTTCAAAAATATTCGGTGACACATAATTGATCAAAACATTCAATTCATCCTTTTTCGGGAACTGTTTTTTAAGAAGTTTAAAAATGTTACCTTCCAATGTCTCCACGTTTTCGGTGCTTCATCTGAATCTTGGTCAATCGATAAAACTGTTGGTTTCAGTATTTTTCCAAGCATTTGGTTTTGCGAATCGTTTTCTCCTTCACTGACTAAATCTTGACATTTACTCGTTTTTCTTTTCGGACCCATTTATTTTATTTTTAATGTCGAATAAATTGTAATAGAATTGGACTCAACAGGAGCTTTATTCGACATTAAATATGTGTCTTAGTAACAGAGATAACAGATTGTAAATATTACAGCTGTTTTATCATCACAGACAGCTTTAACTGTTATTTATTCTTTACTTGTCGTTTTCACTCAGCTAACAAATAATATTAGTTGAATGACATATAACCTATAGGAAAATTTCAATGCAAAACCTGCGGATTACCGAATCTTGAATGATTTTGCTTCTTCCTTTATCAGAAATATTAGGAAAACTATATATTTATGTTGACTCAGTGCATAAATTCAACCTTGAATATGCAAGTATATTATCTGAAAGATTACAGAAACATGATACATAACAAATAGACAGAAAACTTTTCTGTGTAATTACAAATATTACTAGTCTATTACTCACAGCCTTTGCTCCAAAATCCACTCAACTGAACATCTAAAACTGAGTTTTTTTTCATCATGATAACATGAGAAGCAGAGTTAGAGTGGAGGATAAGGAGAAGGAGAGTGAGAAGGAGGAGCACACAGCAAATCAAAGGTTAGTTATTTGATGAAACTATTTGATAAATTATACTAATAGATCTGTTCACATTACAAGAGTTGGAAATTACTGATTCAGTTAATAGTTATTACTTGCATATTAACTTGTTGAATCACTGTTTGATTCTGTAATATGAAAGCAAGAAATAATAATACTCACTTTGAGATTCCATGTACTGCTAAAACACAACAAGAAACTCTCTCATATGCAAGTGTAGTGAGAGTCAACCTTGCAAGATATGCTCAAATTATTCTCTCAGTCAGATCTTACTTCAGACAGCTTCAGCATCATGAATCTCTAAGATATAAGAACCCAATTCAACTTATACTGACAGATTAAAGTGAATCAATCCCAGTCTAGTATAGATAAGAAACTCTTTTGTAGATGTGCTAAAACCCTATTACTCTTTAAGTTTCTCGTTCTAGAGTTAGTTGCAAGGATGTTTTCAAATATTCTTTCCAAATTCATGTTAATGCATAACAATATTAGCTATAACTATTGACAACTGCTTTTTTCATATCATATGCACTTCAAAAAATATTTTCTCAGTCTATATTATGTAAATTCATTTATAATTGTATATAAGTGTAAAAAACCAGTATATATTGTAATCTACACGAATAAAGCATTCTCTCATTAGCTTTATTTATTTATTAGATAGAGCAAACAATACAATAGTTGGAAAAGAAAAAACAGGCTATTGCCCAAAACTTCTTCAATTTCCTGATTTTGTCACAAATCGTTCAAATATTATGTTCACTTCAATTTCAACATCAAATCTTCAATCTGAAACTATGAATCAGAATAAAACAAAGAGTTTCAAATTTAGATAAATTGATAATGAAACTTGCGTTAAAACAAAAACTTCAAATATTCATACTGTTTTTGTTAAGAAGTTTGATGAAACTTCTATAGCAATGATTAAACCTTTCCTTGTCTGTATGACATCTCAAGTAATTGAAGCATTTAATTTGTTACAAAATTTGGTTCTCAAGCACTATCTCAGATCTATCTAGTGACTATCTATCTATGAGCTTGAATTTTTCTTTTTTCATCATGTCAAAGTCCATACCAATCCTATTTGAAATAAGTAAATGTGCTTAAATTTTAAACCATTTTCAGCAAATACTAAATTAAATAAGAGATTTGTTTTTCCCCCAGCACTGGGAGATATAATTAACATTCTTGCATTGTGAGGTAGTAGCTCTCCATTTTTACAAAATGCAGGCTTTTCTTTATTTGTAATTAATTTATCAAAGTTAACAATTGGTAATTGGCTCATGATTACAAACGTACAGAGCATGATCTGATAAGCCACTGAATAGTTAGAACAATAGTTAGAACAATGACCAAGGGCATGATGACGCTACTTGTATAGAGAGGCGTTTCCCAGAGATTGGAATGCAGGCCAACACTCTCCACCTCCTCTCCACATCATCATCAGACAGATTATGGATGTTCAAAAGATTCTTATATTACGAAATGAGAACCAATGTTTGATGATGACAAATAATACTTCTAATATATTTTCAACAAATGTACATCATGATATTTACAATAAAATCTTCGATAGATTATTTACAATAAATGTACATGTTATTTACAATTGAGTACAAAAGATTATTTTTCATCTAATAATTGATCTTTACTAATATAGCTAGGTTTAGAAAATCCAATCCATTTCACTAACAATCCTTTTTTATCACGTTTTAATATTTTTTCAATCAAATACACTTGTCTCTCCATTTCGTTTAATTGCGTTTTTTTTAATTTCTTCTGCATAAAACCGGCCACTAATTACTTCACCGTTTAGATCTCTCAGTGAGTAGGTTATAGGTTTGGAAGGAAATATAGAATGAATCACAAAATACTCTGCGCTCCAGTTTATGTTATAAGATTTATCGAAAAATAATTGTTTCTTCGAGATTCGCACGATATCGCCTAGCTTAAATTTTGGTTTTGAATTTTTCAATTTATATCGTCTATTGAATGCAGAATTCAATGAGGATAAAACATGTGTACGATCTTTCCTACGAACATCTTTAGGTTTCATTCTAATTGAACTGTGCACTGTAGCATTATAATTTTGAACCAAACTGTCTAGATTGCTTAACCAGTTCTTTGTTCCGTGCTCAGTTAAATATCTATAAATTTTCGATTTCAGTGTTCTAATCAGCCGTTCAACTATAGATGCTTTTTTGTCACTAAAAACATGGTAATGTTTAATACTATATTTATCTAATAATGCTTTAACTTTTGAATTGAAGAATTCTGTTCCCTGATCTGTTTGAAACAGCTTAATGCCCTTATTTTTAGAAATAATTGATTGGTTGGAGAGCGTTAAATACAGATTGACTTGTCTTGTCTTTTAATGGTACACAATATGCAAATTTTGTAAAACAATTAATAACAACTAAGATATATTTATAACCCTTATTAAAACGTGATAAACTTATCATTTCAATAAGGTCTGCTTGAAGGAGATCTTTTTCACTTTTCAGTTCATACTTGCGAGTGGGATAGTTCACATGACATAGAAACATTATACAGCATTTATTTTTTGTCAATAGTTATAATAATTTTGCATTTATTCGTAACTTACAACTAATACATTTATTTCTTAAACCTCTACAAGTATTACAATTAATTTTCTCATTCAAAGCTTTTAGTATTAAATAGTTTTATTCTCTCCTCAATTAACGAGTTCATCATAATCTCTGTAAAAAAGTTAAAGTTTGTACAACATCGCTGATTTGCCACACATTTTCATAATTTCAAATGTAAATCTTACACTATCAATGTTTTTATCTGTTAACCTATCATCAATGAAATAATACATTCGAATATTCAACCAACCTAATGAATTACAATAGCAAAATTCAGGAATTTCCTTTAATTCGCGTCTTCGATGTCTATCAACTATATTCTTATTCATAATATAACATACGCTTATATGTTCTGACTTCTGTTCTTCACTTTTACCAGGTTTTATAAATGTTAAATATTCCTCAAACGTTAGTCCTTCTTTTCCGAAATTATTCAATTCTAATATTGTTTTGTCAATAAGTTCGAAATAACAACATCTATATTTTTTATCTATTTTATTCGAAAAATAGTTCTTATCAAATGAAATTGAATCCATCTCCAATCTGAAATTAAACTGAGCTTATATATTCATCAAATGATTTCTGTTCGAGAGCTCATATCTGAAAACATATTAAACTATAAGTTGGAATGATCAGCGTATATAATCAATTGTAAAATATTTACTTAGTTAGTAATTGACTCTTATCTATCCAAGACGGTTCACTTAAACCGAGACGCTTTACGAGATAACGCTTTCCAACTTTCTTTAATATTCAAGATAAACTTGCATTTCATCTAAAGTTAACTCTGATTTCTTTAATTCTTGTTCATAAAATTTGTCAGCATCCAAATCTTGTTTCAATAATTCTGTATGACCTTATTTCTCAACTATCTTACTATAAATACCACTGCATTGATCTGCATTTGTTCAGTTCAGTAGTGTCAACAGTGCAATAAACATGGATACTTCTAAGGTGTTTAATGTACCTATGCTCCGTGGTAATAAAATCAAGTCTAGCAATGAGCGGTTTGGTTTGTGGCTTCTATCAGAAAACATGTGCAATGACAACCTTGTGACTGACATTGGAAATATTGATTACACTGCTGGGGAAGAACTGTTTGTGCAGGATGACTCAAATCTTGTGGCTATTACAGAACCTTTTTGTGACAATATGATGCTTGTGAAAATCTGTGCTTTGGATGATTGTGAGGCAATGGATAAGAGACGTTTTGTTCTAAAAAAGGATATATGTGCTGCATACAACTTATATTTAAGAGGGAAATTCTCTAATATGGTGTCAGCTAAACATGCAGTCAAAGCAAAGCTGGCTTACCTATTGAACAGTGGAAGTGATATGTCTCAAAAGATTCTACAAGTGCTTCCCAATGACAATTACAATGAAGCGAAACAAAAATACCAGGAACCAGTAGGCATACCTTACAAAGTAGAGCTTGCAGATGTGCCAATTGCTACATTGATAGAAGAACTACCGAGATTATTGGAGCAGCTGAGGAAAGAGCACTTCTATCTTCTGGACTTGGACATAACACAGGACTTTGGTGGAATATTCAACAAGAATGGAATGTGTGATTTTCTAACTACAAATCATCATTTTTGTTTCCAAGGAGAATATAAAGAAGACTATAATGTGATAGCAGATAACAATAAAACTGTTGGGATTGATTGTTTGAGTTGGGTTAATAGTAATGCGAGAGTGAAAATTTATAATAAGTTTGTATGTGAAATAACAAGCTCTGGTGTAAATAAGCAGTTAGGTAACCATATTAAAGACTTTATTGAGTGTGCAGATTCAAGATTAGGGAAAAATTTCACCTCTCCTACAGGTAAAATGCATGGTATTACACGTTTGGAAGCTACAATCTGTAACTATAGTTTAACAAATAGAGCCAATAGCAAAACCTTTGACCCTATTCAAGATAGCTTGTCACTCTTGAATGATAGTAGAAATTATTTCCAAAATGCTCCAATTTATTCTGTGTCCTTGGCTAAAATGTGGAGAAAACTGACAGATAATTTGAAAAATAGTTGTTGTTTGATCTATAATGATCTTCTACAGTATGTTTACTGGGGTAATAGCAATACCAGCAAATTGAGTGGAGTACAAGTAAAGCTTCCCACTGACCCACAACATAGAAATAAAATAATATCCTATGTAATCTCTGCATTTAGCTTTAATCTACTACCTATTAATTATGTGGAAATTTTCGAGGATCCATCAAACAAAAATAATATCAGTTTCTCACAAAAGTGTTATATTAAGAGTGGAGAGACTTATTTCTCCAAGTCAACCACAGTTTTCTCTACCATATCCAAAGTTGTTGACCTAGATGAGTTGGGTCTTGTAGCAACAGGTAACTTGATACCACAAGTCTTAAGAAAACGGGCAAACATAACTTGTAAGATTCCTCCATACCCTGTTAAAGAGATACAACCCTTGTCTCCTATCTCAGTGCTATCAGCCAAGAAGCGTAAGCTAGAACTGGATGAAATTGATCTAAAACGGAGGAAAATTGAGTTTTTTGAAGCCACACAGTCATTTAGGGAACAGCATAAGCAGCTAGAAGAATTTGAGGAAGAAATAGAAAATTTGAGAGAGGAACTTGGACCATATTTCCATTCACATTGGCGAAATTTTGAGCCTAGTGGAGTTTATAATGTGACTGCATTTACTGTGAATAATACTGGGAAATTCCCATATGTAGGTGTACTAGGGGAGAAAGATGGTTTGAAAAACGTTTACTTTGTAAAGGGCTGCCATAAAAATGTTTTCATTAATGCATACAAAGCTATCGAAACTCTCAAGAAAGAGGGTTATTTCGTAATCCCTTACACTGACAAAAAAGAAATTATTTGTCTACCAAGGGAAGAGAAAATTTGTGTAATTACAGTCAATGGTATGTCAAGCTATAATGGACATACATTTCCTAGAATAGAATCAGTTAAGTTTCTCCCAGATGTTTGGAAAAACTTGGAAGACACTCCCTTCACACAAAAAGAAGTGGAGCAGTATAATAACATCACAATGCTGGAAATTAAAGGGAAAGTAAAAGTAGCACAGTGTAAAAGATTGGAAGAGTTACCACAAGGTATAGAGTTAGTCATTATTGCAATAAAAGAAGTGTACAATAGAAACAATACTCGGTATATCCTACAGTTTGAAAATGTGGAAGCATTGTATGTCTCAAACTATTGGTTAGAGGAAGAATTTGAAAAGCCGAACATAGATTTGAATTATAAAATTAGAATCGAGCTAGATGTTTTTAAATATACACCCAGTAGGAATAAGGAAAGAGTTACTTTCTGTATTTGATTTGGCCATAGATATGCTTTGATGTATGTATAATAATTTAAAAATAAAGAAAATTATTGTGACAATCCTCATGACATTGAGCTCTCACCCCTTCTCCTGATTCCTCTCTCATTTTTTCTTTCCTGCTAAACAAGTGGAGGAGAGAGGAGGAGAACAAAGGACAATTGTCCTCCAAGGAGAGGTTTTGTCCTCGGAGGAGAAAAATTTAAGTAAAAATGAACTTACATGTGTTGATTTGACAAAATGAAATAATCGGATATGCTTCTCTCAGCTCCTCGACTCGGTTCAGGTATTGTTCCAGCTTAGCTCCTCGCCTATGATTTTCTCGATGCAGGTAAGTTTCCCTCACGAGAGCACAACTGCTTATGAGACCGAGTTGTGAGGTGAGAAAATGCTGTGAAAAAACAATGAAATATTTAATAACTGTAACACTAAATATATATTATAAATCAATTTAGTGTTATTTCACAAAAATATGAGAATATAACAAAAATTTTCACTTACAATCAAATGTTATCATCGAGCTAAAGCTCTGGGGAGTATCGGCAGTGTTCGCCAATTGTGATACACACCTCCTTTGTGTTTCTATCTCACTCGTACAAGCCTGCAACAGACAGAGAAACGACTTGCTATATAATCGCTTTTCTCAGTGGAAAATCATCATTCACGTTAGAGAGCTATTAGTACGCGCTAAAATTCTCGACACTTTCAAAACACCATGGACAAGTCACACCGTGCATCCTCATCCTCCACAACATTCTTATTACCAGACAGCCTGCCTCCGGAGAGGGAGCTGAACTACTGGGAACAGCAGCAGCAGCAGAAGCGCTGCAGCACGGCTACAACATCAGCTGTCGCCTCTGCTGCTGCCGCCACCTCCTCCTCAGCCTCAACCTCAGATCCCTTGAAGAAACAAGGGATCTTCGTCCAAGATGAGGATTCCAGCATCATCGTGGGAGACAGTAGCCCTCCGACGCAAGCTACTTGGGCACCACGCCGAGCGGCCCTCACATCTGTGCCTGCCGCCCCCAAGCAGTCTGTCAAGAGGAGGCTGTTTTTCGATGAGGATGAGGAGCCCGACTTCCTCACTCAATCGAAGGTTATCATACAAAAATATTATTATTATTGTAATGTACACAAAAGATTTTATAATCTATGAATCTATAATCGATAAAATCTTTTGTGTACATTACTACAAGTCTCTATATGTTTACTCGAATAAATATGAAATTACTGTGAGCAAAGACTGAGCTTGACTTCTAATTGTGCTATCAAAGCAATCCGAACACAGATAAATTTTTCACACGATGGTTGTATTGTTTAAACATGTTTACTAAATATGTTGCATGAAACATTCCTACTGAAACAATTTGAATTGGAGAATTGCATACTGATTACATATATATATATGAAAAATCAAATCATATGTTGTTTGAGTGTGAAACAAAAATTTGCATTATTAATGAAAGGTGAAATATTTATGTTTTCTGCAATCATTTATGTTGATTGTAATGAAGTGAAAAATTTTTTTCCGATAATTGAGAGTTATGTCAGAGAATTTCCAAGTTATTACTCACATTTTTTGAGTAGTGAATATGTTGAGCGCAAGATCACTCTCTCATGTCAGAGAATTTGCGAGTTATTAGTCACAGTTTTGAGTAGTGAATCTGTTGAGCGCAAGATCTCTCTCTTGTATGATTTTATAACCTGAAACAAATAAGAGTCTAATGAAATATTTTTCAACAGAAACGTGCGGTGGAAGAGGATGAGGAGGACAGCTCCATAATGACGCTGTTACAGCAGGAGGAGGATGAAATTCTCCCCGAGGAGCACTTCCTCACTGTCATCAATAGGTACGCCCCGAAACCCTGGACTCCTCTAAGAGAGTTGATGGAGGGTACGCCTTACCCTATTGAGGACATGAGGGAGGTCTGCAATCAACATGGACGTCGCGTGGTGCTCAAGATCCGGCTGTCAGGTCAGAGAACAACAGATGTTTACATACCTGAACGTTTCACGCTGATCTTGACCCCCAAAGACATCCAAAATTTTAAAAGTAAATGTAAATCATTGTTAATGTTTGTCAAACATATTAATCAGTACATGACCGACATCAACATTGTCAAAATGCATAAAATTTAAATCATGATAATTATATTACCATTTAACATTTTATGAATTTTATTATTACTTATTTTGTTAATAATCTTGTAACAAATTTTCGGACTTGACATTGCATCGCCTTTCGGCAATATAACCTATATCTTGTAAATCACAATTTTCAAGTATTGTGTTATTTAGTTTTGGCACAAGCCATTACATATATTTTCATTATAATCTATAATTTTCAAGTATTGTGTTTCCTCCACTTCACTCAGCTGAGGTTGTATGAATCTATAATTTACAAGTTTTGTGTTAAGGTGACAATTGCATCGCCTATCAGCATATACATAACCTACTTTGTTAACCGCATAATTTACTTGTTATATATCAATAAAAAAATAGTATATTACTTTTAGGGTTTCAGTTAACATTTTATGAATTTACGATATTATTACTTTTAAAATGAAAATCATTTATTAATGCAAATAATGCAATTTGATAATGCAAATCATTGTTACTGTTTGTGAAACATATTAATCAGTGCATGACTGACATAAACATTGTTAAAATGCATAAAATTTAAATCATGATAATTATATTACCAGTTAATAATCTTGTAACAAATTTTCGGACTTGACATTACATCGCCTTTCGGCATTATAACCTATATCTTGTAAATCACAATTTTCAAGTATTGTGTTATTTAGTTTTGGCACAAGCCATTACATATATTTTCATTATAATCTATAATTTTCAAGTATTGTGTTAAGGTGACAATTGCATCGCCTATCAGCATATACATAACCTACTTTGTTAACCGCATAATTTACTTGTTATATATCAATAAAAAATAGTTTGTTATTCTATAAAAATTTTTCACTCACCTATCACACTAGTATACGTGTACAAAACTCTCCACACTCTCCAAGTTGCATTGAGTGATAAGAAAAATTAAAATGTGTTTTATAGAATGAAGTGTGTACGCACGCGCAAGCATGCGCATGAGCTGACAACATCGGCCGATCGCTCACTGTGTCAAGGTCGGCTCAACGCTCTGCCTTCCTTGTTGTGAAGTGAGGGCGTTGGCCTGCCACATCTGGTGTGATGCATTTCATTCATTCGCGACCTTGCAAGGTCTTGTATGAATGAATGCATCGTACACATGGCTGGATTGGCATTCCATTCATTCTTATCTGTATGACTTTCAATATTATTGTGTTTGACTTTTTCACATAAACTATTTGAAATGCATTTTGAAAATTCATTTCAAATAGATGATCTGAATAGGCGAATTCGATTTGAAAGTATTATTCCAAATTAATAGAAAATTCCACTTTTTTCTTTTAGATTAAGTTAGTGTACGTATTTGCGATGCAGGAAATTTCTTTTTTACATTTACCGTGCGATTTCAGAATAAAATGCGAATCAAAACCGGAGAAATTATGAAAATAACATGATATGTACTCCGGAGTACGTGCTGTTAAATTGAGAAGTTCAGTAATTTGTTGATAGAGTGCATCACTGCAGGTTATATAAGGTGTGTACTGCGCCAAATGTAAGCCATTATCAGTTTTACCTTTGAACAGGAATCATGTCCTATTCTTTGTGTTCTGATATTTTGGACAAGCCACAAACTCGCTCTATTGGTATCCAGTGTGATCTTGTTTCTGATATTTTGGACAAAGCTCAAACTCAGTCGTCGGTACTTTACGATATTGAATCAACAAGTTTCTATTATGAACCAAGGAGAAGCAGTACACCAATCCAGAAGTCGGGAGAGGAGGGGGAAGAGGAGGTGGAGGAGCAGAAACGTGAGGAGGAACAGATACGTGAAGAGGAACAGAAAGGAGTGCAAAAGCAGACACCTACGAAAATTGCTACGGTTGATCTTCACTGGTTTAAACAAACTTGTAATCAAATTATTGTGAAAGAACTTGCTATCGTTGACGAGTGCAATAATTATGCTGTATTCCATTTCAAATCACCATTTGCAAAGATGGAATTGAGCGCAAAATTGTATAACGATGTAACATGGCTGGAACGTAACTATCATAAAATAAAATGGGAAGATGGAGATTTAGAATACAGTGACTCATTAATACGTGATTACCTTGCAGGTTATGAGAAAATTTTCACAAAAGGAACTGAGAAAGCAAAGTTTTTGAGAAGATTGAATTCTAACGTACAATGCATACCGGAGGACTTTCTCAAGCCCGATTTCAGCTTTTTCACCACTTCGTGGTGTTATGATGCATGTAAGATACATAAGTATAGACCCGATGGAAGGTGTGCATTATTCTCTGCTCAACATTATAATTCTTTGCTGTTTAAAAATATGTATCAAACAAATAATTTCTTGTGCGAAAACAATCGAATGCAAAGTATGAAATTGGCACCAATGTATACGAATGCACAGAAAAGAAACTTTGCACGTTATGGATTCTTCTACAACGGAAAGGAATTACAGTGTGTTTATTGCTTGCATGCACTGAGATTGCATAAAGCTCGTACATGTTGTCTGTCTACAATTAGATACGCCCCCCTCAGAGACAACTATGTTACAGCTAAGTGCACATTCCTACCTTATCAATTTTATTGTTCATAACTTAATCGAGGTCATGCAGTGTTTTAGCTTTGCAAAATTCAAAAATTAACTCGCCTCTGGATGAACTTTGGAAATGCTTGTATGACATTGCAGATAAAAAATGTAAAAGATCAACTTAGATCATTGGGCTCTCTCTGTTAAGACATCAATAGAGCTGATACCCCAAGTGATATAGGTCTGAGGATATCTATAGCCATTTTTGGAATGCTTGTTCATACTAAATTTACTATAGATATTCTCGGAGAACACACTTACCAAAAAAGTAACGCCCGCAGGTTTGTACAGCACATAGAAAATTTCAATATAAATTTGTGAAATTTTTCTTAACTGTCGGGTGGAAAGCAAACCAATTATTTGCAATTTTACAGTATAAGTTATTAGATGGATTCACTTTAATCTGACAGTATAAGTTATTAGATGGATTCACTTTAATCTGATAGTAGAAAGGGAAATTATTTTTTCCTCAGGGAAATTATTTTTTCCCTCACATTTTCCAATTTTATCTGAGATTTTCGAACTGCTCGATATACTAGATACAGGACATCTACATTATTGTAGTGCAAATGATTTCTCAACTATTGTTACAAATTCCGATGAACTTTGGAAATGCTTGTATGACATTGCAGATAAAAAATGTAAAAGATCAACTTAGATCATTGACCTCTCTCTGTTAAGACATCAATAGAGCTGATATCCCAAGTGATATAGGTCTGAGGATATCTATAGCCATTTTTATCAAGAGATACGCCCCCCTCAGACACAACTGTTACAGCTAAGTGCACATTCCTACCTTATCAATTATAGTTCATAGCAATCAAGGTCATGCAGTGTTTTAGCTTTGCAAAATTCAAAAAATTAACTCGCCTCTTGATGTCAATTTCATTCAATGAATTTGATTCTATTGTAAAAAATATTAAATTTTCAACAGGATTCCAAGGCGATGATATTGATCTAGCGTTAACAAAAACAGAAAATGTACATTTTCCAATTTTATCTGAGATTTTCGAATTATTGGACATACTAGATACAGGTCATCTACATTATTGTAGTGCAAATGATTTCTCAACTATTGTTACAAATTCAGATGAACTTTGGAAATGCTTGTATGACATTGCAGATAAAAAATGTAAAAGATCAACTTAGATCATTGACCTCTCTCTGTTAAGACATCAATAGAGCTGATACCCCAAGTGATATAGGTCTGAGGATATCTATAGCCATTTTTGGAATGCTTGTTCATACTAAATTTACTATAGATATTCTCGGAGAAACACTTAAAAAATAACGCCTGCGGTTTGTACAGCACATAGAAAATTTCAATATAAATTTGTGAAATTTTTCTTAACTGTCGGGTGGAAAGCAAACCAATTGTATTAATTTGCAATCACTTTATAATTTTACAGTATAAAGATGTAACAGATTCACTCAGTATAAAGATGTAACAGATTCACTTTAATTTGACAGTATAGCATTAGATGGATTCACTTTAATTTGACAGTAGAGAATTTTTTCCCTCATTTAGCATTCACTTTAATTTGACAGTATAGCATTAGATGGATTCACTTTAATCTGTCAGTATAAAGATGTAACAGATTCACTTTAATTTGACAGTATAGCATTAGATGGATTCACTTTAATCTGTCAGTATAGAGAGAGGGAATTTTTCCTCCAAAAAGGGAAATTTTTTTTTCCCTCACTGAGAGAGAGAGAGAGATATATCTCTCTCTTTTCAACCCCCTCGTCCTCACTGGGAGAGGGGAGATAAGATAAGGAGAGGGAGAGGGAGAGGGAGAAGGAGAAGGAGAAGGAGAGGGAGAGGGAGAGGGAGAGGGAGAGGGAGAAGGAGAGGGAGAAGGAGAGGGAGAGGGAGAAGAAGAGGGAGAGGGGGAGGAGAGGGGGAGTTTGCGCATGCGCAGAGGGGGAGGGGGAAGGGGGAGGGGGAGGGGGATTTGCGCAAAAATTTTCCCTTATTTCTCGGTAATTGCGCAAAAATTCTTCCCAGTAATCTTGAATGTAAGCTACTAACTACCATGAGTTATTCAATGAGGGGATGACATTGAACTGGCAAACCATTTACGCAACTAATGATGTTAATTACATGGTGAATGAGTTGCATAATGGTGTATCCTATTTATTCAATAAGTATATATAATGATCTTACTTCGCACATATTACTTAAAATGAATAATTGATGAAAGATTTTCATTTACTTTAGAAAATCGATTTTAATGTCAATTATAATATAAATCTCAATAAATCTTAAACTGTACAAATATGAACATTCAATGATTCTCTCATCAGCTCTGCTGTTAGTTTGATAAACAACATTAGTAAATTATTAACAAGTCATATGGTTCATATGATTAGAAAGAAGAAGCGTGAATGTAGAGCAACCAGCTTCTTACATCTCCCCCCCTTGAACGAGAAACTTCCTTGAAGGTGTCAATTTGCTTGAGTGACAGATGATTGGTTCACTCCCATTGATTCCGCAGGCCACTTCATACATTGAGTTTGATATTCTTCTTATAATGGGGAACGGTCCACTTCTAACTTCATCTAATTTATTTCTATTCAACTTGTTCCCTTTTTCTATATACACTAGTTCTTTTTCCTTGAAACCATATATTCTTCTGTTCTTATCACATCTCAGTTTGTTCCGTTTGTGGTTTAAATTGGAATTTTTTATTGCTTCTTCTCTGTCTATTTGTAAGTTTCGTTTTTTCCTCAGTTGTGATGGTATTATTTCCAAATCATCTCCCAATAGCAGATATCTTGGTGTAAATTTAGTAGTGCTATGGATTGTCTTGTTGTATTCTGATGTGCAACTTTCCGCTATTTTCGACTACGTCTGCGTTCTTCCTTCTGGACTATTCACTTTGCACGATTCACCAATGTCTGGTTTAGCCGCTCATTAAGACCATTTGATTGTGGGCAATCTACCGATGTGAACACCATTGTAACACCTTTTTCGAGTAGGTAATCTCTAAACTTTTTTGATTTGATAGACGCATATTGATCAGCTAATAGGATCTTGACAGAATGGTTTTGTAAGATAGGATCTAGCAAACAAATGTATTCTTTAGTAGTTTGACCGCTAGAGCTTGAAGTGAATGCATATCTAGAGAAGTGATCGACCAATATGTGTAGGTATCGTTTTTTTGAGTTGTTTCCACCAAACCCTCCAACAGTATCTATCGACATGATCTCATACGGTTCACTAGCTGGACCCAATTGTGAAAGTAATCCTATTGAGCGACCTCTTCTTGTTTTATTCTTCTTACATATATGACACGAATCACAATAGCGCTTGACCATTTCATCCATGTTGGAAAAGTAGTAATGTGGACGTATGTGTAATAGTGTGTGGTGAGTTCCGATATGTCCTAGTTGAAAATGAAGTTTCTCAATCAATTCTTTACCCTTTTCTTGAGAAAGGAAGATTCTTTTGTTTCCTTTCATACATTTGTAGAATATTTCCTCTTTATATTCAACATTCCTATTATTCATTATTGCTTCTTTGTTTTTTTCTTGATCGTCTTTTATTTCTTGTATAGATATCAAATTCACAACTGTTAAAATGTCTTCATTTCCTTCAAAGTGCTCTAAAACTGGATTTCTTGATAAAGTATCTGCTTCAACATTTCCTTCTCCTGGGCTATATATCAATGTGAAATCATATTGCGATAGGTGGTATACAAGATCTCCCAATTCTTCATCGGTTTGTGCTTTCACTCTGAGATTCTCCAATGGTTTGTGGTCTGTGATCACTGTAAACTTCCGTCCTATCAACCAATATTGCCAATACATAATTGTCTCTTTTATAGCCATACATTCCAGATAAATAGCTTTTTTCTTCTTTTGAGCAGGGCTCAGTTTTTTTGAAAAATATGCTACTGGATGAAGCTCATAATTTTCTTTTGGTTGTTTCAGTACAGCTCCAAATCCCTCTCCACTGGCATCGGTGAAAATGAATACTGGTTTTTCATAATCATGAATTTGTGATACGGGACTAGAACATAAGCATTTCTTCACGTTTTGGAAAGCTTTATCACATGTCTCTGACCAGATAAAAGGTATGTCCTTCCTCAGTAGATTGTGTAGAGGTTCTAGAACTTTCACTGCATTCTCTATGTATTTATAATAGAAATTTATTTTCCCCAAAAACTGGCGTACATTCTTCTTGGTTTTCGGTTGTGGGAAATTTTCAATTGCTTTGAGATTGTCAGTGAGTGGACGGACTGAGTTATTTTCAATTATGTGTCCCAAATATTTAATTGAACTCCTTGCAAAGTTACATTTTTCCAATTTCAGCTTGAACCCTTCTTTATAAACTGCATCAAGTACGAGGTTTATATGTTTCAAGTGTTCCTCAAATGTCTTTGAAAATATTAAAATATCATCAATGTAGCAAGTACAAAAATCAGTCAACTTATTTTTTTGTAAAGTGTTACCCAATATTCTTTGAAAAATTGCAGGCGCGGTCTTCAAACCAAATGGTATCCGTAACCATTGATAATGGCCTTCGTGGGTCACAAATGCAGTTTTCATTCTGTCTTCTTTTTTTATTGGTATTGTCCAGAATGCTGAATTAACATCAAGTACTGTGTACCATCCACAATTACCAGCCTTCACTGTTATATCTTCTATTCTTGGGAATGGTTGTGGCTCTGGTATTACAATTTTGTTCAGTTCCCGGAAGTCAATAAATAGCCGTGATTTTTTTTCTTCTCATTTGAAGGCAAGTGTAACAGGAGATGCAAATGGTGAAGTTGAATATTCAATCAATCCTGCCTCTAAAAGTTTTGAAATTTGTTGTTCTATTTCTTTTTTATCTGGGATACACGTTCTGTATGGCTTCTTAATAATATATCTATCTTCTGAAAGTTTGATTTCTGCCTCTGCATGTTTTACCTCACCTACATCATATTTGTGTTTTGCAAATAGTGATTCATAACCTTCAATCAGCCTTGTTATTGTTTGTCTCTTTTCAGTATCAAGATAATTCAGACTGCTTTCCATATTTACAGAGAAGACAGATGACTCATAATTCAATCTTTCAACATCTGTTTTGTCATCAACCTTCTGTAAAATTTCTAAATTTTCATTCTGTATCAATTTGAACTTTTTTATTGCATCCAATCCAAGAAGTAAGTCATAAGAGAAATTATTGTTCTTCACAACATATACATCTAATATTTCTTCGATTTTATTGATTTTCATTGGAATTTTGGCCCGGCGATTTGTAAAATTCACACCACTAAAAGTTCGAAAAAGGTTATGGTCGTTCATAAGTTTTGTCTTCAGCTCATCAACAATTTTCTGATTTATTAGAGTGATATTTGAGCCACTGTCATAAACCCCTTTTACAATCTTCTTTTTATCAACTAGTACATTAACTGTAATCAATGGAATGAACTTACACGCCGGCTTATTCAGTTTTTTGAGTTATCAACATCGAGTGTATTTTCCTCACAGGTTGTGAAAATCACTGTTTTATTTTTATTCCTACAGATCTCTGCAGGATGAAAGCGATTTGGTTTTCCCAAGGCTGCACATACAGAACAAGGAGTCTTCTTTCTTCTTATCTCTTCCATCTTGGTTGAGTCTTTTTTCTGGCTATTATTCTTTATTCTTTCTTTATTCTTTATTCAAAAAAATAATTAAACAATCAAATGCATTCCAAAAATCAAATACAATATTACTTCCTAATTTCTAATATGTGTTCCCTATAGGCTACCCTGTGTGAGGACACTTGAATATATATAATAAAATATTTATATACAAATTTAAATATTATATCATGAAGAACATAATAATTGAATATGGTATTATATTGAAATAAATCAATATGTCAATATTTATAATCATTCTAGCACACATTCATACGCACACACATTCACATATGCGCACACATTCATACGCACACACATTCACACAAACACACACACACACACACACACACACACACACACACACACACACACACACACACACACACACACACACACTTACATACACTTACACAAAACTTAAAACTATGTACGGAGTGGTTGCTGTTTTTTTTCATATTTAGTTCAATTTTATTCATAGTTAACATTTCGTTTTTTTTTCAAAGTGCTGATGTAATTAGCCCATAAATGAATGCATTTTGAAGAAAGAGACAGTGATTGAAATTTGATACTGTCTTACTGCATACCGGACGGGATTTGTGAGTTCAATGATCTTTGATTGTTGCAGTGTTCATGTCGTGTAATGTGTAAATTATACTAAATTTAGACCTATATTAATTTAGTAAAAAAATAATTCGGGTTGTCTAGTTGTAAAATGAATTTCTTGATTTCTTTTCTAAATAACTGACGTGACATTATTTTCCTTGTTGTTACTGGAAGTGAATTGAATATTTTTAGAGCTATGTATTTGAAGTGTCGTCTGGAATGTTCTAATCTTGGTTTTGGGAGGTTAATGTCCTGTGAATTCCTGAGGTTTATTCTTTCTCTCATCTGTTGCATATCGAAATTATTTTCAGCTAAATCCAGCAATGCTTTGAATAGAAAAGAATGTCTCACTGATAATATTGATAGTTCTCTGAAGAGCATCATTGAACTATATTGTTTAGGTTTATTACAAATTATTTTTAATATATGTTTCTGACCAGTAATCACAGGTTTAATATGAACATTGTATGCACTCCCATAGCATATTATTCCATAATTTATTCTAGAACCAATAATTGCATGGTATAATTGTAACAATACTTCTTTTGGACATAGCTGTCTGAGGTAATAGAACTTCCTTATGTATACAAATAACTCATTTTTTATCTTCTGTACATGATCTGACCAAGTGAGCCTACTATCCAATATGAGGCCCAGATACTTAACTGTACGTGCTTGTTTTATAGTTTCACAGTTACACAATATATTATTCACCTGTTGCGCACAATCTAATTTATGGAAGTAAATACTAGTTAACTCCTGATCCGTGTTTTGAAGATTAAATTGTATTATATTAGATTTGTCTGTGTTGATAGTTAATTTATTTTCGCAAAACCACCACCTAAGGTGCTTAAGATCCATTTCTAATTTATTTTTAAGTTCTTGATTTGTTTTGGCCGAATAAAATATAACTGTATCGTCTGCGAAAGATGTAATCTTTCCCTGTAAGTCACCATCCGTCAAATCGTTAATAAAGACCAGGAATAAAGTACTTGATAACACTGATCCTTGAGGAATACCTATGGTAATGTCCCCGGGTTCACTCAACGTATCGTTAATTCTGACCCTTTGACTCCTATTAGATAGGTAGCATCTTAACCAATCATTAGCAATTCCTCTTACTCCTGATAAATCAAGTTTTTTTAGAAGCATGTTTTTATCAATAGCATCATATGCTTTAGATATATCAAGAAACAGAGCTGCACACTTATTATTAACACTAAAACTGTCATTTATATTTGAAATGAGATTTTTAATTGCCTCTTCTGTACTTCTTCCTTCACGGAAACCATATTGGTTATCACTAAAAAAGTTATTATTTTTATAAAAGTTTTCAAGTCTAATCTTGAATATTTTTTCTAAAATCTTGGAAAAAACCGGTAAAAGTGAAATTGGGTGGAACTGATTTATGTTTTTACAATTTGGCTTTTTAGGAATAGGTATAACTACGCTGTGTTTGAACATGCTTGGGAATTTTCCTTTGGCAATACTCAGGTTAATTAGATCAGTTAATTTGTTCAAATAATTCATGTAAGTTTTTTTAATCATGCTTGTGCTTATTCCATCTACACCTGGCGAAGATTTATTTTTCAATTTTTTTATTATACTTGCTACTTCCTCCGGATTTGTAGGGTGGAGAAAAATTGAATTAGTTGGAGATTTGTATGGAAACCTTATTTTTGATATTCTAGCAGACTCTTCCCTGGTTTGCAATGTGGTTTGTTCTAATTCATCATTCATTTTATTCACAACATTTAGAAAATAAGAATTAAACGAATTAGAAATTTTATTACTATCATGTATGCTATTTCCCTGCTCATCAACAATCAGTTTCAGTGGTTCTTTATTTTTTTTCAATCCTATTAACGTGTCAATTGTTTTCCACGTCTTTCTAATGTTTCCCTGGCTTTCTCTAAACAGTTTTGAATAATAATATTGTTTTCTTTCTCTCAGTTCATTACGTAAGTTATTTTTGAATGTATTGTATATTTGTTTTAAGTCGTCATTATTAGGTTGTTTGATTACATTCTTGTATAACTCATTTCTTAAGTTTATTTGCTTGATCAGATAACTATTTATCCATGGCGACCTATATTTCTGTGTCAAGTTATTTTTCAAAAGAAGATTTTCTTGTGAATCTTTGATAGTGCTTTTTATGTCAATGAATGTCAATGAAATTTTCCCATCCCTCATCAACCGATACTGCTGGTATTTCTCTATCCCAATCTATCGATGATAAAATATTATTCAACTTCCGGTAATTGATTAGGCATATTTTTTATAATTTGTATCTGCTTCTTCGTTGGATCTCTTCAATCCTTCAACTTTAAGTATGATTGTACTGTGATCAGTTATATCTAAATGTAGTATTTCTGGAATTAGATTAATTTTATTCAGTTTTGTTCTATTTTTGCCGGATTTTAAGTAAAGATGATCTATTAAAGAGTTGGAAAATCGGGACCTATGAGTGTAATCAGTATTGAGTGATTCAAATCCAAAACTATTCATTAGATATTTGTAATCGTCAATAATTCTGGTGTTCTGAAAAAGATCTATATTTATATCTCCCGTGAAAAAGAAAGGGACCTCATTGTTTTCGTTAATATTAAATATTTCTTCTAAGTACAAGGTTAATTCGTTAAGAAATATTTTGGGTGAGTTTGATTGCAACCTGTAAGCAGCCAACAACTGAAATTCAAAATTATTATATGAACAAGATATATGTACACAGTCCGCTGAAATAAAAACTATTGTCTTTGTTTTGAACGTTATCTCACTGCTTATATAAACCAAAGTTCCTCCTGCTCTGTAGTTATGATTAAAATTACCATGTACGGAATAGCCCTCTATATGATATAAGTCTATTTCATTCTCTAGTATCCATATTTCTGTCAAGACTATTATTAGCGGGTTGTTTTTTAATTTCCTCATTTGCACTAAGAATAAATCGAAATTACTTCGCAGACTGCGTATATTTTGATGAATAATTAGTGTTTCTTTGTTACTTATCTCTGATGACATTTTTATTTACGGTACTGACACTGTTATTTTCTTGGTTACCTGGCTGCTTTGATGCACTTCTCACGCTCAGCTTTTTCACTTGTTCACTGTTCTTGAGTTCAATAACTGGTGTTCCGTCTTCTTTCCTAGCAAGAATCTTCCCTTCCTTGATCCATAGGTATTTGATGTCGCCTCTTTTGAAGATCTCTCTCGCCATGGTGAAAATCCTTCTTCGCGTAGGTGCTAGACTTTCATTCACATAGACTGGATGGTCCGTTGTTTCTCCCATCTGCTTTGTAGAAAACTGCCTCGTAACTTTCCTTTTATTCAATATTACTTGTTTGTCTGTTCTACGAACGAACTTGACAACGATTGGTGGAGGTGGGTTTTCATTTCGTTGTTTAAGTCTGTGACAAATGTCGATTGCATCTGCTTTTATTTTGTGCCCTAATGCTTCGCTCATTCTACAAATGATTTCTGTTACATCTTCATCCTGTTTTTTGGGTATACCATTTATTTCCAGCATGTTCGATCTTGAGTATTGTTCCATATCCTCGACGCGCTCCTTCAGTTCTGCATTTTCTTTCCTGAGGCTAGCTACTTCTGTTGAAAGCTTATCGATGTTGATGAGGCATGTGCTAATTTGCTTGTTTTGTTCATCAAACTTCTTATTTATGTCGTTAATCGCCTGATGACATGATTCAATTGATTTCCCAAGCTCCAACTCCATTTTCTTAATATTCTCCTTCATCGACGTCTGATTTCCTGCAATTACCTCAAGAACTCCTGCGAGTTCTTGGAGAGTCACGTCCTTGTTTCCTGTTGTCGATTCACTGACCATACTTTTGCGACGTGTAGAGGAACAGCTGCTACATCTCCAAATTTGTTTGTTTCTCTTTATGTAGTCCGCATCGTCCTTGGTCATTTTCACACATCCTATATGAAAATTCGCTTCACAGTCGACACATGAAATCAGCTCACCTGAATTCCGAACGGATTTAGAGCAAATAAAACAAGAAATTTTTAAATCTTCATATTTGAATGAATATGCATATCTCACATTTGACCAGCCTTTATTAGAAAAAGTTTGGAGAAATGTTTTTGACCACAAATTCCAATTTTTCAATCCTAATTTATATTTGTTGGAAGTATACCAATCTTCAGAACTCCCTTCTAAAAATAGTCTTAAACATGTTATTTTTTCTTCATCGTTGTGGATATTGTAATGGATACATTCTTTCTCAAAATCTTCCAGCCAGAATTTCGCATTTTGTCCAATTTTCCCCGAGAATTTTTCCAAAACAAATTTCCTATCAATATCAATTGAAAATTCACTCTTACCTTTTTTCGGCATGTTGAACAAAAAAATTGATTTATAATGATCTTACTTCGTACATATTACTTAAAATGAATAATTGATGAAAGATTTTCATTTACTTTAGAAAATCGATTTTAATGTCAATTATAATATAAATCTCAATAAATCTCTAACTGTACAAATATGAACATTCAATGATTCTCTCATCAGCTCTGCTGTTAGTTTGATAAACAACATTAGTAAATTATTAACAAGTCATATGGTTCATATGATTAGAAAGAAGAAGCGTGAATGTAGAGCAACCAGCTACTTACATATATTCCACTTGTGCAGCGCAGAGTGACAAGGGATCCTGCTCCATGGATTTCAAGAGAAATACGTCGGATGATGGCCGAGCGCGATCGGTGTAGTAGAGTTGCATGACGCACAAAGAGCTCTGTGGATTTCAATAGCTACAAGCGAATGAGAAATTTGTGCAAGCAGACCATCAGAAACGCCAAATCCAGATATTTCCAAAATCTGATCTCCTCTGCTGGTTCATCTGCTTGTAAGTGGCGTAGACTGAGGTCTGTTGGAGTTGGTGGAGAGGGGGGCGGGCCTGTTGTGTCTCACTCACTGGATGATCTCAACAACTTTTTTACTGACATACCAGTTGGCTTGGATCGTGCCCATGACTACATCAACTCTTTGCCAGCTCAAGTAACTGGAGAGCCATTCTACTTTTCAGGTGTCTCAGCAAGTGACGTTTTGGCCGCTATACTGAAAATAAAGAGCAATGCTATTGGGGCTGATGATCTACCATTGAAATTCATAAAAATTATGCTTCCCCTCATACTTCCCTTCATCACCCACATCATAAATACATCTCTCATGACTTCCGTTTTTCCTGAAAATTGGAAGTCATCTATAGTCATACCCTTAAACAAAACTCCCAACCGGTCCTCCCTTTCAGACTAAAGATCCATCAGCTTACTATCTGTGCTCTCCAAAGTACTAGAGGTGATTGTCCACAAACAGATGAGTGAATTTATTTGCAGTAGGGGGCTTATTAGCGACTCCCAGTCAGGATTCAGGTCTGGTCACAGCACCAATTCTGCTATTCTCAAGGTGGCTGATGACGTTTGCAGAGCAATGGAAGGCAGGGAGCTCACACTCATTGTCCTTGTTGATTTCAGCAAGGCCTTTGACTGTGTGTTCCATCCCATCCTACTGTACAGACTGGAGGGTATGGGTTTCTCTCGTTTGACGGTGGCATGGGTGTGGTCCTACTTGCAGAATAGACGTCAGTGTGTGAGACTTGGGGGTTCCTCTTCGCGCTGGCGACCAGTGGGACGAGGTGTCCCTCAGGGTTCAATCTTGGGTCCTCTGCTATTCAGTGCATACATTGACAACTTGACTCGTGTACTAAATACTACAGAGCATCACTTGTATGCTGACGACTTGCAGCTGTATAAGCATTTCAAGCTTGGTGATGCGGCGACAGCTGTGAGTGACATGAACCATGACCTTGCCCGTGTGATAACCTGGACGGAGAATAATGGTTTAAAAATTAATGAGAGCAAATCGCAGGTCATGGTTGTAGGTCACTCAAGACTCTTAACTAGACTAAGCCTTAATGACTTACCCCGCATAAGAATAAACAATGTTCAACTTGACTACAGCACCAGGGTGAAGAATCTTGGTTTGACTTTTACAAATACTCTCGACTGGACATACCATGTAAACTCGACCAGTAACAAAGTTGTAGCTGGGATTAACTCTTTGAAAAGGATTGGACACCTTTTACCTTTTCCTACTAAAATCATGTTAGTTAAAACATTGATATTCCCCTTTTTTTCTACTGAGACTTAGTGACTATGGACATGACTGTTCAACTTACTCGGAGATTGCAGCGCGCCCAGAATTACTGTGTGCGCTTCATCTTTGGTTTACGACGTGACGAACATATTACTCAATACTTTGGACAGCTCAAACTTCTAAGACTGCACGAATACAGGAGTCTCCATGCACTCATGTTCCTCTTCAAACTCTTGAAATCTCGGTCTCCCAATTACTTGGCAGCAGGGTTTCGCTTCATGGGTGATGTTGGCAGGGGTGGGACACGTCATGGAGCTTGCTCATTGTCCGTTCCAATTCACAGAACTGGGCTATATAATAAGTCATTCCATGCTAGTGCAATAAGATTATGGAATTCACTGCCAGCTCATATTAGGCTGCTTGACAGTCAACGCCGGTTTGGTGCAGCTGTCGTGGCGTGGATCAGGGGGGGAGGGCTTAACTAGGCGGTTTTACTCTGTGTTCTTTAGAGGTGTGAGTGTAAGTGTGATTGTGTGGGTGTGTGTGTGTGTGTGAATGTTTTGTGTGAGTGAGATTTTTTCACTATTAAGATTTCTTGCTTTTAGTTTTCTCTTTTTTTTCCTCTTAATTTATTCAATTTGTAGCAAATTGATTTAGTAGTTTCCTTATAATTTTTAATTATCATTCAATTTCAAATTGTAATGTATATTATTATTTTTTTGTACTCATCATCGTGGGTTAAATGGCAGAGGGGGCTTCTATTGCCTCAATTTCGCCCACATCACTTTTATTGTAAAGTGTAAATAAAAGTCATTTATCTATCTATCTATCTATCTATAAGCGTACTCAGTAAAACAATTAATAACAACTAAAATATAACGATATCCTTTATTGAATTTAGATAAGCTACCCATCTCAATCAGATCTGATTCTCATTCTTCAACTCATATCTACGTGTGGGGTAATTTACACGTGCAGCAGAGTGAAGCTCTGCTGCTAATTTTGCTCTAATATTACTCATTCTTCTTTGTGTGAAGACATGCTTGAAACAGAATTCGATGTGTTGGTCACTACCTCGTTACACACACACTGATCTGTGCAATCAGTTTGCTATTTTGTAGTGACCGAATGGTAATGTATCGATTCCGTTCTCAGCAATAAAGCGCTTGTCATCAAACAGGCTTAAACAAACCTTTGCACATTCAATTTGATGCATGTTATGATTGGAGGATCTCAACATATTACATTTTTCTATATGTTGGCATCGTTCAATCAAACATTTCTTATACAAGTCAAAACTAAGTTTTCTATTTTTTACATGTGTCTTCACACCTTTTGCTACACACTTATTTGCAGTTTCCTCCTTCTCATTATTTACAAGATATGAATACAATTTCACCCGTAATCCCAGAAAAGATTTTAAAGGAATTGAAGCTGCTTCATCCTTAAATTTCCCTACAACTTTATTCCTCTCATTGGAGAAGCATTCGTGCTCAGCTGGGTAATTTGAAGTGCCAAACAATTCTAGATTTTCTCTTATCAGTTGGTAGACGTCAGGTGTCTCCAACAATAAGAGGAAGCTATCTGTATCAGTACAAAGCTGGATGCATTGCCATGATATGATTTTTTGCAATTTACAGTAGAAAAAATCATACATGTGTAGTTTACTCAAATCCAGGATGCAGAAACCTGAATAGATTGGCTTATTCATTTTTAGTTCCAACTTTTGTGAGAAAACTGTAATCACATCCGAACTTATTATCTGCCAGCGTTTACATAGGGGATTTGAAATGTACTTATCTAGACGCTTGGCATCTGTGATAATTTGAACATTACATTGATGCCAATTTCCCTGTATCGATTTTCCATAGCATAAATTGCTCATCTGTTTAAAGAAAGAGACTTCAAATTTATTTTTCGCGGCTTGCCTATTACAGGTATTGAACTCAATGTAGTTCTTCAACCAAGGTGATTGGGAAAAGCTAATGACGCGATGTACTTTTGTTAATTGCAATCCAAGTTGAAGGTACAGTTTCAAATTCATGTAATGAACAATGTACCTCTCTCGATCAAAAAGTGTGTTCATGAGTTTTTTAGTCAGAGTTTTACCGTTCTCATTGGTTTGGTACTCGGAGAACAATTTGCTAGGAGGAATTTAATGAAGTGGAGCGAGAGGGAAATTGGCATGCATGTCATGTAACTCCTGTGGGTACTTGAGATCACATTCAATTACATAACCAGTTTCTGATTCACTCACCAAATTTGTAAAGTCAAGAGCATGGATTTCTTCCTCTGAGAGGAACTTGAAATTTCCATAAGGTAAGAATTGATTCATAGAGTGGGCATACAAAGAATTACAATCTATATAAAGCAAATAGTTACTTGGTTTTGTGGGATTGTATGTGTCAGGGATGTGTTTGTTATTGGCTTCGCAATAACGCTTGCCAATAAACAAAACACCACCGCGTATTCCTGATTCAAACAATAGATGTATATCGGGATCGCTAATCAATTGGAGTTCAACCCGGGTGAACTTTAACATACAATTCCAAGTGTAATGAGCAAGCAAAAGAAAATGAGTCACATCGAGGCCATATGACCTAAAAAGCGTTGACCTCATTTCTTCGAAAACCTCAACTAATAGCATGACATCTAGGCACAGATAGAAATCATGATACTCGCCAAGAGATTTCAACTTGAATGTTGAGAACACTCTTTGTGCATGCTCATATTCTTTGGGGGAGAGGGGTGTATTGTTAAGATCATTATAAAAACATTCTATCGGAGGGAGAGAAGTCTCAGCGAATTTTTCAGAGCAAGATATGTACGAATAGCGATATACTCTTTTTTTTAACAAGAGTTGCCTATGTTCGAGATCGGGGTCATTAAATACTGAAAACAGACGTTTGATTTTCGATTCCATATCTGTACTATCTACCAAGTTGCGCACTAATACTTCTAAAGATTCATTAATAAATTTATATGAATCTGAAAACTTGATTTTTCTCACTGTCAATGTCAAAAATCTCTCTGATGTATTGGCAATACAGGAAATTTCTTTTTTACATTTTCCGAGAGCTTTTAGAATAAAATGACTGTCAAATCCGCTAAAATTATGGAAGTAACAGCTAATTGTATCATCAGTTCAAGTATTTAAATTACATGACACATGAGCAGCACACAAAAACTTTCCATTTTCATGTGCATGAAGTGCGTACCTTTGTGTCTGTTTTGGTAAAAACTTCATCGCAAAGGCCGCACTTATCAGCGTTTTGAAATTCGCGTTGCTGATGCTCACTTAAATGCTCCATCAGAATTTCGCATTTCATATCCGCACTCAATAAATTGCCCAGTTTGATTATTTCCTTGAGAAATTTCTCCATGATCTTTTCATTGATATTACTCGATCTATAGAGTACTGGGCCATACGCGATATCTCCATTCACATCAATTACAACGAAACAATACCTGCACGGAATATGACATGCCGTTTTCTTTGTGTAACTTCTGGTGATAGGTACATCCTCAGATTCATTACCATCCATATTCACAACAAATGTTTCCAAATCCGCGTAGATTGTATACTTTTTCTTCAAAGTCGAACCGAGTTTCTTAAATTTGATTGTCTCACCTTGTTTTGGGTACAAAGTTCTCTGAGACTGGAACTTTGAACAAAGCTCTAGATGTCTCATCAAATTTGCTTTCCCATCCTGGTTTACTGTTTTGTTTGATGTAAATCTGTGAAAACAGAAATTACAAACATCTACTTGTGCTTTAGTTTTCAAAAGGTGAGAAAGAAGATGCAACAATTCGTTTTTCCCGTTTGCGGTGTTAATTAAACAAAAATGTATTTTTCCTGCATTGCCCTTCAACATAAAAAGTAGGGATGGGAATCGAAAGACAAAACATCAATGTTTTGAAAATTGATGTTTTTTTCATACTAACATCAATAAGTGAAAAACATCGAACAGAAAACATCGATGTTTTTGAACATCAATGTTTTTAAACATCGTTTATCGCCCTACGTTTTTATGGATGATACTATTAGTCCAGTCAATATAGACATAAAAAAGGGGGTGTGCTTGCAATTTATATTGTAGTTCTGTTTTTTTAATATATTATTTGGGTACATAAGAGAAGTCCAGAACCAATTTCTTCATGCAAGATTTCCTTGTGCTAGATACAAGATAGCCCAAAAACCTCATATTTTCGGCTCATTTACCAGTTTTCAGCTATTTCTGCCAAATCTCTCCCAGATTATATAATTCTGAAAAAAATGAGATCACTCGGAACTCTCTATCTCAAATGAGTACTTAGTTATAATTTTTTTAAAATGAGTAAAATTTGAAGTAAAAATCCATTTTGATGAATTTTAGTTTTTAATCAACAATATCTTCCGATTGTTACAATTTAGATGTATATTTCAAAATCCCTCTAGGCGTATTTTTGTGCTATACAATCTGAGATCAGGTAGAGCACTCTATGTCATATAGATTTCCAAGTACACCTGACAACAATGCTCCTTGTATTGTGGAAAACTCCTAATTTTCAGCTTCAACCATCATCACCATCTATTTTGTCCTCACATTGATATTTCGCACAATGACATATGTTCATGGGTAAGAATCACCCTTTAGATGCACTTAATTTCAGTATTTCCTAGTAGAGGCACGCTTAAGGACAACTCAATGATCAAAATTACAAACACTTATAATTTACTTTTGACACAATGCTCCGATTTCATCGTACTACACTTCATTCTTCTTGGCTCGCCAAGGCAGTTCAAAATCATGCATCAACAGTCAAATTCGGTCAAAAAATAGAAAATTTATTGTTGAGTGTAGGTACTTATTCATATTCAATACATAAGAAATGGCCAATTTCTATATTCAAAGCTATGTATCTTGGTAACCCCATATTATAAAAAATTATTATATGATCTTGAAATGTACAATAGAATTTTCTATTTCATCTGCTGTAAACAATTCATGAAAAAATATGTTCGTAAAGTGAGATTTGATTGTTGAAAAAAATCTGGAAATTGTAGATATTTTTCTCATATTAACGGTTCTGGCAGTTCTATGATAGCAAAAAGTGATTCAAGATGGATTTTAGGCAACTGAGCTCGTAGAGGATGAATTATCTAAAATTTGTAATCAATCATAAGTTTCTATGATGTATCAGACTCGTTTTAGAAACTCTTGATCAACAGTAAAATTACAAAAAAAATGTAAAAACTGAAATCGCCATTTTTAAAATCTTAACTTCCAAATTGTTTTGGAATCGAAAGTATTATTTATTGGAGTGGGTAGAGGGGGACAATTTTCACATTCTCACTAGATTTGGAAATTTTATCAGAAGTATTTCACAAGACATGCAACTTTGAATATAGAAATTGGTCATTTTCTGTGTATTGGAATATGGGCTTAAGTACACTCAACAATAAATTTTCCATTTTTCGACCGAATTTGACTTATTATGATTTTGAACCGCCGTGATGAACCGAGAAGGATGAAGTGTAGTACGATGAAATCTGAGCATTGTGTCAGAAGTTATGTGTTTGAAATTTTGATCCTTGAGGTGTCCTTGAGCGCGCCTCTCCACTAGGAAATACTGAAATGAAGTGTATCTTACGGGTGATTCTCATAGAACATAATCTCAAGAACTGATGTCGTTGTGCGAAATATCAATGTGAGGACAATGTAGTTGGTGATGATACTTGAAGCTGAAAATTAGGTGTTTTTCACAATACAAGGAGCATTGTTGTCAGGTGTACCTGGAATATGAGATAGATCGCTATACCAGATCTCAGATTGTAGAGCACAAAAAGAGCTTTTAAAGTGACTACAATTTTATCTGGAGCTATTGTTTCAATATTTCAACAGTTACTAACTGGAATCACAGCAATTTTGGACTTGTGGTATTTAAGTAACATTCTTTCGAATAATTGAAGTCAGGTAGTGACTAGAAAGATACATCAACTCTAGTTCACAAGATTTGTCATCTTCATGGTTTAGTCTGAAACCTCTCGGGATATCCTTGAGGATTCGGTCTTGAAATTTCACCCTAAGCTAATTTTAGCAATCATTGATACTCATATCGTATTCATTCAATACCTGATAGATTTTTTGGGAAATGAAAATGGATTAAGTTTTTTTATATGGATATCTGCATCCTTACAATACGAGAACCTCTTATCCAGAGCTAGATTAATTAGTGTTAAACACATGTTGAGGAAATAATTGTAGTAAGAAAAAACTCTTTCTTCCTAAGAAACGAAGAATCCGACCTCTTATTCAATTCTAAATAACTAACTATCTAACCTTGACATGGGCCACAGAAGTAATGTAAATCTTCAAGAGTATCCAACAGTCTCACATAAAAATACAGAGAGCCCGATTGAAAAATAAAAATAGCAATCTGCAGGAAATCATAACTTATGCGAGATCTTTCACAAGAGTGATCTATATTCACAAAAAACACTAGAACAGAATACTACACTAAATATGATAGAGATAATGATTGTAATTCTGTTACTATTGCTTATTGCTCTCAAGATAATCCTCTTCAAACAAAAAAAAAAAACTTGTATCAAATTAAAAAATTAGAATTGTTTCTACTTTTTAGTTGGGAAAAACATCGGATGACCGATGTCTAGGTAAAACCATCGATAAGTGAAAAGCATCGAACAGTAAACATTGATGTTTGATGTTGAAACATCGATGTTTTTAAACATCGTTGTATCGATACCCATCCCTAATAAAAAGATTAATTTGGTATTTACATGTACGGAATATGCTTGTTCGATAGGGGAAATACTTTTTGTTGTTATACGCAATAACATGAATTGCGATGTCTGTATTAAGAATTTCAAATTTCTTTCTTTATGTCGCGATTGGTGGTTGGGAAATTAACTCCGCAAGTGTTCAGCCTGTGAGCAAATTTGCTCAAATATTTCACCGTTAATCTCAAATTATTTGGTTTCTGGTGAAAATAGGCTAGAACACTCCACAGAAAACACTTTTTATCAGAAAGATTTTTGACATTGATAACACATTTCTTATTGTTGATGAACTGGGTGTTTGAATATAACTGCTTGTGTATATTGGATTATATCTAATCACATTTACATCAAGCGAGTCAATCTTCTTCAGCACCCACCCACTCCCAAATCAAACAAAGTTATCTAATGAACTTAAAATTTTCCTAACTGCTAACATAAATTGTTCATTCAATTCGTCATAACTCTCCAAGACATTGAAGCCTATGGCCAAGTAGCTATGAAGATTCACAATGGATGAAACAGCTTCGGATTCCTCTGATTCTAAAACTACCATCTTATACAATAATACATTTAATACTAAAAACCATTTCACATTTCCTTCGAAACGTGCAGTGTGTTCTCTTATTATCTCGAAAACACACGCTTTTGAGTTTTGAAGCATATTTTCAATGTCAGGTGCTACGTTTTTGAAGGAAATGTGATGGTGAATTGCTCGCAAACTCATACCTCCAACCCTGTGTTCTCTGCTATGCTCCATCTCTGCTACTAGCGGGTTTCTGAAAACAAACAAAGAATATATTACTATGGCACAGAATTATATATAAAAACAAGTGAACATTAATCTAAAAAAATCAGTTGTGATTTAACAAGCTGCAAGTACAGTGCAAAAAATGTTATCTCAGGATCAGATTTTCATGCACAAACGATTGAGGTTATTAACATTTGATAATCGTTGGAAATTAGAATCGAGTCTGTTGTCACCTCAAAATATGGCTGAACAGGGTTTTAAATTTGTGTGAGCACCTGACGTTGTTCAATGTGTGTTTTGTTCAGTATATTTGGAAAATTGGTTGGCAACAGACGATCCTAGTAAGGAACATGAGTGATGCAGTCCAAATTGTGGATGGCGCAAAGAAGATAATATTTCATGTGAAGAGGAGAATTTTGATAATAATATTCTACGACAATATGAAGAACGAGTTTTAACTTTCCATCGTCCAGAACCATTCAAGCTATTGGTATTTATTAATGGAGCAGACTATTTTGCAATAAATGGATATTTTTTTCATGAGAAATCATATCTGCAATGTGTGTATTAAAAATATATTATTGAAAATCCTTATGAAAAAGTGATACATGTTCCGTTTTGTATATATAAAAAGATGAGCTATAATGGAAAAGAAAAGACGAATGTTGAAGAAGAAGATGCTGTGGGAAAACAAGCTGGATATTGTACAATATGCACTCTGTTGTAGAAGTAATTCCTAATCAGAATCGAGATATTAGTTATTTGTTAGGAATAAGTGCATTGTAGTAGTATCAGGAAAGAAGTAGGTTCTGAAAAAATAATGATTAGAAAAATAAAGAATTGTTTCATACTTACATGCAATGAATGATGTGCTGTACTGTCTCTCTCTGCTTACACTCCAACTCTCAGACTAGTTCTCCTTCATACGTCTTTCCTCCTCAAAGACTGGAGTGATTATGCAGTAGTGCACACTCGAACTCTGTGAAATCAATGAACATAATGAAAATCACAATAATATTGAGAAGAAATTTAATAAAGTCAACATGTGATGTTAATTATGAAAATTAATGAGGAGATTTGATATAACATTGCTCTCACATTCGAAATATTGTTATTCGAGATATTATATCTGGAACTGAGAAATTTTATATTAGTGCATTGTGAGAATTTGATATTTTTTTCTCTGAATGCACCTTGCTGTACATGTTAGAATGCATTTGTATGTCAAGGATGTGATAAGTGGGAAAATGCACTATCTCTCACTTATCCTAAAACAGAGAGAGAGAAACGAACCAGTATATAAGTAGCAGTTATTGGATTTGCCAGCTTCATTCGAGCACTAGTCACGTTCCTGTTACACATATCCTCGTCATGATGGACTCATCGTCTACGCGTCAGGACTACATTCTTCCAGATACTCCTCCTCATCAACAACAAAGCACTTCCTTCCCATCTTACTGGGCAGCGCAAGCTGCACAGAAGAAGAAGCTTCCATCCGCCAATAGCAGTGCTGCTCCCGCTGCTGCTGCTGCTGCATCCGACTGTGAGGACTCACCACTGAAGAGCCGTGGTATGTTTGTGGAGAGAGGGATGAGCAGTGAGGAATTCATTGTACCGGACACACCACCATCTCATCTGGGGTGGGCACCGAGGCGTGTACCACTCACAACGATTTCCAACAAGCAACAGGGGAAGAGAAAGCTGCACTTTCTGGAGGAGGATGAGGAGGAAACCAACTTTGTACCCTCAAAGGTTAGTTATTTCAAATATTATTAACATGTTATGTGAACAGATAATTTTAAATCTTTATAAGTTGTCATTAATTTGTTGAAAGCTTGCTACTAAAAGCTTGCTATTATCTGATAAATTTCTTACTTTACTGAGAAAAACTAATTTCCAATAGATCTGTTCACATCACATGTACTCACATTGTGATATTAAATGATTAGAGTTCAATTTATTGTGAGAAATTGATGAATCTGATTTGAAAGACAATTTCAATCAAGAATTATTTCTTGATAATGAATTGTAATATAGGAAATGAAACTATTCAACTTTAGAGTTCAGTTAAGATGTATATTTGAGTTCATGAATATGATGATTACATATTATTTGTACTAATCATGCATACTATTTTTTGCTATAATAGAATATAATATTGAAGTGATGTGTTAAGAAAATTACTGATTCAGTTGATAGTTATTTGTTGCAATGTACATTGAAAGAGTTTGCTTATTAATTTGATGTATGCATCACTATTGGATTCTGCAATATGAAGCAAGAAATATTATTTCAATAACTGATATTACTCACTTTGTGTAGAGAATGTCTTGTCAAGCTGATGATATCAAGTTGAGATTATGACAATAATCTGTTAATCACAAGTAGTTGATAATCTGAAACAAATTATAATAAGTTACTAATCATAGATTTATTTTTATTTAACAGAAACAACGTGCATATGAAGGTGATAACTCCTCCATGGTTCCACTACTAGAGGAGGAGGCTGCTCCGGATGATGAGAATCAGGATGACTTTACCGCAATCATTAATAGACCCACAGCTAAACCGTGGATGCCTCTCCGCGAGCTGGCGGAAGATGTCCCGCATAGTATCATCTCAGCTTGTGAGGAAACAAACCACCACGGTAGACAAATAATATTAAAAATAAACATTTCATCTACAAAGAAAATCTCTGAGGTATATCTACCTCAGAGATTTTTTTCCATAATTTCCCCCGTAAAAGTTATTAAATTTAATGCTAATTGTGAAAATTTAGGAATAGTGGTGAAGCATGTCACTGCTACATGGACTGACATTAAGATTGTTAAAATTTAACAATCTTATTGTCATACCATGTTGCGGTGAGATGCTTCACAAGTAGTAGTAGTAGTAGTAGTATATAATGTAAATATTGTAGTGATTAATAATAAATTGTAATATTGTTTTTATAAAAAATTGTTTTTAATTCTCACCTGTTTGTTGTGTCAAAGAAGAAGAAGATGTAGAATAGTACACTGTTCACGCAAGAATAGATCCTCTTGTAACTGAACACTCAATGAACACGCAAGAATAGTAATGCTCTTGTACAGTCAATGAGTGTTCGGTCACAAGAGAAGCTATTATATAGTTGCTGCTGCGCGCGCACGCGCATGCACCACATGTCGGTCTTGATCTTGTTGTGAGATTCTCTTCCATCTGTTAGCGCTATACACTCAATATAGATATTGCAATCTATTTTTATCAGTATGCTTACAACACTTGAAGGGAGAAGTTGTGCAATGAAGATAATCGTATGGAGAGTTGTATTTGTTCTTCTCTTTATAATATGTTGTGTGAATATGCTATTACTTTTCCATATCGCTTTGAAAAAATATGATTCAATGCAAAATGATAGTGAGAGAATATTGGAATCTATATAAAATGTACAAAATAAGATTAGGGATTTGGAAACACCTCAATTGATGCAGGAATCACTGCTAGTAAGTAATCATACATTATCTTATATCAAATCATGTGTCAATTCATCAGATGCTTCTCTCGATGTTAGTCTAAGACATTGGTATAGATTTATAATTGATGAACATTCAATTCTTTGCAATTTCTACAAAACTTACAACATACTTAACAAGTGTGTTAATAAGACACATGATGATAGAAAATTGTATTCCCTATTGATTAAAACATACCAACTTTGTAGTAATATATAAAGCACATAGTGAGACAATTTCTTTGTCTCTTGATTGAGGTTAAGTGTTGATTAATTATCCTCAGTCGATGTTCAACTATTGAGTTGAAGGTAATGAAAAATGGTATGTAGAAGAAAGTTATCTTCTAGGAAACGAGGGAGAGGAATCTTGAGTTCGGCTAGCAAAATTGTCAAAGGTATAGCGGGTACTATGGGGGACATTACATCAACTATTATAAATAAATTGATAAACGCATCACCGGAAACCCATTTCCCTGGCTATCAGTGGTGTGGGCCTGGCACCAAGGTTAATGAAAGGTTAAAGAGAGGTGATCAAGGTATAAATTCATTAGATAGAGCCTGTAAGGTACATGATATAGCATACACTCAAAATAGTGATAATAAGTCGCGAGCGATTGCAGACAGAGCTCTTGCAAACACAGCATGAGAAATATTCAATAATCCAAAAACATCTCTTAGTGAAAAAGCACTTAGTTATCTTGTAACAAACGTGATGAAAGCTAAAGCAGCGTTTGGCGGTGGTTTGAGAAAGAAGAAGAAGAAGAGCACAAGTGTTAGGAAAACTCATAGCAGCTTGATAAGGAAAAAAGTTATTGCTCAGTTGAAACAGCATATTGCAGATAGAGGTTACTATTTGAAACCGTACCCTCCAATCTCGAGTGGTGGTCGTATTTTGATTGGGCCCAACCCCACATCCTCCTCACCATATGGTGTAAGTTTATTCCCAAAGGAAAAAAGTAAAAAAGGAGTTAAAAAACATAGAAAGACAAAGAAGGTGAGAAAATGAATATCGATGGTGAATTGTCTAATCACGATCTAATAACATGGTGTAAATTATTACAAATTCCCCTACAAGGTGTATACATGATAGATACATTACCTAATAAAATTCTAAAAAATGAGAATTGTATTGTTAATTTAGACACTCAATCTGGACATGGTACACACTGGGTTGGTTATAAGAAATGAGGATCAAATGTTTACTATTTTGATCCAATTGGTAATTTACAACCACCTTATGAATTGAATAAATATTGGAAAAAAGAAACAGGTGTTAATATTTTTTACAATGTTGAGCACATGCAAACATTACATACAAATATATATGGACACCTTATGCTCTTGTTTTTTGTGAACCAGTTGTAATCCAGTATTTGTACCGAAAACATATAAGATGGTTGTTATTACATTACGATCTAGATCAAGTGATCTCTATGAACATTTG
Organism: Nilaparvata lugens; assembly: GCF_014356525.2. NCBI lineage: Eukaryota > Metazoa > Arthropoda > Insecta > Hemiptera > Delphacidae > Nilaparvata > Nilaparvata lugens. The sequence goes on from NC_052519.1 coordinate 2,673,330, forward strand.
CAAGAAATTCTCGATTTGGATAAAAATAAAGAATAGGAAATTGGATTGATTAATTTCTGTACTTACAATAGCATTGCAAATGTTATAAAAGGTAAAAATTCTACCTTCAAATATGGTGATAAATTAATTGATCTTGATACGGGTGCATATGAAGTTGATGACATTATATTAGTTTCAAAGACTAAATTGAATAGTGACGAAAAGAAACTTAATATAAGAGCTAACACGAATACTATGAAGCTCGAAATTCGTTCTGATAAGCCTATTGACTTTACATCATCTACTTCAATAGGAAAAATGCTTGGTTTTGATAATGTTATATTACAACCGAATAAATGGTATTATTCTCAGCATTTAGTTAGCATAACAAATATTGACTCTATTGTAGTTGAGTGCAATATAGCCTGTGGGAGTTACTCCGATGGCAAACAGAAACATATTATATACGAGTTCTCACCTATAGTACCTAGTGGGTATTTGATAAATGAAACGCCTAATCCGATAATCTATATGCCTTTAAACACACATAGAATTCAAAGCATTAATGTGAAGGTAACCGATCAAGAAGGATTGTTTATTGATTTCCGGGGAGATATAATTACAATTAGAAATCACATTCGTGAAAAACAAAGAACTTGAAATGGGATTCCTCTTTTTCAAACCTCACACTAGTATTTGCTCACAGAAGAAGCTCATTAGAGACTCAAAAGTGATAGAGTCAACACCTAAAAAGCTACGTGCTATATCACCAAAAAGTGTGAGAATATTGGAAAAGTTGGGATTTATAGTAGATTGGCGTCATGTACGGCACAGTATTAGTGAAATCCTCGATGCTGAATCTCAACTTGAGTTCTATAATGATATTACTAAATTTCAGTTCCATACTCATACAGTATATTCGGGTCAAGAAATTAAACCCTCAGATGAAGCTCGCATCCATGTGGCTTCTATGGATCAGTACAGTCTTCCATGCAAATCATTTATATTTATTGAGGGGGAGGTGAAGTGTACAAAACCAGCTGCGAAGGCCGGGGATGATCCGATAGAAGCTAAGTATATATTATCCAGTAACCTCATTGGAAATTTCTTTGATGAAATTCGATATGAATTGGCTGGACAGCAAATTTCTAAATCAAGACTAATTGGATTAACATCAACAATTAAAGCTATACTAGTGAAAAATATGTTTGATAAGAACACATATCACTTGGCTGGGTTTGACAGAGCAGGATATACACTAAAAGATAATAAGTTTACATTCTGTGTACCTCTTAAATTAGTTTTACCATTTTTTGAAGACTTTCAAAGAATAATTTTAAACTTGAAACAAGAACTTGTATTATTAAGATCACCAACAGATCTCAATTGCATCGAGTCTACAGAAGCAACAAACATTAATATAGAAATAATGAAGCTTCAATGGAGAATTCCCTATATTACTTTGGAAGATCATGTGAGGTTGAAATTTTTGAGATTGCTCGATGCTGATACACCGCTGAAGCTGAGCTTTCGTCATTGGGAGATTTCAGAATTACCAAATTTACAAAATAGCACTGTTCATTCTTGGGCAGTAAAAACTGCATCCCATCTCAACACACCAAAGTATGTTGTTTTAGCGTTTCAAACAGATTGTAAGAATAAAATTAATGAATCAATCTCGGAATTTGATAGTTGTAATCTTCAGAATGCAAAGGTCTACTTGAACTCTGACTATTTTCCTTATGAAAACCTCCTTGGTAAACAAGAATTGATGTACCTTATGTTTTTGGATTTTGCATTGGCGTACTATAACCATAGTATCAATAGTGAGCTTGGAACAGAGATTGATTTTGACACATTTTGTACTAAAACACCCCTGATTGTAATTGACTGTTCACATCAATCTTCTCATTTGAAATCCTCCACAGATATTAGAATAGATATGGAATTTGAGGAAGCTGTACCTCCAAATACTTCCGCTTATTGCATTTTAATCAGTGATCGTATCATGGAGTACACTCCTCTTACTTCCATGGTGAAGGAAGTTCAGTAATTTCTTGATAGAGCACAAGCTATATAAGTATTGCATTTTTCAAATTTTACTCATTTGAGGTTTTAGCTTTGATCAGTTAACATCTACAATGTCTCTAATTCTGAGAAGAAAACACGCTCTATCGGGATTCAGTGTGATCTTGACGAGGAGGAGGAGGAAGACAGCATCTACTATGACTCAAGATGTAGTACACCTAAACCACAGGAGGAGGATGGAGGAGGAGGAGGAGGAGGAGGAGGAGGAGGAGGAGGAGGAGAAGGAGGACAAAGGAGGAGGAGAAAACAGCACAAGAGGAGGAGGAGAAGGAGGACAAAGGAGGACAAAGGAGGAGGAGAAAACAGCACAAGAGGAGGAAGAAACTCTCTCCTGTAAAAAATTTGCAACAGTCGACATGCATTGGTTCAAGGGAAATTCTAATCAAATTATCGTGAAATAAATTGGAATCGTAGATCAGGTAAATAGCTTTGTTGTGTTACATTTCAAGTCGCCATTTGCAAAGTTGGAATTGAATGCTAAATTGCATAAGCAAGCAACATGGGCAGAGAACAATTATCACAAAATACTCTGGGAAGATGGACATTTTATTTATACAGACGAATTATTGATATCTTATCTTGAAGGATATGATAAAATCTACACAAAAGGTACAGAGAAAGCTAAGTTTCTTAGAAGGTTACACAAAATTGTATGTTGTTTACCGGATGAAATTGAGAAACCAAATTTTAACTACTTTACAAGTTCTTGGTGTTATAATGCCTGTGAAATTCATCATCGCAATCCAGACGGCCGATGTGCCCTCTTCGCGGCGGTTCATTATAATTCTTTGATAATGAAAAATATGGACTCATCTCCAAATTCCATGTGCGAAAACAATAGAATGCTTAGCATGAAAAAATGTCAATTCTATTCAAATACAGAAAAGAAAAACTTTGCAAGATATGGCTTTTTCTATAATGGTCGAGAAATTCAATGTGTTTATTGTATGCAAGCATTGAAATATCATACTGCTTGTGTATGTTGCATTGGAGGGAAGGGGCAGGAACCATTTAATTTCTCTATATTAGTACCGACATATGTATAGTTTCTTCATTTGCTCATCATGGACCCATGCAAGTGGATGCAAGCTGATAGTGAATTGGAAATGAGGTTAGAACAGTGTATTGATTGGTATGATGCCTGTGAAATTGCAATTAAACATTCAACTCATGAAAATCATCATTTGGTGAAACAACTAAAATACATTTTCTTAATCACAGTGAATTTGAATGATATAAATGATTATCTATGCTATTATAGACCCCATAAACTGTCTGTTAGTAAACTAATAAAAATTGAAGAGGAAGTGATGAACAATTGTAGTTAATTGTGTAAATAAATTTCTAGTGTATAACTCGATTGTTTTCATTTTCCATTGTACCTGCAATGTCTAGGTTTAATCGTTCAGTAACGCTTTGTTAGTTGAGCTGTAAAGATCTCACATGCGTTGAAGATCAATTCTATTTATAGAAGTGTGTAGTATAGTGTGCAGATACAAGTTCATTCAAATAGTTTCTTATCACGTTTTACCTGTACATACACTCAACTGAAAAATATGGTTGATTGTTATAGCTTTTCAAAGTTCAAGAAACTATCTTGTCTCTTGATGTCAATTTCATTCAATGAATTTGATCTAATTGCAAAGAATATTAAATTTTCAACGGGTGATGAGGTGAGTGATCTTGCATTAACAAAAACAGAAAATCTCCACTTTCCAATTTTATCTGAAATTTTTGAATTACTCGATATACTAGAAACTGGACATTTGCATTATGGTTGTTCAAATAATGATGAATCATTAGCTATTGTTAATAATTCTAATGATCTCTGGAAATGCTTATATGACATTGCCAATAAAAAATGTAAAAAATTATAGATCACTCTCTAGAGAGTTTAAAGTTACATGTCTACTAATGTGTGTGTGTATTTGGATATACAAGTTCATTCTATGCATTAGTTATGATTGAGGAAACATAAAAATATAATGTTTGTTGTGTGTACAACCCACAATTCTGCATGTGCTTCACATCGTTGTCAAGTACATGTTTCAGTTAAATCTGAGAGTAAGAAGTTCGTTTCACTTAAATCTGGCAGAAGTTTGTTTCACTTAAATCTGTCAGTAGATTGCCTCTCTCTCTCACACATATCTCTCTCTCTGCTTCATCATCAAATAGACCATGACTAAATGTAATTGAGCATGACTGAATGTAATTAGGCATGACTATATTAACTGGAGCATGACAAGAGAGAGAGAGAGAGAGAGAGAGAGAGTATCATCGTTATCATCTTCTTCTTCTCCATCTTCTTCTCCTTCTTCTTCCTCTTCTTCTTCTTCTTCTTCTTCTCCTTCTTCTTTTTCTTCCACCTCTCCTTCTTCTTCCTCTTCTTCTTCTTTTTCTTCCTCTTCTTCTTCTTCTTCTTCCACCTCTCCTTCTTCTAGAGAGAGAGAGAGGGAGAGCATCTTCTCCTTCTAAGGGGCAGTGGAGGGAGCAGGAGAGGTGCGGCAGGAGCGGGGGAGGTGGGGGGTAGGTAGGATGGGTGCGGGGGGAGAGGGGGTAAACTCATAAAAAAAGCGTTAGTACCCGTAAATAGAGACTACTCAAACATTTCCTTCTATACCCTTTTTTGAGCATTCACTGCCTGGACTAAAACGATATAATCGTATTTATAATCATTGATTATTGGTTATAAGTTATTGCTTGAAAGGGAATTCATGCAATAGGACTATAAATTAGAATAGAATAGAAACTTTATTGCAGCCATATATGAGGTCTTAAGTTACAATATAAGAGTCAAATATATACAACATGATACAAAATACAAATATAGGTATTAACTTACATCAGAAGGTTACACTATCAATACCCTATGATAATAAGTCACCTGATTCTCAACTTCTAACCCAATATTCCTGGCTAATGTATAAAAATCTTCAATGTTGATAAAGAAACGTTTGATATGATTTTTAAAAGTTCCATTCTCCATATATTTTTTATAATTCAAACTCATATCCATTCAATAAGTCATTGCTTATTGGTTGAAAGTCATTGCTTAGAAGGAAATCAGCGCAAAATAAATTATATTTCCAATAATTCTAACTCAACTCAATTTTATAAAAGTCATTAAATCAATTAAACTCTACTGAGTTCTAAAAATTACTTTGAGTAATATAGTACTTGTGTGTGTGTGTGTGTGTGTGTGTGTGTGTGTATGTGTGTAAAATGTATTAAACAGCGATGAATTATATAAATAATAATTACCGGAAGTGGTTGCAGATCTAGTAACTCAGTTGGCGGCAGATTTTTTTTGGGTAGAATCAAATGTCTGAACGAGACTGGCAGTTGTGTTTTGGCGCCTATCCATCGGTCTGACACAATTCTGTAAAAAAATTGGTTTAATAGAAAAAACGAAGTCATTTGTGACGCTGAAATTAAATGCTCATTCAAGTCATTAAATGCTAGAAAGTTGACAAGTTGATGAGATTGTTGAATTGATTTAAAAGGAGATTTGAATGCTTGATCTGAGACTTAAAAAGAATAATATTGTCACTTTTCCTGCAGCAAAGCTTTAAAAAAGTTTATACTATGTCAATGTTTTTACAACGAAATGCAGTCAATTATATAGTCAAGTAAATAAACAATTTTGTATGTTTCTCATGAACAAATAAATTGATTTATTATTATTATTATTATTATTATTATTATTATTAAATAAACAATTTTGTTTTCTTACTGACTGGAGTACTTTCGAACTCTAAGGCTCAACTCACACTTACACGACTCGAGAACAGACTCGACTCGAGAGCATGTGTTTCCACACTCGGACCAGTCAATTCTAGTCTCCGCGACGTCACCATTTGAAAACACATGCTCTCGACTAGAGTCGAGTCTCTTCTCGACCTGAGTCGCTTGAGTGTAAGTTGAGCCTAAGTGATTGACTGAATGTCAATGTATAAAACAGTAAAACAGTGTAATACATCACAGTTTGGAATGGTCTAAGATACCATCATATTTAATACTATCAACTTGAAACAAAAAATCATAGAGATAACGAGATTGAAAATTATTAAATGAAAATGTACAAGCCATGATGTTACGTAACCTTGATGCCGTGAGATTTGACGAACTGAACGGCTCAACTTTTCATTTGTTTCAGCTCCTCAAGATATGATTAGATTCAAATTCAAATTTATTCCACACTCATAACTACATATACGTACATGAATCAAACAAAGCTCAACATGACAATACAATCCAACCAAAGTGTAATAATAATAAACGGTAAGTGAAAAAACCACTGGCATAAGATGACTCTTGTTCGCCAGTGGGAGTAGGAGATGAAATTATAATACGCTTAGCCTGATTTAAATTGATTTAGCACAGAAGCAAATATTCTTACAGAATAGTAAATTATGAAACAAAGAATCAAAACAAAATTCACAACAAAAAAATTAAAAAATTCTCTCAAGTATCTTAATATTACTATATAACTATGGTACTACTCACTTATTCATAAAATAGTGATCCATAAATACAGTGTAAACAGGGTATAAAGAATGCATTTCATGGTAAATGCGAAGAGGGAAAATCAAAATATTCTTATAAAAAACAAAAAAATTCACAAAATATTTAAATTGAAAATAAAAAATTCTGGCAAATCGTAATTCCCATACGAAAAAAATAACAAAATATTCAAATTGGAATAAAAATTCTGGCAAATCGTAATACTTATATGGAAAAAACACAAAATATTCAAATTGGAAAAAAATTATAGACACTTGATGAACTGAGATGGTGAGGATCTAATCATAATAATAGTAGCCTATCGTGTATAAATAGAAAGAAAAATAAAAAATCTCAGTACCCTTTTTGAATGATTTAATCACAACATGTTTCAACATTGATTTTTTCTTCTTTCTATTCATATTACAAGTAGCCCTATACAGAAAAGAGATAGTATCGTGTAGCCTGGTTGGCTCAGGTCCGGTTTCAGAGTTATCAGGTCACTCCTGATCAATTTCAGGGCTTCTGACGTGACCTAGCAACTGTTCTTTAGGTAGTCGGGACCAACAACTTAACGTGGCCATCCGAAACACGGGAGAGGCCTGAGAAAAATATCTTGCCCGGGATTCGAACCCGGCCCTCTGAATTATAAAGCCAGCATTCAATCCACTCGACTACGGCCACTCCTTAAGGAGCTGGACCCTCCCAAAATTTCGGCCAGTGACCCATCTCCTGGCGCGTCCACTATAATGATTAAAATAATCCCATGAAATAAACTCAAAAAATAATCTACATTAATCCAAATAATTCCTTGAAATAATCGACAATTCAAATTATTCTATTGTATAATCTACAATAATTAAAATATAATCTCAAAAAATAATCGACAAACCTCAAAAAATACTGCGGCAGCAGAGGCTCGAACACGGGCACGAAAAACTTGACAAGATGCTCGTCCTGACAGAACTTGGCCTTCAACAAGAAGTACTTGTGATGCAGGATCACTTCCGAGTCGACATCCTCCACCATAATCCAGAAAGCCTCCGAAGCACCATGCAGCTTCTCGTCCCACTGGAAGTCTGGCGTTATGGTCAGTTCAACATGCAATGTTGATCTGCAAATATTATTTTATTAGTAAAAATTAGTAGGAAATTTGATCATATAAAGATTCGCCTTTATTACATACACATGTTAATGAGAATCATTCAAAGTATACAATAAATAAACAGTTCAGTTCATGAGAAGATGTGTATAAAATCGTTCAAAGTATACAAAAAACAAACAGTTCAGTTCAAGACGTTTCGAAATGAGCTCATAATTAGAAGTTGTAAAAAATAAATAATTGCTGAATTTGAAATGCTGTTCATTTATTTAGAATAATTCGATAAGAATTCCTTACAAATATTATGTTAACCTTCAAAAAAGATTATTTTATCAGTGGGAATATACGACTTTATACTCATTTTATGTGTTCATAAAACTTAGTATTGTTATTGTAAGTTCTAAACCGAGGGTTGATCTGCAAAGTGGGAAATTCTTTCATTGGAAAAATAGAATGTATTCAAATGGATATCATTCACACCTGAATTGTCAAACAATTGTGGTGCACACAATTAGTTTCTTTTTAGAAAAAAGTTGTCAATTTTTGCTGAAAACAAGTTGCTGTTCTCAAATGTACAGCAACAAAGTTGTCAATTTTTGCCCAGAAAGCGTAGTCAGCGTTGACTTGTAGATGAGATGAAACAAAGGTTTCGTTAAACAAGGATTTGGACAAGCTTACCATGAAATTGGCAACAAATTGCCGCAATTTTTTGAAAACTCAGTTTACTTTATTTTGATAGGTACATTTTTTGTAGATTAATAAATTTGACTTTGATTCTATTGACCTTACCTTGGACTTTGTCACCTATAAATTTGGAAAAAATAGCATAATGACTACCTTATTATTTTATCTACCAATGTAATTACATTAGTGTAATTTGCATTATAACTGTAACCGAATAACCGAATGGTGGGGTGGACAGCAGGGAAACACCGAAAATTGAGTCAAATCTATTATAATCTATGCCCTTCCTGTGGGGCAATACTTCCTTGAATCTAAAACTTACTAACAAAACCACAAAGTAATGAATCACTTAAAATTAGATCAAGTAAATGAATCAATTGAAGAGTAAAAAAAAATTTAAAGTCTTCCAACAAAAAAAAAATGTTTTTATGTTAGTTCAATATAAGGTCAAAGGACTGCCAAGGTACAAGGAGACCTCTTCCCCTTAGAAGGGGACAGAATGGGCAGAATTACGCTACCGGTTGGGTCCGTCCCAGGACCCACAAAATTAAACTACTATTGAGTATTAACAGAGTTTCAACAACAACAAAACAAAATAATTTAGATTATTTCAGATTTAAGTTGGTATAGGGCAATAAATACAAAATAGGATGGAAACCAATAAGGACCAGAACTGACACTATTATTCTACTGTGGCCTTAGATAAATTTCCCAAGACTTTTGCTGGATATATTTGAATTTGGTATATTTTTCAAGAAGGAATCGCTGAATTGTTCCTCTTTTACACTGTGGAACTAATTAACTGCTCCCACAAATAAATCCACTTCGGGAGTTCCAATTTAACTTCTCGACTTGAACAAACTAGTTAAAATAGTTACGATACTAAAACAGTTGAAATACATCTAATCATGAAATAACACAGCAATTAAAACCGATACATTTGATCTAAAACGGTATAACATAAATTAGCATTTCAATAGAACCTTAGCAAAATAGTTAAAATAATTACAATACTATAACAGTTGAAATGCATCTAATCAGGAAGTAGCACGGCAATTATAACTGATACTATCGATCTAAAACGGGATAATATATATTAGCATTTCAATCAAACTTTAACAAAATAGTTAAAATAATTACAATACTATAACAGTTGAAATGCATCTAATCAGGAAATAGCACGGCAATTATAACTGATACTATCGATCTAGAACGGGATAACATAATTATATTAGCATTTCAATCAAACTTTAACAAAATAGTTAAAATAATTACAATACTATAACAGTTGAAATGCATCTAATCAGGAAATAGCACGGCAATTATAACTGATACTATCAATCTAGAACGGGATAACATAATTATATTAGCATTTCAATCAAACTTTAACAGCCAAACTTTCAGAAAATTACAAGAAATCAAAAACTTAATTATGTGAAATAGATATCTTGTCTCCTACTACTAGAGCAAAATTGGAGAGGTTGCTCAACCAAATCAATCGTTTGTTCTACAAATCATATTAGCAAATGTTGTCTTATTTCACCCTAACTTAATTCCTTATTTAACTATAATCAAATCTCAAATTTAGTTCTCAAATATAATTGAATACATTCTTTTGCTTAAATAACCTAACAAATTTACACTGGAGAAGAACGTACCGGCTGTAACTCAGAGTGTCACAGGTTACAAAGTTTAAGTTTGAAATTTAAAATAAAAATAGGTTGCTCAAATTTTGAATAATGTTCCTCCAAAAAACAGAAGTGAAAAATAGTTTTGAATTTCAGTCACTCACCCCACACCAACACAATCGCGACCTCCATCTCCACTAAGGAACCCGTCCTTCAATCTCGAGAGCTGCCCACTGACTGACCAAGAGCTCACCGAAATTTTCCACAGGTTGTGGAAAACTCTTGGCAACCTGGTCCGTAAGCTGGCGCCCTCAAACGATTCATCAGGGAATTATCAGTCGAAAAGAAAATGAACAAGAACATTAATTTTCTTTCCGAGTGACAATTACACAGTGGAAATGTCATGGACTGCAACCAGGAAGACGGCATTGACCGCTGAGGCAGCAGTTCTGCAGCCTACATTGACCGATGCCATTCAAAGTACAGCCGGCTTGTGTTCTTCTTTACAATAATTAATACCTCTAATCTTATGACTAACTTAAAACTAAATTGTCTTCCACACTCTCACATAGCTCCCTCCTCCAGAAAAGAGCTGGTCCTCCAGCTCTGGTAGGTCGGTACCTGATGTGGTCACTCAGACATGGTCATCCTGCAGCTGGGACTCCCTCAGCTGCCTCACAATTGCCTCCACTGAGGTGTTAGGTGCACCACCAGGCGGTGTGGCCGCAGCTATGTCGTCCTTGGCAGACCCCTAAACCCCAGTCTGGCTTTGAACTCCAAGGCCTCTGTGTAGATGTCGTCTCATAAGGATGGCGGCCAGGAAGGTTGCCACCAGTGCGCCTCCTCCAAGGATCAGCCCCCATGCTGTTCTGGAACCGTTGTTCTGTTCCTGGTCCCACCTCTCCAGTTGTTGTTGGAATTCCTCAAGTGGCACCTCAGGCAGTCCAGCTGGCCCTTGCCAGTATGAACCTCTCCACATCACTTGTTGCAGCAGGTGTTGCACCTCCTTGGTGCTTGGCTGGCCTTGAGTGGTCAGGATCAAAGCAGTAGGTACAGTCAAGGTGTTTATCCGCTTGTCCAGGTGCACCTCGCCCACCTGCTGGGTTGCTGGCAGCAGTTCATAATGATCGGTGGATATCATGCAACCAGCATGTGCTTTCGCCTCCCCAAGCCCATGGATTATGGTGTGTGTGACTTCTGATATGCCACCATGGTGGCAATGTGAGTTGAGCCGTCTCTCTCCTTGAATGCTATAGACCCAGGTCTGTCGTGGGATGTCCCACACCCAGGTATCAGGTGGAGTGCCCAGGATAGCAGTTCTGGGGCAGAGTTGCAAGATGTCATCAGCCTCTCCTAGGTACAGGGCACCCAAACAGGATAGATGATGTCTCTTGAAGATGGTCAGTTCAGCTGGGCAGATGGTGGGTTCTCCTGAAGAACACCTGGCCAGGTATTCGGTGTCTGGTTCGGCATACCACTGCTGGTCCTCACTCAGCAGTAACAACTCTCCATCCAGATGGAACCGGGTCGCTAAATTGGTCACAGGATCATGAACTGGTAGTGCATGCGCGCGAAAGAAGGTGAAGCGTCTACTTGCTGCTGTTAAAGGAAGATTTTCAAACACTTTGATTGAACCTAAGATGGACATGGCTCAAGTCTGTGCAGCCTGGTAGTATGGGTAAGCCTCCTCTGCACCCGCGATCAGCCCCAGTTCCTGTGGTAAACTTGAGCAAACCCTTACAAGCAAAGCTCTCATCTCTGAAGGAGATATCAAGCCAACACTTAATTTACCCTGTGACACCTTTTCAAGAGCGGCTAGCAAATTATTCAAGTCACTTAAACTTAATCACCTCCATTGCCCTCTGGTTGGTGTGTTCCAGGCTCAATCGAAGGTGGTCAACATCATCCTCTTCAGCTGTCCCAAATATTACACATAATAATTTCCCTCCAATGTTGAGGAGTCCCCTCCTTTCTCGGCCGGTTGGTAGAAGCTCCATCAAGGCCTGCCCGGCCTCCTCCAGCTGCTGCCCAGATTGAAGCAGCCTCCTCAGGAACCCTTCATGCACCCCGAAATCAGGAATACAATTGGTTGCCTTCCACGAAGTCTGTTGGGTGTCTTCGATATGCAGGCATAGATTTGTGATTCCCTGACAAATCTCTGTGATGTTGAGCGATACAATGATCCTCCAACGATCTCCTGTCAGCAGGATCTCCCCCTGCTGCACAAAATGGACGCCTACCTCCTTAGACTCAGCTCCCATGATGTGCACAAAGCCTGCAATGGAATGCTGCATTGTTAATCTTTTACATTCTCCTCAATATTCCTCCATTCCCAGATTCCAGATTCCATCACTATTCATTTTATTCCTCCATAACATTGCCACCCAGGCTACCCTTTTTACCTCTTTCTTACCTCCTCCAGCTGTTCTCTCTTGTTGATCTAACTTCTCCTACCTTACTTCCACTTCTCCAATTCTTTTCATTGCCTGCATTTATCCAACCTATCACCTCCCTTGTTACTAATTTCTTAATTTCTCCCTTTTCTTTGACTCTCACAGTCCTGTTTACTTCATCTGCAAGCACCCCCTACTCAGTTCAGAAGTAGCTTACAGAATCTATAAACAGTTAGGTGAGGGTCCGGGCCCTACTTCCTCCACATCTTCTTGTAATCTTTCATCATCTTCCACCTTCTCTTCCTCCTCCGGTTTTCCCTCTTCTCCCTCTTCCTCACTGCTCTCTTCATCACAGTCTGTATAGGGCCAATAGTCATCAATTTTGTCATCTTCATCTGTTGGTTGCTGTGATGACAGAGTCGTAGTTACCTCCTCCTGCTCCTCTGGTTCCTCTTCCTCTTTATTTTTGACAACTACACAGGGTTTCAACCGGTTGATATGGACGATTACCTGCTGTCCATCAGGTAAGAGCAACATGTAGTTCACATCTGATAACCTCTTCTTCACCTCAAATGGTCCTGTCCAAGGATGGTGAAATTTCTTGGCATTCCCGAGGGGTACCCATCCCTTTGGACAAACTGGGAGATACTATCAATCAAGGTGCGATGAACTCTCTCCAACCTTCCATTGCTTTGGGGGTGATATGCTGTAGTATGAAGCTTACTGATGCCTAGGAGCCTGCACGTGTGGCTCATAAGTTCTGAGACGAAATTGCGGCCTTGGTCAGTCAGCAAGCATTCTGGGACCCCATGCCTGGTGATGATTGACTGAACAAAAACCCTTGCAATGGTATCTGCTGTTTGATCAGTTATTGGAATCCCTTCTGCATACCTAGTAAAATGATCTATGAAGCTCAGGAAGTACTTATTGCCATTGTTGCTAGTGTGTAAGGGATCCACAATGTCCAAACTTATCATCTCCATAGGTCGTGAGGGCTCATATGCCTTGGCTAGGGGCGCAGCTAGACAGTTGGGTGTTTTCCATAGAGCGCAGGAATGGCACTCAGCCACATATTTCTTCACATCTCCAGTTAACCCCTTCCAGTGATAGCGTTGGTTGATATGGGCAATGGTTCTTTCAGTTCCTGGGTGTCCAGCCCAGGAGGTATCATGACACAACTCCATGACCTGTCGCTGTAGCTTCTCAGGAACAGCCAACTTCCAAGTTGTTTTATCCTGATTGCCCTGGGTATACCATATGATGTTGTCCTCCTTGCATCCTTGGCCGGTGGTAAGGAGCCCTTGACACCACTTGTCTTACTCCTGTGCAGGTTGAATCACTTCCTGACTCAATTCTTCAACTGTTGTTATCTCCATAACTTGTCTACTGAGGGCATCGGCATTGATATGGCGTTTGCCTGGCTTGTGAATCACTGTATAGTCATATTCTGCAAGTCGCAAGGCCCACCTGGTCAGCCGGGATGATGGATCCTTCAGACTGAGCATCCATCTTGAAGCGGCATGGTCAGTTATCACGGTAAAAGTACGTCCCAGTAGGTAGCAACGGAATTGCTTGGTCGCCCACACTACCCCCAGCAGTTCTCGTTCTGTAGTTGAGTAATTCTTTTCTGCTGCATTCAATTGTCGGCTGGCATAAGCCACAGGTCGCTCACCGGTCTCAGTCATCTGGGATAGAATGGCTCCAAGGGCAGTGCCTGATGCATCCGTCGCTAACAAGAAGGGTTGGCTGAAGTCGGGGTAGATCATCATCCTCTGGAAGGTGGCAGGTGCACCAGTCAGTCCGAAGGCCATCTGCTCATACTGGAAGTGTCCACCAATGGTGGTAAACCCAGTTTTCTCCCTATCCTCTTTGGCAATGGGAATTTGGTGGTAGCCACTATGAAGATCGATAGTAGTGAAGTAGCGGCTCCTACCAAGGTTTTCCAGAGTTTCATGGATCAAAGGCAATGGATAGGCATCGGCTTTGGTGATTTTGTTCAAAGCTCGGAAGTCTGTGCAGAATCACCATTTTGGAGTTCCATCTGTGGTCCTCTTCCTGACCAGTACTACTGGTGCAGACCATGGGCTGGTGGAAGGAGTGATTATCCCCTTGTTGAGCATGTCTGCCAGATGCTCCTCCACTACCGGACGCAGATGGAAAGGCACCCGGTAGGGGCGCTTTGCAATGGATGCAGAGTCAGACGTGGGGATGTGATGCTCCACTTTAATGTTGCACCCCTCCTTACCTGGTTCCTCAAACAGTTCCAGGTACCTCATCAAAACCTCTTGGATCCTCAAGGAATCCTTAGAAGAAAGATGGCTCAAACGGTTGGTTATCTCCTTTTTTCTCTCTGCTTGAGTGATAGGGACTTCTACAAGGCCTACCTGTACCACTTCTTGCTCCACATCTTCCCTATTATCTACTAAACAGGCCATTCCCAGAAGCTGACATCTGTCCACTGTCACAGGAGCTGCTGTGGGATTTATTACTTTCACTGGTATCATCCCTTCATTGATGATGTTCAGGCTTCGTGCCACTTGCAGTCCAGCTTGTGGTTGGCTAGTTGGTTCCACCATAACTACTGGCCCTTGTCTACCTTCAACAGAGGCCTTCAACACCGACTCACAATAGGGTGGAACAACCCTATTCTCTAATGCCACCACATCAGGGGTTGGATCATGCTTGTCCTCATCTCCTGGTTCTGTCCAAATAGTCAACGTTTGTCGGTTTCTCAGGTTGGCTGATGATTTGTTCGGGTTGACTGATTTCATAATGACCACCCCTCCACAGGTAACAGTTCCATTTTGACCATCCAGGACTAGTCCTAACTTCTGATAAGGGTCCCAGCCTATGAGTCCAGCCCTCCAAGTATCAATTGTGGCAATAATGAAGGTATGCCTCACTTTCACATGTGCAATTTCCACATCTAGAGTCTGAGCACCTTGTACACCAAGCAGGGCTCCTGTTACTCCTTTTGCCACCACCCGGGCTGGCTGAAGGGGTACATGTGGAATACGTTCCCAGAGAATGGAAATTTCAGCCCCAGAATCCACAAGCAGAAACTTAGTGATGCCATCACCAAATTGGAACTGAATTGTTGGATTCCCACCACTCTGGTTCACACTAGGTATCCAAATATCTTGTGGTCCCTCTCTCATTGGCTTGATGTTGGACCACTGGTCAAGCCTCTCCCATTTGGGGATGACTCCTTCTGTTAATGGGTTGTGGCTGGTTGACTTCCCACATTGACTTGATCGGATGGTGCCAATCTCCGCTGGGAGCAGTTGAAGGCTAGGTGGTTCCGGTCTCCACACACAAAGCAAAATCGTCCTGAGCATTGGCCATCTCCACTGAGCTGCTGTTGACCACCTCGCTGCCTTGCATTTTGACTCCTGAATTGGCTGTTGTTGGAGCTTCGGTATTCACGGGCGAAGTGACCAGGCTTTCCACATGCATAACAAGTTGATCTTCTCTTAAACTGCTGGGCTGCTCTGACCTGTCCTACTGTCTTCTCATATGAACCCGCCCCTAGTCCATCATGATTGACTTGGAAGATCTTGGATAGGGGATTGCTAGATCCACTGATGTTCTCCATCCTTTCCGCAATTTTAACAGCATCCTCCAAATCAGAGGGTGGGTACAGTTTCAGCATGGTGGCCACCTGGGCACGAAGTCCCCAGACAAATGAGGTGAGTACAGTCTGATCCATCTGTGAGCGGGACCACTCCATTTGTTCCTGACTGGCAGCTGTTGGTTGTGCCTTTTGTCCCAGTGTCCGGCATCAGTCTGCAAAGGCACGTGCAGTCTCCCCAGGCTGTTGAGTGGTTCCCATGAGCTCCAGCATATAATGCTGTGGGTCTTGGGATTGGCCAAACCGCTGATGCAACACCTTCTCAAAGTCTCTAAATCTAGCTGCGGTCTCGAAGAGTTCAGGGTGCAAGTCCAAACAGGCTGCTGCCGGGCCAGTCACCTTCAGCCTGCAGATGAATTTCTGGGCTGCCTTATCCCAGTTGCCAGTTTCTGTCACTAGGTTGATATTTTTTAGAAACTCCTCAACTGTTGGGCCAGTGCCATCTCCGGTGAATGTTTTGATCAGCGACTGCAGTCCCAGATCCTTCTTCACCCTTGGTTGGCTGGTTGATTGACTCGTACTCTGGGCCTGTTGTTCTCTGAGAGCAGCTAATTCTATGGCGGCTTGTTTCTGTTGTTCTGCTAAGGCATTTCTCTCAGTCACCAACTGGGCCACCCTCTCGTGGAGCTTTTCCATGGCTCGTTCCTCCTCAGTGGCCATTGTTGCAGCCACCCCACACCTGACACCAAATTATGTAACCAAATACTGGTGGGGTGGACAGCAGAGAAACACCGAAAATTGAGTCAAATCTATTATAATCTACGCCCTTCCTGTGGGGCAATAGTAATGAATCACTTAAAATTAGATCAAGTAAATGAATCAATTGAAGAGTAAAAAAAATTTAAAGTTTTCCAACAAAAAAAAAATGTTTTTATGATAGTTCAATATAAGGTCAAAGGACTGCCAAGGTACAAGGAGACCTCTTCCCCTTAGAAGGGGACAGAATGGGCAGAATTACACTACCGGTTGGGTCCGTCCCAGGACCCACAAAATTAAACTACTATTGAGTATTAACAAAGTTTCAACAACAACAAAACAAAATAATTTAGATTATTTCAGATTTAAGTTGGTATAGGACAATAAATACAAAATAGGATGGAAACCAATAAGGACCAGAACTGACACTATTATTCTACTGTGGCCTTCGACAAATTTCCCAAGACTTTTGCTGGATATATTTGAATTTGATATATTTTTCAAGAAGGAATCGCTGAATTGTTCCTCTTTTACACTGTGGAACTAATTAACTGCTTCCACAAATAAATCCACTTCGGGAGTTCCAATTTAACTTCTTGACTTGAACAAACTAGTTAAAATAGTTACGATACTAAAACAGTTGAAATATATCTAATCATGAAATAACACAGCAATTAAAACCGATACATTTGATCTAAAACGGTATAACATAAATTAGCATTTCAATAGAACCTTAGCAAAATAGTTAAAATAATTACAATACTATAACAGTTGAAATGCATCTAATCAGGAAGTAGCACGGCAATTATAACTGATACTATCGATCTAGAACGGGATAACATAATTATATTAGCATTTCAATCAAACTTTAACAAAATAGTTAAAATAATTACAATACTATAACAGTTGAAATGCATCTAATCAGGAAATAGCACGGCAATTATAACTGATACTATCGATCTAGAACGGGATAACATAATTATATTAGCATTTCAGGTTAATCAATCCTTTTTGTATAATTGTGTGCGATTGTTAATTTGTTGACCAGTTGGGTGGGTGGCCTGTGCGCAGTCGACGGAGGTTCAATCGGATGATTGATGACGATCATTTATCATGTTTCAACCACATATGTTTAGAGCTTGAATCAACACATGAATTTGTGAATTTCTTTTCTACGGAGGGAGGGAGGGAGAGGCTAAAGTTTTTTTCAATGTAACATTCGTAGCTTTTCCAAAAATGTAGATGAACTTTTGGTCTATCTAGATAGTTTACCAACTTTGGATTTCATAATACTAACAGAATGCTGGTTGAGAGAAGGTGAGGAGGGAATACCTTTAGAGGGATTTGACTATGTAATTACTGACAGACGACGAAACAGATCCGACGGTGTTATAGTTTACTACAATAAAAGATTATCAGTGAGTGCCGTACAAACTTCTATTGCTGATGTGTATGGCTTAAAATTGGAATTTTCTTTCAAAAATCAAAATTATTGTCTTTTGGCTTTCTACCGGACTTTCGACTGCGATATTCAATTATTTTTAGACTCAATGGACGACTATATTAACCAATTCAATAGAGCCACAACAATTATTTGGTGTGGTGACTTCAACTTTGACTTATTAGGAAATACTTTGAACACTGACACTTACTTAAACACATTGATAGGAGCAGGACTTTTTCAGTGCATTGACAAACCAACAAGAGTAACTGAAAACACAAAATCTTGTATAGACCATTTTTTTATACGGTATAATGATATGGTAAATGTGCGATCAGCTGTTTTGCAATCGCACTTGACAGATCACTACAGCATAGGACTCACTATTGATTTTGACAATTTTACACAGACTGACATGACTGACACTATCACACACCATTACATTGATCGCGCTCTCTTAGCCGCCAACCTGAGTCGAATCAACTACAATAGCATCACACAAGCACATGACGTCAACCAATGTTCCGCTGATTTTTCCTATTTATTTTCTGAGGCAATCTCCAGTTCTAAAGAATCATTAAAAAATATTTCCACTAGATATAAGAAGCTCAAACCCTGGATCACTCGAGATCTAATTGTGTTGATTCGTGAAAGAGACAGGATGAGCAAAAAAGTAAAAAACCAACCATTTAACTTAGAGCTGAAGCGAAATTTTTGTGTCTTCAGACAACAAGTTACAAATAAACTTAAGAATTCAAAACGGATGTACTATCGTAATAAATTGAACCAGTGCCAAAATGATCCTAAATTGTTTTGGAAGCTGATAAACGAGTTAGGAGGAAGAAATGTGAAAAAGGATAGCTTTCCATTGGATAAATTTTTGTCCAATTCACCACATACACCTATCACTGTCTGCAGAGATGTAGCAAATGATTTCAACATTTTTTTTGCTGCAGTAGGAGAGAATCTAGCTCGTTCGATCGATTCAGGTGGTGCTCTGATAGTGAATGATACTGACTATGTTGTAGACACAGAATTTGCGTTTCATTCTGTTTCTGAGCGGGACGTGTTAAGGTGTGTGACCGCACTAAGAGGTGGTTCGGCGCCTGGTTACGACCGGATCTCGGCCTGCCTTCTTAAAGATAATATCCATATAATCCTTGAACCTCTCCTTCATATAATAAATCTGAGTTTGACAAACGGAGTTTTTCCTGATATCTATAAGATTGCCAAAGTTTTTCCACTTTATAAAACAGGCTGTTTTTCAGATAAAAATAATTACAGACCGATTTCTCTACTGATAGTTTTCTCCAAAATTCTAGAGAAAATTGCCAAGGAGCAACTTGTTGCTTACTTAACATTGAATAACATTATTACAGACCGGCAATATGGCTTTAGGAGTGACAGATGTGTTTCTGATGTGATGTTTGATGTGAACAAAGATTTGCATAGTGCTGTGTCAGGTGATATGAAGGCTTTGATGATATTTCTTGATCTCAAAAAAGCCTTCGATAGTGTTGACAGAGATAAGTTGATTGATAAATTGAGAGCAATAGGAATTGTGGGTAAGGCAATTGACTGGTTTTCCAGCTACCTTACAAACAGACAGCAATATGTATCTATATGTGGGGCAGAGGGAGAGAAGTTACCAATCAATTTTGGGGTTGTTCAGGGAAGTACCCTGGGCCCAATACTTTTTTCAATTTATATTAATAATATCTCTCGGTTAACTTTGAATGGCGAAATTTTCCTTTTCGCTGATGATACTTTAATACTTGTTCAGGGAAGCACTTGGCTTGAAACCAAAAACAGAGCTTTATCTGATCTACTTATTGTTAAAAAATGGCTTGATCAAAATATATTATCACTAAATATATCTAAAACCAAGTTCATGCCAATTGAATTAACCCATACAACTGATTACAATCTAGAGGATCTTAAAATTCATAATTGTAATGACTTTTTAAATAATTCGTGCAGATGTCAAAGTATTGAACAAGTTTTCTCATATAAGTATCTGGGCGTCATTTTTGATTCCAGACTTAAGTGGATACAACATATTGACTTCCAATTGAAAACCTTATGTAAATATATATTTGCATTCAGGCAGCTTGGAAAAATTCTCAATTTTAACGAACTTGAAGTAGCTTATTTTGCCTTTGTACAGTCTCGCCTCTCATATGGCATCTTAGCATGGGGAGCAGCCTACCGCACCCATCTAAGAAGAATAGAAGTTATTCAAAAAGCAATCCTTAAAGCTGGCTTTCGTAGATGTCAAAGATATCCCTCATCTTTACTATTTCAGGAAATTACAGTTTTAACTATGAAAAAATTATACATAAAGGATTTACTCATTCATGTTTATAAACATTTTGGATCAATTTTCCTGCCATCTTTACATTTTCATAACACGAGATATGCAGCCACAGTTGGGATCAGAACTATCCAGCTAACGAGATCCTTCTCAACAACAAATTGTTTCTTCTTATCCCAAGTAATATATCGTAATCTCAAGAGATTATTTCCGCAAAATAACATTTTTTCAGCTGCAAGTCTTGCAATTTTCAAAAAAAGATTGAAATATTGGTTGTTTGAAATATGTGATGAGGAGGCTGTGGCTCTGGTCTTGGCGGGCGGCGGACTCACCTGACTTCACAATTAACATGACTTCTACTTACTCTATATCAATACCGACTGACTTTACCATACAGACTGGCTATATACGTAACAGACGGACATAACAATATAGAATGACTTTCTACAATACGAAATTATGACAATCATTTGAATGAAATTACCCTCATCTATTAAATCCATTTAGGCTCTCCTTCTTCTTCCCCCTCATAAGATTCACTCTACTTGAAATACCAACTCGAGTCTACGCACAGGCCACAGTGCCCATGTAGGCTCATTCCATAATGTATAATATGAAACCCTAATCTAAGTACTTAATATTTTGTATTTTATATTTCATATTATTTATCATTTTTTGTACTTGCTGTATTGTGGAATAAAGAAGATTCTTGATTGATTGATTGATTGATTGATTGATTGACATTTCAATCATACTTTAACAAAATAGTTAAAATAATTACAATACTATAACAGTTGAAATGCATCTAATCAGGAAATAGCACGGCAATTATAACTGATACTATCGATCTAGAACGGGATAACATAATTATATTAGCATTTCAATCAAACTTTAGCAGCCAAACTTTCAGAAAATTACAAGAAATCAAAAACTTAATTATGTGAAATAGATATCTTGTCTCCTACTACTAGAGCAAAATTAGAGAGGTTGCTCAACCAAATCAATCGTTTGTTCTACAAATCATATTAGCAAATGTTGTCTTATTTCACCCTAACTTAATTCCTTATTTAACTATAATCTAATCTCAAATTTAGTTCTCAATAATTCTCAAGGAATGACCTTGAGAGGTTGTGAATGAAAGTACTACATAATTTCGCTCCTGGGTTTTGGAAGATTTTGTGTTATAAATAGTCACGGATAAGTACAAATTTTGTGTTTATTTCATTATTAATTGTTTCTTGATCACGTTTTATCATTTTGTTTTAGATTTTAATTCTTAATTCTATTTTAATAAGCCAAACACCGTTTAGAGGTTAGTTTGAGGTTAGGTTTTCGAGATTTAAAAATAAACATAGATAGTTTACTTGACTAAAATTATAACCAAATTAAAATCCTATCATTTATAAATCAATTATTATTATTGCAAGTAATATAATTTCTTAGATAGGAAGATGAGCTCAAGTAGAACACCGAAGGTTAATAATAGAAATGTAAACATAGCGGGAGTACTTACGCGTTCCCAAAACCAAAATTCAAAAACGCCAAAACCAAAAACCCCAGTTCTTCAAACTACTTTAGCCGAAAAAGTTGCTCAACTACAAAGTAGCCACACTAATTTAAAAAACCAATTAGAAGTAACTCTAAAAACGTCTGAGGAAGAAAGGTTAGGGATGGTAGAAGAAATTAAATCTTTGGAACTGATTATAAAATTACAAGATGAAGACCATAAAAAAGAAATACTAAATCTGAAAAATCAATGTAGTCTAATGTCGGAGGAAATAAAGAAACTAAAATCTAAATTTGATAATACTAAATGTATGATAGAACCTCCGTCCAAATGCAAAAAAATAGAATCTAACCTAAATGATGGGAAATGCTCTGAAAATGGTCGAAATAAAACGTACAGTGAGGTTTTGAAGACAGCAACCAAAAATATAGCTGAGGGAAATAAAGATAGGAAAGGGAGAGTTCTGCTACTGACGTCCAGTCATGGACGTGATTGCAGTGATCTCCTTGATAGAAGATTAAAAAATAAATTTGATGTCCAATGTTTTTTCAAGCCAAGTGCATCAGTTAATGCAGTTGTAGAGTCAGCTAGGGA
This sequence comes from Nilaparvata lugens, assembly GCF_014356525.2. Lineage (NCBI taxonomy): Eukaryota > Metazoa > Arthropoda > Insecta > Hemiptera > Delphacidae > Nilaparvata > Nilaparvata lugens. The sequence continues at coordinate 2,695,890 of NC_052519.1, forward strand.
ACAAACTAAAGACTTTGATGAAAATGACTATCTAATTGTACTGGGTGGCTCAAATAATATAAATGAACCTAACTTGAATCATCTTCCTCAAGTAACAGAAAAAATCAAGGAAATTGTGCCACTCAGCAAAAAGACAAACTTAATAATAAGTACTATTCCTAATAGGTTTGATAGGCCAGAATTAAATGAAGCAATCAATTCGACAAACAAATCAATCCATAATACAATCAACAGCCTAAAAAATAAGAATTCTAAACAACTGGGGATTTGTTTTCTAAATGAAAGGCTGAAAAGACATAACTTCACTAATCATGGGTTGCATCTAAATCGATCTGGCAAAGTAATCTTTTGTAATAGATTGGCAGAGCTGATTGAAAGCCGTTTGCAATCCTCTGGTTTAAAAACAGTCAGAAAAACAAATAACGATTTTTTAGTAAATTGGCTCAAAACAGGGAAAGGGAAATAGCTACAAATGCTAGAGGTAGAGTAGCACAAGATGGTAAGGTTTTTAGTATTTATCATCAAAATATTCAATATCTTCGCAACAAAATTGACACATTAGAAGTATTTCTTAAACAGGAGGATCCTGACATTGTTATTTTCACAGAGCATGGCTTAAAAATAAAGGAAATAAATCAAGTTAGGATTCCAGGCTATTCACTGAGATCAGAATTTTGTAGAATAGCTCATAGAAGTGGTGGTGTATGTATATTCACTAGCAATGCTAAACATATCCAAACTTATGAACTGGATTTTGTTAAGAGATTTTCTGTTGAGATGGATTTAGAGGTGACGGGACTAAGGTTAAAAATTGATGATCGATTTGAGGTAGCAGTGTTAGGTATCTATAGGTCACTTAATGGAGACTGGCAAAAATTTTGTGAGCTGCTCCATACGCTTTTGGAAATTACAACCGCTCGTTTCACAAATGTTATAGTATTAGGAGATTTCAATACCGATTTTGCCAGGCAGGATAAAATGACAGAGGATATTAGAGATATTATTAATATGAATAATTTAGAAATTAAGGTACACGAATATACAAGAGTAACTCGAACTTCACAGACAATTATTGATAATATCCTCACAAATATAGAAGGTTGTAATGTCAGGTTAGGGAGCTCAGATCTATCAGATCATAACTATCAAATTTTAGATGTTAAGTTGCAGGGCCAGAATCCAAGCAGAAAAAAAACTTTTGTGAAAGAAATTCAGCAATATGAGCTAGGAAATATAAATTGTTTGAAGCAGGAACTGCTTCAAGAAAATTGGAGTAGTGTTTATAACAGTTGTAACCTAAATTACAAATATAAGCAATTCATTGATACTCTAAGATTTCACATTAGTGTATGCTGTCCGATAAAAAAAGTCAAAGTAAAAAGTAAATTAAACAAAGTAGATGAATGGATAACTGAAGATATTCTTACTCAAAGAAATATTGTTAGGGAAGCTTATGAGGAATTTAAATTAGTGAGGGATGTTCCGAGTGAAGTCAAATACAAATGTCTAAAGAAAAACTATGCAAAAGAAGTGAGGAAAGCTAAGTGTAAGAAAACAGCTGAAATATTAACAACTAGTACCAATTTTAACTCTGCTGTTTGGGAGGTAATTAATAGAAATAGGAGAGCAGCTCAAAAAGATACAGTTACTAATGTCCCTAGGATAATCGATGAACATGGAAATTATATGGATGATAGTATAGACATTTGTAACTTTTTCAATAAATATTATCAACAGGTTGCATATAATCTCCAAAAGTCACTGAACACTAATACTTATAATACAACTACATTAAATGCTGAGCCAATTGAAAAGGTATTTATCAAGAGATGATCCATCCATTATCAAGAGATGAGTTGTCAAGAATAATAAAAAATTTGAATAACAAAAAAACAGTAGGATTGGATGGGGTCTCAAGCAAAATTTTAAAAGAATGTGAAAATGAATTACTGGACCCTTTATTGCATCTCCTTAATACTTCACTAGAGCAGGGTATTTTCCCTGATGATCTGAAACAAGGAAACATTTTGCCAATTTTCAAGAGCGGTGATTCTGAGAGAGTTGAAAATTATAGACCCATTAGTATTCTAAATGTAATAAGTAAAATTTTTGAAAGAGTAGTTTTAAATAGGTTATTGATGCACCTGGAAGAAATTAATTTCATATGTGATGAACAGCATGGGTTCCAGAAAGGGAAATCTACTAAGACTGCAATAGTATCCCTTGTTGAAAGACTAATAGATATAATAGATTCAGGTGAGAAAGCAGCCGCAATATTTCTTGATTTATCCAAAGCTTTTGATTGTGTGAACCATAGAATATTATTGGAAATACTAAAAACTGTAGGTGTGAATGGTATAGAACTAAAATGGTTTGAATCATATCTCATAGGTAGAAACCAGTGTGTTGAGCTTACCAAGGTGGATGGGAATGAAATAGTAAAAATTAAATCTCAAAAACTGGAGGTCCAGGCTGGAGTACCTCAAGGCTCAATTCTGGGTCCCTTACTGTTTCTGTTGTATGTGAACCAATTACCAAAGGAGTTAAAAGATCACAGAGCTCTGTTGTTTGCTGATGACACATCGCTTATCTTTAACAATTATTTATTAGATAGTCTAGAAATAAATGCTTTTACTGGAGTACAGTCAATTGTCCAATTCTTGAAGCAAAGGCAATTAACAATAAATAGTAAGAAATGTCAATTCCTACAATTCAAAAGTAAATATAATTCAGTAGAGGATAGAGAAATAAATGTGTTTGTAGAGGAGAATGAATTGGACCAAGAAGAGAAAGTAGCATTCTTGGGAATTTTATTGGACAGGAAATTAACATGGCATCCTTACATTGAGAGGATATGTAATAAGATATCATCTGGGGTATTTGTCCTGCGGCAGCTTGCTAGGTTGAATGATAAAAAACTACTGTTAACTGCTTACCATGGACTTATACTATCTCATATTAGGTATGCTATTTTAGTATGGGGTAATTCATCTCAACAAAATATGGACAGAGTGTTTAAGATTCAAAAGAAGGCACTCAGATGTATAGAGAAAGTGAATAGGTTAGACTCTTGTAGGCCTTTATTTAAAAAGCTTGGTCTATTAACTGTGCCATCTTTGTATGTATATGAAGTTGTAATGCATGTGAAAACGAGTGGTGTGATCCAGAATTCAGATGTTCATGAGTATAATACGCGAAACAGAGCAGATTATCATATAATGGGTCACAATAGTAGGTTATTTGAACAAAAACCAGATTATATTGGTAGGAAATTTTATAACAAGCTACCTCAAATCTTGAAAAGTAATGATGATTTGTAGATTTTCAAAAAACAAATGAAAAAATATTTAGTTGATAGAGCTTTTTATAGTGTACAAGAATTCCTTTCAAACCTAAACTAGGTTGAACTACTTAGTGTTAGAATTATTATGTAATAACATGACTTGTCTTATACTCCATGACTGGAGTCTTTAGGACGTAATCTTAAAAAAAAAATAAAAAAAAAATAATAATTGAATACATTCTTTTGCTTAAATAACCTAACAAATTTACACTGGAGAAGAACGGGCCGGCTGTAACTCAGAGTGTCACAGGTTACAAAGTTTAAGTTTGAAATTTAAAATAAAAATAGGTTGCTCAAATTTTGAATAATGTTCCTCCAAAAAACAGAAGTGAAAAATAGTTTTGAATTTCAGTCACTCACCCCACACCAACACAATGGTGACCTCCATCTCCACTAAGGAACCGGTCCTTCAATCTCGAGAGCTGCCCACTGACTGACCAAGAGCTCACCGAAATTTTCCACAGGTTGTGGAAAACTCTTGGCAACCTGGTCCGTAAGCTGGCGCCCTCAAACGATTCATAAGGGAATTATCAGTCGAAAAGAAAATGAACAAGAACATTAATTTTCTTTCCGAGTGACAATTACACAGTGGAAATGTCGTGGATTGCAACCAGGAAGACGGCATTGACCGCTGAGGCAGCAGTTCTGCAGCCTACATCGACCGATGCCGTTCAAAGTACAGCCGGCTATTGTTCTTCTTTACAATAATTAATACCTCTAATCTTATGACTAACTTAAAACTAAATTGTCTTCCACACTCTCACATAACTAAATAAATAATTATTCATATTATTATGATGTATGTTGTAAAAAAATAGATAACTTTAACTCACCTTGTAATGGGCTGGATGTGAGTGGACAGTTCCAGCTTGGGAAACTGATGAACATACGTGTGAATAGTTTTACCCAATTTCGGAACACGAATCAGCTCTCCAATTTCATTTGGTCCAAGGTCATACATTCTGCAAAAACAACATAATTTCATTTACAAATTGAACAGAATATTTAATTAAAGAAACTAACAGGATTTATTTAGTTTTCAATATAATAGAATAAACTTAATATTACATATTATTGAATTGAATTGACCTGTCAGTAAATCATCAGGACTTGTAAATCTTGTATGAGTGTGTGTGATCACATTGGATGCATATATGTGCAATCTATATAATATAAAAGCGAAATGGCACTCACTCACTGACTGACTGACTCACTTACTCGCAGAACTAAAAATCTACCGGACCAAAAACGTTCAAATTTGGTAGGTATGTTCAGTTGGCCCTTTAGAGGCGCACTAAGAAATCTTTTGGCAATATTTTAACTCTAAGGGTGGTTTTTAAGGGTTTAAAGTTCGTCTTTTAGCATGTATATTCTTCTCATTCTTATAATTATAATTGAAAAATGTCCATACCATATGTTAATATAGAACTATAATCTAGAGAGAGTACCTCTTCGAAACAGTTGTTAACTGGTAGCTAAATAAATAATTTTGTCAGGTTGGTATTAAGTTAAGTTGACTTTGTTAGGTTGGCACCAAGTTGAAGATTGAAATGCATTTATCGCGGAAAAATTGATTGGGCACTGCTACCTCAATCAGAGCTATTCCTGGGAATATTATATTACTAGCCGTCAGGCTCGCTTCGCTCTCCATATCCGTTTAGCCAGACGTTTAGTCTGGACCCCCGACTGGATCGTCCTAACATATGATAAAAATGTCCAAATGAAAAATGCAGGCGAGCGAAGCGAGCCTGCTGATCTCATTCTTGGACGATCCAGTCGGAGGTCCAGAGGGCGGAGCGTCCTGGCTAGACGGATATGGCGAGCGAAGCGAGCCTGATGGCTAGTAGCCAAATATGAAAATATAAACAGAAATCGCTCGCTTAATACAATATGATATATTTCAGTAATTTCATGTTCAGTGGCTTTAAAATAAAGTATTCATTCATAGAAACCGATTTTATAATCTTATCAGAGCTCAAGGCATTCACTTGTTCCATTGCCTCCAGGTCGCCCAACAACCAGAGTGACGTGGTGGCAGGACACCGCTCTCTTGGATGACACCTGGGAGACCATGACCAATAGGCGCACTAAGAAATCTTTTGGTAATATTTTAACTCTAAGGGTGGTTTTTAAGGGTTTAAAGTTCGTCTTTTAGCATGTATATTCTTCTCATTCTCATAATTATAATTGAAAAATGTCCATACCATATGTTAATATAGAACAATCTAGAGAGAGTACCTCTTCGAAACAGTTGTTAACTGGTAACTAAATAAATAATTTTGTCAGGTTGGCATTAAGTTGAGTTGACTTTGTTAGGTTGGCACCAAGTTGAAGATTGAAATGCATTCATCGCGGAAAAATTGATTGGGCACTGCTACTTCAATCAGAGCTATTCCTGGGATTATTATATTACTAGCCGTCAGGCTCGCTTCGCTCGCCATATCCGTTTAGCCAGACGTTTAGTCTGGACCCCCGACTGGATCGTCCTACAAATGAAAAATGCAGGCAAGCGAAGCGAGCCTGCTGATCTCATTCTTGGACGATCTAGTCGGGGGTCCAGGGGGCGGAGCCCCCTGGCTAGACGGATATGGCGAGCGAAGCGAGCCTGACGGCTAGTATAGAATATTGGTCAGACATGTCAGTAAATCTTCAGGACTTGTAAGTCTAGTATGAGTGTGTGTGATTACATTAGATGCGTATATGTGCAAGTACACGTTTGGTTATACATGACCAAGAATGCAGATGAGGAACAAAATGTGGAAAGAGCAATAGGAACATTCACACTGAACACGTTCACTTGCTGGTTGCGTTCATTGCGAGCAGCTACATGCAAGTTACAACGTGTTCCAATGGCACTTTTCATGTTTTGTTTTTCGGCTCAAGCATGATCTGACGAGCACTTGCACATTTACACATTGAATGTAATCACACCCTTATGCCGGATCTATATGTTGACCCAATGTGTACAAATGACAACCAGCGCCAGAGTGTAGATGGGTGGCTTGCCAGCACTGACCTTCACTGCTCTTAGATAGGTATGCGCACTCCAATTGAAAACAAAGCAACAAATCTAATCGTCCGATGCTTGCCGTCCGTGCGATCACTTCGATTGCCAGAGGCCAACCCAGCGAAGGCAAGTGAAGGCCAGTGCTGACAAACCACCCATCCACACTGTCAACCAATGCCTTCTGCATCCTGTTTTCTCGTCTGCACTGCTGTTTTTTTTTCTGTGTAATTGGATTGCTATAGGCGTAATTTTTAATAATACAAATTTATTAACTGTTATTGTGTTACATTTTTTGACCGGCCAAGTGAGGTCAAAGATTCAAGTCGACGGTTTGGCATTTCTCTTAATGTTTAAATGTTTATAATAATATGTTGCGCATTTACGGCGAAACGCGGTAATAGATTTTCATGAAATCTGACAGGTATGTTCCTTTTTTAATTGCGCGTCGACGTATATACAAGGTTTTTGGAAATTTTGCATCTCAAGGATAATATAAAAGGAAAAAGCAGCCTCCTTCATACGCCAATATTAGAGTAAAAATCAGACTATAGACTATATCAGACTTTATTCATCATGAATCAGCTGACAAGTGATTACACAGATGTGTGGAGAAGCCAGTCTATTACTGTATTTGTATAATGTCTATAGTTTCAATCAAAGACCTTAAAGAGGTATGCATCTTTAAGCTGGGTTTGCACCAAAGTTATTAACAAAATGTTAATAACTTAATCCTTTTAAATTCTAGAAGGATTCTAAAAATTATTAACAAAATGTTAATAACTTAATCCTTTTAGATTCTATTAGATTGAACGGAAGTTGACAAAACACACATCTTCATCATGTGTAGATAAGTTATGTTCAATCTAATATAATCTATAAGGATTGAGTTATTAACATTTTGTTAATAGCTTTGGCCTAATCGCAGCTTCAAAATCTTTGGTTTCCATTTTTTGTTTAGCAGTCATGGTATTACTAGTAGTTCTGTGAACATTAGACCTCACGCAGTATTCTCATCCACGAGTACCTTATGGAAATACAGCAATAGACTGGCTTCTCCACACATCTGTGTAATCACTTATGATGAATAATTCACATAATGAATAATTGAATAATTAATGAATAATTCACATTTATGATGAATAATTCTTTAGTCTGATTTTTACTCTAATATTGGCGTATGAATGAGGCTCCTTTTTCCTTTTATGTTATCCTTGAAATGTAAAATTTCCAAAAACCTTGTATATACGTCGACGCGCAATTAAAAAAGGAACATACCTGTCAAATTTCATGAAAATCTATTACCGCGTTTTGTCGTAAATGCTCAACATATAAACATTTAAACATTCAAACATTTAAACATTAAGAGGAATGCCAAACCGTCGACTTGAATCTTAGACCTCACTTCGCTCGGTCAATTATGCGTGCCCATTAGTATCAATATTATCACATTCGAAAAAACTAATTTAATAGGTGATTAAAGATGAACAAATGAACTGAATAATGCTGGAGAAATTATAATACTTTTGTTTGTAAAATAATAATTTTCATCAGATAGAAAGATTATCACGGAACTGGATGAATTATATCATATGGAATACAAATTCAAACGTGAACTGAGTTTGTTAACATTTAAAACAAGTGACATCAGGTACGCAGAATACTGCGTGAGGTCTACTGTTCACAGAACTACTAGTATAGTTTTCATTGTGTTTCCTTTATTTAATTTTTTTAATACTTCATTGTATTTCCAGTTTCTATCGTGGTAAGTGAGTAAGTAGTTTCTATCGTGGACACGTCGCTGTTGTGATAAAATAATTCAAAAAGGGTACTGAGATTTGTATTTCTATTTATATTACAATAAGTAGCCCTAAACAGAAAAGAGACATGTCGCTGGCTATTGCTGACACCTTGATGAAGCACTGATCACATTGCAGTGTAGAGGGCGAGTCAAACGCGGCCAAGCTTATCAGGCTGGGCCACCTTACTAGACCTGTGTGTGGACTGGGCATTAGGTCAGACTTTCTATAATGACTATAAAAATATTATTTATTTAATGAAGAAATCACCTGACGCGGTCACCCTTACAACGGGAGTATCGAGATCACGCCACTTATCTAATCTGAGAAATGGATGTTGCTCCAACCACTTAATCAACTACATTCTATCAATTTATTATTATACTCCAAGTTCTTCAGTGAAGCAAAATTCCTACACAACAGTGACAGTGCAAATATAATCCTCATAAGTTCTAATCGGATAATTCATACTAGCTCTGGTCGACCTGAATGGATGCAGTCTTATTAGAACTTATGGGAATTATATTTTCACTGTTGAATGTAAGGCTCAACTCACACTTACGCGACTCAAGTCGAGAAGAGACTGCGACTCTAGTCTCTTCTCCTCGGAGCATGTGTTTTCTAATGGGTGACACTCATACCGCAACCTCACGATTGTGAGACTGAGTCGAGCGTCGACTCGACATGTTGGTCGAGCCTCGATTCGAGTTGCATGGTACCGTGCATTTTTAATGAAAGTGAGGTTATGTTTGATGAAAGTGATGTTTTATCAATTTAGATAAGACAATAATGAGAATTAGATCAGAAAATATATTCATAATAAATATTATAAAATTTTTACATGCTAAGTAGTGACGAATTAGATCTTATATTTTTAATAAAGTAAGGTTAGAAAATGGAATAGCATGGAACTGAAGTAGTGACAATGAGCAAGAAAGTCGTAAGATCAAGAGACTGGCGTATCATCGACTGGAGTCGTACGATTTGAGTCGAGCTAGTGTGAGTTGTGCCTAACTGTTGTGTGCGATTCCAACTCTACTCTCGACTATAATTTGAGTCTTATGACAACAATTTCTACAAGAACAAATTTTTTCTTCAAATATTTTTTTCAATGAATTAACATTTCCAAGTGCTCACCTTTCCCAGGGAAAATTCTATTTCTCGATTTTCTTGACGATTTCCTCGGCCATTTTCCGGAACTGACGCAACGGTGACATAGACTGCCACATACGTCGGTCCACCATTTTGCACAATGCAAGTGCTTTGTCAGCCAGCTGCGCCCAGCATCTGAATAATACTGCAAACAAATAGAAGCATGATTAAATCAGTCGAAATAATGATATACAATAATAAATATATAGAATAATAATCATATACGAAACATAAAAATAAAACTTGAAGGTTACTACATCGTATTTGCAAGAATTGATTTGAAGAGGTTATTTCATCATTGATTCGATTTTATTCTATTTCAATTTATCCATTCCAACACAAAAGATACAAATACCTTGGAGTGACAGACAACTGTTTCATATGATCATATGTTTTGATGTTTACATGAGTTTGTGGATTTGAGTGAAATTTTCAATATTTTTTTGCAATTGTGAAGGAAGAGTTTTGTTTGGATTCGTATTTGGAAATTGATCAATCTAATAAATTCAAAATTGTAGTAGATACATTTTTTGGACTCAAAATTGTGTACGAATTATCATTTAAGTTACGTAAGTAGCATAACCTTTAGACTGTGAATTCCAAATTAAGGTTTGAAGCAGTTTTGGGCAAATGCCTGTTGTTTTTACCTGAATTGTATTTGCATATGAATAAATAAATAAATGATAAATGTTAGAACATAATATTTACAAACAGAAAAAAGAACACTCCAACACATTATTTTGTGTTTGAAAGTAGTTTTTGTGATTTTAAACTTTATAAAATAGAAACTCAGGAAGTGAAAGTGCAAATTTTTAGTAAGAAAACATGAAGAACCGAATACATAACCTATAAACTTGAGTGTTGATAGGAGATGGCATTGGGTAATACGGCAAGGCAGAACATCCGAGAGGATCTTTCTGCCGATAAAGCCATAAGAATTAGTTATTTGTGCAACTAGTGCGCAAAGTGACAGTTTGCTGCACCGAAAGAAACGTTTACGCCCGAGCCGCAGGCGAGGGCGGAATGGTTTTTTGAGTGCAGCAGAGGAACTTTGCGCACGTATTTCACATGAAATTTTTCCTACAGTTACCATTGGATAAGAAAAGTGGGTAATTATGGGTAAAATTCCCTGAAATCCATCAAATGTTTGTGTGTGTGATGCTGTTATTAATAAAAACTTTAATTTATTTAAAATTGAATAATGTAGTAGTAAATGAATGAAGGGGGCTGTCACTCATGTGGTGGCTGTCGCTGTCATCCACTGCCTTAATATTATTATAACGTGCACCACAGTCACTGTTACCAACTTAATTTTAATTTTGCTGCACTGGTGCTCCATATAACCTAATAACTATTTTGCGTTGCCATGTTGCAAATCTGGAGTGCAGAAAAAAATTTTCCCGCACTAGAGCGGAAAAGTGATTCTTTGCGTTCTATAATCAGGAATGGCTTCTTTTCAAGGTAACTTTAGGAAAAAATAATTATTAAATGACCAACTTGAAATATCCTCCACGGCCTTACTCTCAGATCCAATCTTACCATTCAAAATCAAGATCTTTATTCTCCCACCCAACCCCTATAGAGAGGTCCAAGTTATAAACTCAGCACCTGATTAACATTAGTCTGGCTACAAGCATGGGGCTCTTGTGAGCATGAACCTCAACTAAAAAAATGAAAAAATATATTCCTACATTTTCGGCGTGAATGGCAGTATTCAGTTTAGCTTCTTCTCCCTCCTCTTCCATTTCTTCCCCCTCTCTCACTTCACCATACATATCTTCATCGTCCGATTCTTCAAACTGCACGTTGATGCCATACGTCTCATCAATATTTTCCTCTGAAAACAAAAGTAGAAGAAAACATTAGACATGGATCACTTTTCAATTTTTATTTGGTTGATAGATAAATAGGAAGAAAATATTAGACATGGAACAATTTTGAATGTTTCTTGAATATTTCTCAACATATATTATAAGTTTATATGAGAAATAAACTGAAAAATACAGTAGAAGAATCCATGATCTGCATCATAGAAGTTTTTCAAAACAATATCAAAGTACCATGTAAAGCTGGATTCTCACACAACAGTGAAATATATTCTCAAGAGTTCTAATTGGATTATTCACACTCAGCCCGGCCGAGCGAGTATGAATAGATCCATTAGAACTTATGGGATTTATATTCTCACTTTAAAGAATAAGCTTTACCTTATACTAGTACCTTATGCTCCTGAACTCTGGAGCAAATGCTCACGTATTTTAGAGATTTTTCATCAGCTGATTCGCCTTTGTGGCCTTACTTTGTTTTTATAGCTCACGTAAGCGCTAAATATGCAAGTATAGACAACGCTTGTGTTTGCGTCGTCTGCTCTGTTCTCTATCCATGAATTGAGTTTTAGGTTAGTTGAGTTCTGAATTTTGAAATAATAGCGTGAAAAATGTCATCTCTATAATAATCTTTAGCCTAATCTTATAAACTCAATAGCCTTCTTATAATCGTCAACACTCTCATCTTCTTAAATGCCTATTTCCTATACTATGATGGCTATCTTTATATCGGATAGGTATCTTTTGTATTTATTTTTTTGTAGGAATAATGGTGATATATATCATGGTTGAATCTAAAAAGTTATAGTTCAAGTATATAGTTCTCAAAAGTTATAGTTAAAGTTAACAGTTCTCATCTATTGGTTGTAATCGTATCTGATATAGTTTCCTCTTACTCACACGAATTAGTTGAGCCATTTTACTATGAGCAAAAGGTGAAAAGCTGCTCCAGACTAGACTCACCTTTTTTGAAGCATTTGCTTCAAAAGTTGAGCAAATGCTCTAGTTTATTCATACAATTTTGAGAAAATGCTCAAACTATTTTTTTTGATGAGCATGAGAAAAAGGTTTTGCTCACGTTTATTCATAGAAAATGAAGCAAATGCTCCATATTTTAGAAGTATAAGCAAATGCTCAACTTGCTCAACTCATATGGCCCATTGACTTTTGCGAGAGAGAGAGAGTCAGTAGGCAACTACTCACCAGCTGCATTGACTTTCTCCTCAGTGCCGAAATCGGTGATCTTCTTGCCGAGGTTAACGAGCAGGGCAAACCTCTCCTCAGCCAGACCACCTAGAAGTGACTCCGTCTCTACTTTCTTCTCCCTTTCCTTCAGTCTGTCATTTTTCAACACAGCTAAAACTTCATCAGCAGCTCCACACAGGATATCACGAGGCTACAAAATGAAAAAAAAATCCACAAAAAATTGAGATTAGTTTGAAATTGGGTATTTTGAAAATATTAGAAGATCATTATATATTATACATTGTCAAATTAATTATTATATATATTGATTATTTTCTATGAATTTCAATTGCAATCAGTGATCTTAAATATGAGTCAATAGGAGTACTATTTAATTTACCATGCGAAATAATCTACAGATGGAAATTAATGAGTAATTGAATTTATTCAAATGTTAATTAATGAATAATTATTATTAAACGAAAATCCAAATTGAATGCTTCAATTCACCCCCGAAGTCTTCTGCTACTTCAAATATTGACAACAGGGTTAACAGCTATAGTGAGGTCCACGTTATAATGGCAGTGGATAAAGATAGGAGAAAAACGTTGCCGATCCTCTGTCTTGTCACTGCCTTCTATAGACGGTAGCTGATGGGTTTATTGATGTAATATTAACTGTTCATTTTCGTTGTATATGATCTTATATAATCAATTATATTTTATTAAGCAAGAAATGTTATTTTTCAATAATTTCATAAATGAATTTTCATAACTTAGATGAAATATTTTGTTAATTAATTAGTCATTCTACATTGTTAAAACACGATCTGGCAATAGAGCAAAGCGAGAAAGAGATAGCGCTATCCGCTTTGTTGAATGATAGACAAGGATAGCAATACCATTGCTAATCAAACACTGCCATTATAATGTGGACCTCATTACAGTCTTTAGTGAGAATTATGTTGAGAAAAGCGATAATGCATTAATAGTATCCTTTTTTTACATTTGAATATCCCATTACTTATGCCGGCGCCACACTCTTGCCAAGTGCGTACAAATGACGACAACAGCAAGAGTGTAGATGGCAACTATGCACCGCTCTCTTATGCCGGCGCCACACACTTGCCAAGTGCGTAAAAATGATGATGATGGTGAGAGGGTGGATGACTACTATGCAACCGCTCTCTTATGCCGGCGCCACACACTTGCCAAGTGCTTACAAATGACAAGAGCGAGAGAGTGGATGGTTACTATGCAACCGCTTGCCTTCATTCGACTCGGCTTGCCTTTGCTCGGATGTTTGTGGAAACTGGACTAGCGAAGGCAAGTGGCTCCCTACCACTCATCTTGTCTTCTGGTCACATTGCAGTGTGGATGGCGAGCCACGAATGTTGGCCATTTAGCGAGACATTTGGCAAGCGACTTGGCAAGAGTGTGGCCTAGGCATTAGAAATATGTTCGTTCACAGAGTATTGTAGATCAATAATCTTTAATAAGAGTGGCAAAACCGCCTCAGTTTTAGTACTATTCAGTTTATCATCACGACATGTTAATAGAATTCTATTACCAAGAGTATTACCAAGAGATATGATATGTTCCCGCCAAAAGAATCCCAGACAATATAGTTATAGAATAAATGATACTTTTCTGGACAGGGTAACGAGTATGAGAGACCTGGGAGTCTTGATGGACCCAGCACTTGAATACAGGGATCATTTGGCTCATGTCATGAATTCGGCCAATAGATCACTAGGGTTTCTCTTTCGTAATTGTAAGCCCTTCACTAGATGTGAGGTCATATTGAATATTTATAATGCAACAGTGAGGAGCAAGCTAGAGTATGCAGCACTTGTTTAGGAGCCATCACAGAGCACTGCCGTAAATGATTTAGAGATTATTCAAAATAAGTTATTGAGGTATCTTTATTTCAAAACGTATAATACATTTTGTCCAATAGCTTTTTCCACCGAAACCTTAAGGTCAACATTTAAAGTCCAAAAATTAAAAACCAGAAGATCCATTAGAGCATTAATGTTATTATATGACATTCTAAATAATAATATATTCATGCCAGATTTCATCAATTTGTTAAATTTCCATGTTCCATGCAATAGACCAAGACTTAATATGCTATTTCAGATACCGTTTGTCAGAACCGTTCACCATTTCAATTCCTACCTGAATAGAACAATGAGATTGTACAATAGACTAAACCCATTCCTTGACCCCTTCTATGACCGCTTCAATACATTCAAAAAATCTTGTGAAAAATTATGCTGCTCAATTGATGAATAAATTATTATTTTTGAGCTCTACTAACTCTCCTTTTTTCAACTGTTTCTTCTTTCTTTTTATTTAAATATTTTTCATCCTATACCCTTTTACTAACTTTCTGAAGCTGACCAATATATCGTTCTGTTCTAATCTTATTAGTTATAGCCTACTGAATTGTGAATATTTAATGAATTGCGATATTATTTTCTTTTCTATTATTTTTTTTTTTTTTTTAATTGTAACGTTATACTATCAAATGTGTCATTAAGGCTCGTACTGGAGTTTGTCTGTGAGCCTTTCTATGTTTTTATGGAATAAATAAATGAATAAATGTTTAAAAAATTGCTTTGTCAACAAAATAATTCAATAATGATTGAAAGTATATTTGATGGTTATAGATAGGCTAATCTATAATGATTGATATCTTATGTTTAGACAGTATCAATTTGTTACAAAATTGCAAGCATTATAGGTTGAATGACCAAAATAGAAAAATAAAAAATAATTGAAACTTGCGGTCAGCTTAATATTGACGTTACTGGATTGTTTAAAATTGAGAATTTTTTATACAAGCCTATGTGACTGAATATATTTGGCTGAAACCAACTGTGCTTAGATATTTACAGGTAGACTACATATTTGATGACTTCTTGAGATCTCAGAAGCAACTTATTACTAAAGAATTCATTCTGATAAATATTGTTGAATACATATTGATGCTGTAAAACTTTTCATAATAATTTATGAGCAATTTAGTTGCCAAAACTACTTCAATTAATCTGATTACAGCAAGGTCTATAGAAAGAGGTCAGAGCACCAATGTTTATTTTGGCCATATTGAGGCTCAAATCGGGCGTTATAATTTATACTATATTTCATCATATAAAATGGACTACACTATACATTATATTACACTAAAAAATTATTTATTTTAATAACAAGTTGTCTGGTCATGAGGTCAGCCTAACAGCAAGTAAACAAACATAAAAACAAGATTCATTATGACCGAGTATCCAGACCTCTTTCTATAGACCTTGAATTACAGGAATGCATCTTTTTTATCTCTTTTCTGTATAGGGGCTACTTGTAATATAAATATAAAGAAAATAAAAATCTCAGTACCCTTTTTTTGAAATATTTTATCACATATATTTCACACATATATAGGCTATTAGTGATAAAATATTTCAAAAAAAAGGGTACTGAGATTTTTATTTTCTTTATATTTATACACATATATTTCACACATATATAGGCTATTAGTGATAAAATATTTCAAAAAAAGGGTACTGAGATTTGTATTTTCTTTATATTTACATGAATGCAGTTTCGTGTTGAATCCGTGGATTTGACAAGTGAAAAAGTAATATTCAAAATTGATCCTATTCTACCATTGATTCTTGTATAATTTTATAGATACACACCTGGTCCCCAAGAGCTTCCTGTATGAAACTGAGCAACACTTCGTATGTCTGGCGAGTTTCCTGTGTTTTGGGTCGATAAAGAATGCCGACCATTTCATCGACTCCCTCAGAGAGTAGAGTGGCTCCCTTCATGCGAGCGAAATCATACTGCGCTTCATCACGCTTTTGACGTCTGAAAAATTAAAATTCATGAATCATGAAATTATCTAATTGAATTGGACGAAATGCTAATTTCAATCAATTTAATGAATCTATTTTTTCCTGCCAGAAGACAAAAGCTCCGTCTAGGCCTGTCTGGTAATATAGAGAAAAGATAGCATAGGAAGATATCGCATGGTAACTCAAGCCGAACACTTTCACTACTGTTTTTACTTTCCTTACCCTATTACCAAAAGTAAGGAAAGTATTGCTTTTCGAAAAAAATTAAGGTACCCCAATTTCCAAATTTCTATACGTTTCAAGGTCCCCTGAGTCCGAAAAAGTGGTTTTTGGGTATTGGTCTGTATGTGCGTGCGTGTGTGTGTGTGTGTGTGTGTGTGTGTGTGGTGTGTGTGTGTGTGGTGTGTGTGGTGTGTGTGTGTGTGTGTGTGTGTGTGTGTGTGGTGTGGTGTGTGTGTGTGTGTGTGTGTGTGTGTGTGTGTGTGTGTGGTGTGTGTGTGTGGTGTGTGTGTGTGTGTGTGTGTGTTGTGTGTGTGTGTGTATGAAAGTATGTGCACAGAGAAGAGGAATCCCTTCTCTGTGGTATGTGCGTCTGTGTACACGATATCTCATCTCCCAATCAACGGAATGACTTGAAATTTGGAACTTAAGGTCCTTACAATATAAGGATCCGACACGAACAATTTCGATCAAATGCAATTCAAGATGGCGGCTAAAATGGCGAAAATGTTGTCAAAAACAGGGTTTATCGCGATTTTCTCGAAAACGGCTCCGATTTCGATTGAATTTATACCTGAAATAGTCATTGATAAGCTCTATCAACTGCCACAGTCCCATGTCTGTAAAAATTCCAGGAGCTCCACCCCATCAATGCAAAGTTTGATTTTGGATTCCCAATTACCTATCATACTTCAGATACAATTGAAACAAAAAAATTTGAGTAGAAAAGATTGAGCATGAAAATCTCTACAATTAATGTTGAGTAACATTTCCACCTAAAATTGATAATAAGCTCGAAATTCGAGAAAATGTTATTATTTCAATTGCAAACTGTTAGCAACTGTTGATTCTATTAAATCATTCACTATGAAGAGATAGCAGACCTCCAGTGTTATAGTCCTGTCACCAGCTGGCTCAAATCTTTGAATAGTGGACTTGAGATGCGCGGGAACACTAGCGTCAGGTGATCAATTTTCATAACAGCAAGGAAAGTTGTGTGAGTGCGCCACATCAGATTTTTTAGGGGTGAGAGTGTAAGAACTGCACAGTATGTGAGACTACCAGCGTCATATAGATTGAAGGCCAGGAGTGGAACTCACGTAGGTCACGAGGACTAATCAGTCTGAAAAGACTGCCAAGCATATCACACTGGATTGCGACAAGCAACCAGGTGACTTATGGGATGTTAGCATGGGGAAAAACTCCTGGTTCTTGTAAAGGACACAGGTATTGGTTTGCCTAACTAACATACTACTTGGGAACACAATACGCTTCGGTTGACGTGTGGGGTTCTTTGAGCCATTGGATCCTTGAATCTGTCCCATCAAAATCGTAATCATAACTTGATACTTCTGCGATTAATTTGATGTAAAATTGGTTCGTGTGCACCATTTTTAAAAACAAATATAACTTGACTGTTCAAAATTGGGTCATTCTTTTTGAAACATACTAGTATATTTTCTCACCTATGATAGTAGGTAGGGTAAGGAAAGTGAAAATAGTTAATAAAACACTAGAATATTGTCTAAATATATATAATTTTTTTTTATATTTGAAGACAATATTCAAGTGTTTTATTAAGATAAGATAAGATAAGATAATCTTTTTATTCAACACAGTACACTTTATAATATACAGTTGAATAACGTCAGGTCTTAATAAGTAACAATAATAAATACACAATAAAAAACACACATGGAAGACTAGAGTAGGCCTACCTACAAACTATGCTACCTTCTATCACTGAAATCCTTCACACTGTAGTAGGCTTGTGAAACCAGGAATTTATACACTTTACTCTTAAAAATTTTTATATCAGACAAGGACTGCAGCTCGGTAGGTAAGTTGTTAAACAATTTAGCTCCAATATAAGAGGGCATTTTCTCGTACAGATGCAGTCGGTGTTGTCTCAAAGACAGTTTATTCCTCCCTCTGGTGTTATAAGTGTGGATATCAGCAATTTTATTTAGATCAGATAAGTGCTTGTGAGTGAAAATTAACAGTTTGAATATATAAATTGATGGTAGTGTAAGTATATTTAAGTCAACAAAAGCCTGTTTACAAGAATCATTGGACTTCAGCCCTGCCAAGTAGCGGATTGCTCTTTTTTGTAGTCTAAATATTTTTAAAAAGTGTAACTCTGCAGTGCTTCCCCACAACTCTATGCCATAAGCCACATGTGAATAGAACAGTGAAAAATATACCATTCTTGAAACTGACATTGGAACAAGTCTCACAATGTTTCTGATAACAAATAAGCCTTTACTGACCTTGTCGATAATAAAATTAACATGCTCATCCCATGCAAGTTTTGAATCAAACTTTAAACCAAGTAATTTTACATACTCTGTATTGCTAATAACATCGTTCCCTATGTACAACTGAGGTTCAAAAGCGTTATGTCTTCGGCTGAAGTCAATGATACTACTCTTCTTTGAGTTAACTGTGAGGGAAAGTGAGTTGAAAAATTGAACGACTCTATTGCATATCAAGTTACAATTAATCTCCATCTCATTCAAGTTTTTGTGTGAAAAAATTAAAGATGTGTCATCCGCGTATAAGGTAAGTTTATTAAGAGGAACAAGTGAACAGATGTCATCTATGTACAGTATAAAGAGAAGTGGTCCCAGAATAGATCCCTGTGGTACCCCTGATGTTATTCTGATTAGGTTTGAAGCTGTTTGTCCGTCACTACCATGAATTGTAACATACTGATACCGATCAGAAAGGTAAGATCTTATTAAATCATGCACTTTTCCTCTTAAACCAAGCCTAGTTAATTTTTCCAAAAGCAACTGATGATCTACACACTCGAAAGCTTTAGAGAGGTCGAGCATTACTCCAGAAGTGTAGTTGCCACCTTCGATATCTTTTATTATACCTTCAAAAACCTCGATGAGGGCTGTACTAGTTGACCTGTTCTTTACAAATCCATGCTGGTTTGGTGAAATTAGATTATGTTCAGAGAGATAAGTCACCAGTCTAGTAAGAATCACCGTTTCAAAAATCTTTGAAAAAGCTGTCAATAACGAAATAGGTCTATAATTGTTAATGTCATGTTTGCTGCCCTCTTTGAAAAGTGGAAGTACTTTGGCAATCTTCAAAATTTTGGGAAATACTCCGCTCTCGAACATGGAGTTGATAATGCAAACAAGCGGCTGGGCAATCGCCTCACAACAGATCTTTAATACCTTCAACGGGATGTCATCATGTCCTGTGCTACTTTTTGGCTTGAAGTTATTGATTATGCGTGAGATTTCCTCTTCATTTGTAGGTGTTAGAATAAAGTGATCAGGCGGCAAAATATGGGAGCTAGGAACGCTATCAGGAGTACTATTAGATAAGTGTTGTGTTTTTTTCATTTTCTTATTTATTCTTTGAGCAGTAGTCGCAAAGAAGCTATTGAATTCAGCTGCAATTTCCTCTTGGTTAGTCATAAGTACGTTCTCAATATCAAGCGCTAAAGATTCAATTTTCTTTCCAGTACATTTACCTCTAAATTGATTAATTAAATTCCAACTTGTTCTAGATTTATTTGATGAGTTTTTTATCATATCTCCATAGTAACGTTTTTTAGCTTCAATTACTAACTGATCGTAATACATTTTTATGTTTTTAATGAGGGATAAATTGAAATTGGGAATAGAATGCGCATTTCCCGTTGCAAATTTAAGCAATAGTCTAATTTGCTTAATTTCTTGTGTTATCCAATGAGCACTACGCGACTTCCTAACTGAGGGTAGAGCTTTGGTCATGACAGGGCAATGAATATTGTAGTAGTGGAGGAAGGTGCAATGGAATAACCCGTATTTTCTGTTTGTGTCCTTCTCTTCGGTAATGAAATTCCAATTTATTCCAGACAAAACCGCTCTCAAATTGGCCAGATTATGAACACTACAATTACGGAAGGTGGTGCGTGTAACATT
This sequence comes from Nilaparvata lugens, assembly GCF_014356525.2. Taxonomy (NCBI): domain Eukaryota; kingdom Metazoa; phylum Arthropoda; class Insecta; order Hemiptera; family Delphacidae; genus Nilaparvata; species Nilaparvata lugens. The sequence continues at coordinate 2,716,203 of NC_052519.1, forward strand.
CTTTGGTTGGCCCATACGAAAACCCTTTGTTAGATGCAATTCAATGGACTGGGCTGTATGATCAGAAAGCCAAGAATCTATGACGTTAATATTCTTATGCATTAATGTAGAGCTGGTGATTATATTATCTATAGCCGTTTTACTGGTTACTGTTATCCTAGTGGGAACTCTGACGTTATATTCCAAATTGAATTGATCCAAAATATTCAAAAAAGTTCTACGTTGTAAAGAGTCAACCAAAAAATCAACATTAAAATCTCCTGCACATATTAATTTAGTTCCAATATTGATCGACAGATATTCTAAAACATTTATAAAATTGTTAAAAAACGAATGTATGTTACCATTAGGAGGCCGATAAACACCTAGGAGCACGTATGGTGCCTTATTTATATTGAATTTACAACATGCTAGTTCGATGCAACCCTCCTCACAGAGATCACTCACATTTAGTTCAGAAATATTTCGGAGCTGTTTATTGCAGATTATTTTGTGAAAAATTGCAACACCACCCATGCTCTTATTAACTCTACAATAACAATCAATGAGATGCATATCCTCTATATTGATACAACCCAGTTCATTATTTTTTAGGCCATGCTCAGTCAGTATGAGAAAGTCTGGTTTTTCCAAGTCAATGAATATTTCCAATCTATCTATTTTATTGCTCAACGAACGTATGTTTTGGTGGACAACCTTGACCATCAGAGAAGCTGACTCTGATTCAGACCGAAATTGATTGTTGCAGGTACTACCAATTGGAAAATCAGAGAGGTTATACGTAGGCCTATTAGTTGTAAAGCTGACCGAATTATTATATTTTTCAGTCTGACAAGATATGGCATAATCATCCCTATAATTCATGTTAACTGTTTTATTTATATTATTCTCTATTAATTGAGCTCTTTGGTCCTGCCTAACTAATCGTTTAATTTCTTGCTTTCCACAAGCAGGACCGTAATCTAGTTTCCCATAAAGCTATGAAATCCTAAACTTATGGCTGCGTCATTATCATGTGTTCCGTTAATAACATTTTTTATTTTTTCTGCGACTGCAATCTTCCCTTTTCTATTTAAATGCAGCCCATGCCTTGTGAACTTGTCTCTCTCAAGGTCAGTGATATCAATAATTCGTACATGATTAATTTTGTCACAAAATCTTTTTATTTTACCATTGATTTTTCGTATCTCGCGGTTCACACAGGACCAGTCAGGAAGATCATATCGGATAGGTATGGTGGTAACAAGGACATTTGTGAAATTCATCACAAGAAGAAGAGGCAGTAAACCTTTTAGAAAGACTGAAGACTGATTGCAATATACATCATTGGCCCCTCCCATAATAATTACATGATCGCTTTTGGAGAGATCCTTACTATCACTCATGATGTTAGTTGCAATCGAATTGAATTTCGCCCCTGGTTTAACTAATCCACTGACTGAATGCTTGAAATCAGATTCAAAGCAATTAACAATGTCACGGCCATGGCTACTCCCAAAAATTTTCACTACTCCCTTGGTACGTTTTCTCCTATCCGCCCTCAGATTTCTCTGATCAATTTCATAATTATTTGCGTGATTTGAGGTAATCTCAGAAGTGGAACAATTAGCCACATCAATCGTTGATCTGTGTGATGATACATGCGACTTAACATAAGTATCTGACTTGGGTTTTAAAAACTTACATACGTTACTAAGCAATCTCCATCTATACCCAAAAGCATCAAAATGAGAATTTCCCAATAGGCTCTCCTTAAAACATTTTGTCCTATTTATTCTACGAAATTTAAATACCTCTTCTATGAAATACAAAGCGAATATCCCACAGTCAAAATTGTTAGTTTGTTGAATACAGGGCAGTTTAATCAGTTCATTAGTATTGAATATAGAGCTCAATTTTCCAATCAATGCTGTGGAAATCCTATCATTATAACTACCCATTGAGTCTAGACTATAAAAACGTTTTTGGGCATTGTCATACAGTAATATGCTCCAATGTGAGCCTGACCATCCGTTATTAGATCCTGCTTGAAGACTATCATTTACGATAAAAACAATAACATTATTCTGATCAACTATTCTATTCAGAAACGATAAATCCGCCCCTTCATCGTTAATAATCATTGTTGTAACTGCCGGTAAGACTATGTAATTGCCTGGGAAAGATTCAGTAAGGTAATTACAAAAACAATCTATATCAGCATCAGCAAGGAGCTCTGATCTGAGAAAGGCGCTTAATCGGTCGATGAGGGCGCTGCCATGCGACGTTGGAGAAACATTTTCCTCGTTCTTCTGCACTTGCGACTCGGACGATGACATTTCCATGAGACGGATGTCCAGCTCCATTGAACGATTTATAGCGGCGCTCCACTGCTCCTCAAGTACTTCCATCCGAGCTCTCAATCGCTCGTTCTCCCGTTCAAGATCTGCCTGCTTGGAATGATCGTGTGTGTCTGGTGCTGAAGTCAGTAACACATTATCTTCGTTGTCCTCCACCGAGTCATGCGAGTGCGACCCCGAAACATCCCGCACAATAGACAAATCGTTGTTTGTTATGAGTGAGACAGAACACCCTTTTGCTAAACATCGCCAAACATCACCCTTACTAGTTGACGGTGCCTTTCTGAACTTGAATCCCTTATACAGAATCGCTGGGTTGCCCTTGGATGTTTTACATGATTTTATTTCTGAGTTCATATTATTTATTAATCGTTCATTATCCATATCTGCATTTGAAAGTTTGCAGTCTATAGTTACGAAATGGGTGGAATCAACAAGTGTCAATAACACAGCTGACACTCGAACGACAGATAACAAAAACAGGAGATGAGATAATAGGATTCCGTAAATGCTTCAGCTTACTATATACACTGTACCGTTCCCATAACTATAATTGATAAGCTCTTATCCTTTATCGCCGTTGTGAAAAATGTTCGTAGCAATCCAAACCGTTACACAGTCAGTCAATGAATCGATAACAAAACTGTACTTATCACAATACACAGATGGGACAAAATAGGCGCCAACTTTTTCCCAGCAGCAATAAGTCACTCAAGAAACCCAACCTAACCTCACCGTCGTAACAAACTTTTCACACTACAAAGAGATAAGATGAAAAGTATTTGTAATTATTTTGCATCTACAACACAACACAACTTGTAGTTTCACTCATAGCAAAAACACCATCTAATTCAACTTTAAACTATTTGAAATTGAAAATTAACTCAGAGCCGACGTTAACCACAGTTTCACCTAGCACATCAGGCGTGCCAACCCCTGATTATAGATGAATATCACTATATCTCACCAAAAACAGTAACTGAAGCTAAAAATAATTGTCAGACCCAAATCTTATTTGAGAAATTACCTATTTGACTGAAGTGACTCTGCAATTTGTACTCACTTGACTTTTCTTTCCTCTGCTTTGACCGGCTTAGTGCGCTGGAACCTGTCTCCCATGCGGGTGCCGTCCAAGCGGCCCACAAGGGACATAACCTCACCTGTTGCCTCATCACGTCTTCTCCGTTCTATCAAACGCACATCAGCTTGAAGGACAAGATTGGAGTTCTGAAAATTGAAAGAAATACGTCATCAAGCAATGCTCAAAGTATTTTAAGCTAATAAAATGACACATTTCTGTCACTCTTTTCTATCAAGCGCACATCAGATTGTAACAAAAGATTTGATTTAAGCAAATTTTGTGTAAATAAATATTGCAATATCTCAAAAACTACTGAAGTTACGAACCTGAAATTAGTTTCATTGGATTCCTCGTCAAATTTTACATAAGATTGCACTAGTTTTAAACATATTTTAGCCATAAAAAAAATATTAAAAATAAAAATTGATATAAAAAATTTGAACTTTCCGCCATGTTTTTTCAGCTAATCCTTGGAAATCGACAACAATGTCATACATGGTTGATCTCGTATTGATCTCCTCTATCGATCTGTATAGGTCTCAATGCTGGATTCCGCGGCCCATATACTAAAGTGCAGCCTAATAATTATAATTATATTAAAGAAGAGATTATAAATGTAGAAAATAATTACCGCTTTGTATTCATACTGAAGCTGCCTAGCCGCAGCATCAGCCATTTCTAGTGGTTTTTAAAATATAGTTTGAGAATTTAATAGTTATTACAAAATGCAATACACGGAAATAACCGGTAGACAGCCACTCGGACCCTCGGACGACGGAGCGCTCGGACGACTTTGTAAACAAACCATTGAGCGTCTTCAGGGATACACTGCTCCAATGACTCGAGTGACTCGAGCTAGGTGACCCGCGTTTCATGGGAGCTTTTGACAGTTCATCACCCGGTCGCCATCTTTGATTTTTCTAGCCCGGGTCAGGAATCGTGACCCGACCAAATAGTACGGGCTACGAAGTTCTAGCTCGAGTCACCCGGAATCGGAGCGCTCCTATTGGTTGAAAGTTTCGCGTCGTCTGCTCTGGTCTGCAGTCAAGTAAACAACACAACTAAATGCAAATATGGAGGATTATTACGAATACAAACATGAGTTTTGTTTTTGAAGGCATATTTTATAAAATAATTGGAAAGGAGGAAATTCACACATTATTGGCTGGTAAGTTTATTAATTGCATTTTTGACAATATTATTAGTTTTGTATAACCATTATATTAAAATATATTTGTGCTCATGACGTGATCTACGGTATCCAAAACTGTTACAGTAGGCTTTTAGTGTTCATCAAGGAAATTGTGAATAATAAAATAAATAATATAATATTTTGTTAATATTATTCTGTGTGGTCATGAAAGTTATTGATCCATTTAAATAGCATTGAAATATTTACTTTTGATTTTGGCTACTTCTTAGATTTTCATAGCTGTTTAACCTCAATACCTATTCGTATTTTGTTTATGACATAATTTATTAAAAAATAAATAGAATTTCATTATCAAATTTCAGAATACTTAATCGGCTAAACATAAACTTAAACCTAATAAACTTCACTCATTTTCATTTCATTAAAAAGTTTGTTATTCTATGGAATAGGCCTATGCATTATAAAGATTATAAAAATTATCTCTTGCTTTTGTAAACACGATCTGGACGGCAGGATAAACCTCCACCAAATATGTAAGCAATATGTGCCTACACCGAGTATGTAAGGGTGGGAAAATGAAAAACAAGAAATGATCGTACTGGTTTGATAATTAAAACAAAACAATAAATTATTTGTACAAATTAGAATTATAATTAGAAATTATGAAATAACAATAAATAGATAAATATTTCAAGGGCTACTCGCTTGGCTGCTAGTGAAGATTAAATTTGTTGTGATTATGGAAAATTTAAAACAATGACTCAGTAGTCACCTACCTTTATGATAATGGCCCCCAATTTGGCATCCACTGGTTAATCGCGACGTTAATTATTAATGAAAAATAAATAAAAAACTGATCTAATGAAGTGGGTTCAGATCCCTTCTTATTCAATAATACAATTCTCTTTAAACTGCCCGAACTGTGACAGGAAAACTGTATTATAAAACAAGAACAAAATCTATCCCCTTCACCAGAACAGCCGGACTTTTACTCTCAGTCCTAACGAACGAGCTCACACACCGACTAGTAAAAATTTTGGGTATTAATATATAACTCAGTCAATGCCAAACATGAAGCCATTTCAAATACATATTTTTATCAGTCGCACAAGCCGAGCACGTTTGTTATGAAAAACAAAAGAGAAACTACAATAATTTTGATAACAAGTGAAATAAACAATCTTTCTGTCGATGACAAAACTGTTCAAAGGCAGAAACACCGTTCATTAAACTTTTCGTAAAATAAAACTCTAAAATCCTGATCAATATGAGATAAATATATGAATCATATATATGTCCCATATGACCAGGTGACACATCACCCATCCCGCTGAAAGACTCGTCCCTGAGTCTGTAGTCAAGAGGGGAACAAAAAAAAAAAATATGATTAAACAAAATAATATACTCGGGAAACAAACGTGTGCCTGATTGACTTGATAATGCTACTATACATTGAAATCAAACATTTACATAGAAAGGTAGGTTACTCAAACTAAATTACAACATTCAAATCAAATTCAAAACGAAACTATGCTGCACAATAACATTGATTATATATGAAACTAACTTTCAATATTATACACATTAATATACATGAATATTCAACTTATTATGAAAAGAAAATCTCAATTGACAATAATTTATTTGTGAATCAACATTGAACTACTTCAAAAGCTGCAATAAAAATCGTAGAAGAGAAAAAAAAACTTTATAAGTACATTATGACTCATAACTATATAGTCAAGAAAAAAAACAATAAAACAGTTAATCCATCAAAAAGTAACTATATAACTCTTAACTATCGATTATATGTATCTTGGGTTGTGCTACCGTTACAGCAGATAATTTACACACATACAACTTGATGCCTAAATATGCACAGAATAAAGTTAAAAACCCTAACCAGCCAAATAATATATAAAAAACAAAACTAGAGGAATTTACAACATCTCCCCAAGAATTTGGAAGATCTACTTTGTGAAATATATCTGACGATATTACGTCTTGAACTGTAAATTCCGGAACCTTTATATCTATATCAGTTTTTAAAATTAACAAAATTAGGATTGAAATGCGGTTGCAAAACATCAATTTTCAACGAATTAAACTTAACCCAATGCAAAGGTAAGTAATGGAGAACCTGAGGTTGTTTATCAACATTTGCGTCACACGGAAAAGTCTTTCTCACCATTATTCTCCCGCCGACCGAAATCTCGCAATGACAGGGTAAAACCACATACATTGCTCCCGGAATAGGTTGAAGATGATGAAACGAACCTCCCTCGCAAGTGACTGTAGTGTTGGCCTGTATATTCGCGACGATATACTCCGAAGGCGAAAATTCGACGATCTCCAACTCCTGCTTAGCTGGACGACAGCTTAAACTGCAATATTGTTGGATGTCCTTCAGCTCTGTCGCCGCAAACAAGTGATGCATACATCTCGATGACATATGTCCTCCATGCACCAGCCGCGGAAGATAGCATAAGAAATCGTCCTGTGCCCGACAAGAAGAGAGATGATCTCCCGAGATGACCTGAATCTCACCGTCCTCCTGTCTCCGCGCCAAAACGAAATCCTGCTGCTGAAGCTGACAAATCTGGCCGTCGAAATACATAGGTGTCCTCACATACTTGTGCAATTGAAACTGTCCGCCGATGCTGACCAACGGTACTTTTAAGCTAAGCACCATGGAGTTCTCCTTCACCACGCAAGTCGTAAGTGGAAGATCAAAATATCGCTGCAAATCCGATAGAGGTATAGCTAACTGGTGTCCTTTCGACTTATATCCTTTCTCCAATCTGAAGAGATCTGAACGTAATAAATTGGGGTGTACCAGCGAAAAGGGTAAAAGCTTTTTATCACAGCGTTCCTTCGCAGTATTTATGAATTCCTGCCGTGATAAAATATTTACATGTGAGTAGAGGTGAAAAATGTAAATTAATAACTGGTTTGTGAACAGTGTTTTCTCCTCCGATACATTCTGTTGTACGAATAATCTCATACTGTCTGTTAATTTGCTATACGCATCGTGAAATTGCTGAGAAAAATTTCCAGCAAACTGCCTCAAGTTGCGAGAAATCCGAATTAAATCTTTGTGGTCGTCTGCAACCAACCCTTGGAATGCGTTGAGGTGATCAGCTACATGTTTTTCGTTGAATTCCAGCTTATGAAGTTCCCCATCCGTCGCGACTGCGCAACAAAAATGAAGAAAATCGCCGACAACATCGATCGCTCTGGTCTTTCGTGAAGCTTGAGTTCCCAAACGAATTGAAGAGTTGAAAGCAGCATGACTGTTGCGAAGAATTCCGTTTGTAGAATTATACAAAACTTCTACCGCATCCGCTAAACTGCAATCCTCTTGTTGACAGTTAGGCCAGAACACCCTTTCCGCCTGCAAGATGTCGAGCTGAGCTGCCGGGAAATCTACCTCGTATGTTAGTGGAACCGATGATTCATACGCTACAGCGTGACGTAGCTCCTTGTAGAAAACTCCCGCGAAGACCCTGACTGCCTCCAGTTGCGCCGTGAAAGTCGTGAGAATGAGAAATGACGCAAAATGTACCATAATTGACATGTTTATGCGTAACAGAACCTCTTACAAACAAAAAAAACTCTACTTGAAGCAACCGCAAATGAATCGTAATAAAAAAAAATCAAGAGAAACGTTTACAATAATATTAACAAACTCGACGTGAATATTACAATTAACAACTGGACTGGCTGGTTAGCATATATTATTAATCAGAAACCTAGAAATGATACAATTTATTAGAAGTGCATAGGCCTATATATATACTGGAACAATTCTGAAATCAGAACAATATATGAGTCATATGAAAACAAAATCACAATCATACAATAAATCATCAGAATATAAGAAACTTATACTCTAGTTATATTTTTATTGAGAAAGAAATTCAAGTCAAAATAAAAGTGAATAAAATATTCATCCATCAAAAATATAATTGTCTTATAACAGCTTCATTATGAATTTCTATTAGTGAACGTTTAAAAGTATCAATAACAACGTTTGTCACTCAATGAACGACCTTGCCCTGGATATGAATAACAAGATTGACAACTAAACAAAAATACGTGACAATTGCACTTTCTTAACGTAGGTCACATCAGTACAAACGCAAAAATAAAATAACAAAACAATGAATTACATTACTGTACTTTTTCGTGGCACCATATATTAAAACGTACCATGATTTATCGAGAAAAAAAAAGAAAGTTATATCAGTGATAATGTTATATTACAAAAATGTAACATGTAATCAGAATATGTAATTATGTGAATGAAACATGACCATTTGGTTATCATAAAATGGTAAACTATCCATCAACCATATTTCCTGTTCATTTTCCTGGAATAACCATAATTTGAAATAACTAAGATATAATTATAATGACTATGAAATATAACATGGTTAGTCATAACTGTAAAATCAATACAAAATCAATAATGCAACTGTGAAATTAAATGTAAAACCCAGCCAAATACCAATTTTCATAGGTAACTGTACCCTAAAATTATAAATATGTAACCATGGAATAATAAACCCTCTTCTATAATAACTGATTCTATATCGTAAAACATGGTTCTACAATGATTACCAAAAATCACTTCTGAAAATAAAAACTCAACCATAATAATAAGCCCTAAACTCAACCTATTGTGCCAAAAGAAAAACTTTTCTACTCAAAACCATTAATATTAGAACCATGACACAATGAAACTCAAATATTATCATGAAATATAATCAAGAATATAGTAATCATTAGTTTATACTGAGAAAAAATTATAAAACGAAATTCAATTCAAAGATATAAACGTATAAAACTGAAACTCTGCTATCCATAGCTAAAAAATTCCCCTATAACCGTTTATTATAACCCATGGACAATAAGTTTGGTCTATATTACCATTGAAAAATATGGACTTCACCTCCAGCAACAATAATCAGTAATAATACTTTAATAAAATTTTACGAGGACTTATAATTATAGGCTTGAATCATAAGACCCCATCGAAAACAGATCAAATAAATAAAATATAATCCTATTATTCAACCACTGGATGATAAATCCATAAATATTATATCAATTCTGATAAACAATGATGAAATGATAAATAATTACGAATAATATTTACAAAAATTCTCTTAGGGACTTAATATAGCGCATGACTTCAAAAAAATACGACTTAAAAAAATGACTATCACCATTAAACCTTAATTATCAACACCTTATGACAACAAATTCAAATATTTAATTCATGAATTCTATCAACAAAATATCTACCTTTAATAACCCTTGAAAATATTTCAATAAAACTTATTCATAACCTTAATATAATGAAATATAAAATCCAAAGGGCCAAAATTCTAAAGTGAAATATCTCAGAACCCTTTGCCCTAAACAAAATTATAAGTATCGCAATGCTAAAATCTATGCTAAGAAAATATGAAACTGCAATAAAATTTTTTTTGAAAATCGACTTTTTCCGAATTTGTCTGAAAATGTCTAGACTAACAATCAAGATACCTTGTAATCATCATAAATCGTAAAAAAAAGAACTCATCGGACTCATCATAACTGAAAACCAAAATCCAATATATGTAGAATACAACTATCCATCAAATATCATGAAACCAAAATGAAATCCCAACATAAACCATAGAAAAATAGCAGATAACCATTCAGCAAAAACGCGCGAAATTCAAAATCAGTAGATAACCATTCAGCAGAAACGCGCGAAATTCAAAATCCGTGTCTGACTGTAGCCGAAAATTTACTACCTATTGAAATAACTCACGAACCCTCAAATATCTCAAAAATATCTACTTCACATATCCTATCCCATTTTAGAAATGCAAGCGAATGACCTAAAATTCATCTTTAAATTCAAAAAAAAAATTTTTTGCTACTATACAAGGTCACCAACAAAAACTATAAAATGAAAAACCTCAAAACCCTTTGCTCTAAACAAAATTTTCCACAGAACAAAGTTGAATGTACTCATCCTAAAAAATAAGATTCCCGAAAAAAAAATGGAAAAATCACAAAATTGTTTTCCATGAACTGGAGATTTCTGAATTTTTCGATAATTTTGTCTCTTGGCAGCCAGTAGAGCAAAAATTTAGTAGGAGTCAATCAATATCGAACGCTATCAAAATCGTCGTTTGAAAAACTTCCTTCACAACAGATTCGTTCGGTGAATTACATCGAATTTCCAGAATATGTTTCAAAATACTAAAACAAAACTTTATATGAAGAAAAAAAAAATCACAAAACCCCAAAAAGAAAATTTTTGAAAATTATTGAAAATACCTAACTCGAAAACTACTGCCCTAATCGAAAAATTTTATTGGACATAAACGATTGAAATTATCACTACCTACAAGCTCAGTGAAAAAAAATCATAAAATCCCAAAATTGAAAAGTTCATTATTAGTAAAAATATCAAAATCTAATAAAAATTCTATTCTAATTATCTTATTCTACTCTAATCATTATTCTTTTTAGCTCATAATATTTCCACATAACATAATATTATCATTCTTCATATCGGACAATGATTATTTTCAATTTATCTGACATCGAATGATGTATTAGTCCCAAACAGTTCAGCGTTCTTCATTGAATGACAACTGCAAATCAGCTAAAAGGCCTCGTTCTACTAGCAATATTGTCTCATGTAATACTTTCGCTGAGTCTGAGTTCGTTTTTCAAACCTCTCCAGAATTATTGTTTCAATAAATATTTCATCGCTATTAACGCTTAACTGGGACACGCTTTCCAAACTATTCAAAATTATGTCATCATATTTCTCTACCGAACTCTCATTAATAACAATTCCATCAGTTTCAATTTTATTATTCTTCATATCTTTTAGAAAATTACAATAATTCAAATCTGACTCTGTATTTTCACCTTCACCGTTTACACAAATCGCTGATTCACATTTTTTCTGTAATCGATTCAATATACTATTTCCATTGCCTGGTTCGTGTTTATCAATAATTGATTCATTCATCTTGTTAACAAAACTTTTATTATCTACATCACTTTTCAACTCTGAACATGAGTCCGAAATTTTTTGTTTAACACCATTATTTGCTGATCCACATTTCTGGCTATAATTAATTTTAATATCTCCAAGATCAATCTCGTGTTTATGGGAGATTGAATATTTCTTATCATCAGTATTAGAATAGTTTCTTCTAACATATATCCCATTGTGCCTAACACCTTCCAAAGTAGAACCTGATTCAGTGACTATACAACCTCCTAATTCATTCCTTGACTTATCAATATTTGATGGACCGCCGTCTAAAACCTTTTCATCAATATGCCTAGTACTAAACTCCTGTGTCCTATCAGTAAAATATGCTTTCTTACGTCTAGCATTTTCCGAAAACTTTCTGCCGTCAAAAGAACACACTCTAATATCATAGCCTTCTTTTTCACAAATTCTATGCATCCTTTTATAAACCCGATAAGCATAATTAACGTTGTAAAAACAATTCCGCGTAAAATGATTATGTTTACCACAAACTTTACATTTCTTACGTCTTCTTTTTCTATTAATCCTATTATTCACGAGACTAACATTCTGATGCATCTTGACTCCTCTAGATTCACAATCATTACGCATACCAGAGTTCACAAAATGTTCAAACGGCCTGTTATCAATCGTAAAAGAGAAATCCAAATCACTTTCCGATAAATCTGATAACTCTTCCTTAATCATTTCCCTATCTTTATCCTCTTTGTAAATTATATCTTCCTCATTCAAATCACAATCATTACAAATAAGAACTTCATCCAACCCATTTTCAATCTCGAAGTTACTAACATGACAATATACATCCACTTCATTTGAAACATAATAATTACAAGAATCAAAATCATCAGAGATAATAGCATTTTCTAAACAATTCTCATTTTCAAACTCATTTCCGATTTCCAATAGTTCTTCAAATTCTGGTTTCATAATATCATTAATTACTTGCACCTGTCCAAATTTCCACTCATTCAAATACTGACATGATAATTCATATTTCTCAATATTTTTATACAATTCTACAATAGTACTATTTGATAACATTATAATTCTTTCAAATATATTTGAAGACAAACCTCTTAAAATTATCCTGATAATCCGAGATTCATGCATATTCGAATCTACTTTTCTACATAGGGATAAGACTCGTGCTACAAAATCTCTACCATCTTCTTCAAATTCCATGCTACAAGTATCTAATTCCTTTTCTAGTTTCCACAATTTGAGAGGAGATCGATAGAAATTAACCAATTTTTCTTTCACTGGCATATATTCAAATTGTCCTGTCGAGTCAAATCATTCTCAATAACGTCAAAATATTTCTCAGCACTTCCTTTCAAACAAAACCGCAAGTATAATAAATTATCTTTTTCATCCCAACCGTTCGCTAAGGCAACCTTTTCAAAATAGTTGAAAAAATCATCAATGTCAAATTCTTCATCTTTTCCATCAAAAAATTTCGGTAATAGTAACGGTCTAAGTTTTTCCATTGTTAATCTGTTCCAATCCATTCTATTCAATAATAAATAATAAATTCCAATTAATCTGGTTTCAATAATCATAAATTCTCCATATCTCAAATATCGATATCTCTCCAATAATAATAAATTTATCCTATTCAATCATATCTTAATAATCATTAATTTCTCATCTCATCATAAATATCTAATTCTTTCTAATAAGAATTGATAATAGATCTTGCAATCGTACAAAATCTTCAATTGTCATAGCTTTTGCAATTCAAAATCTCAAAATCAATAATAATCGTAAATCTTCCAATATCGTGAATCTCAAATTAATCTGTTCAATTATAATTATCATTCTCCATCCGTTAAAATCCATTATTAGCAATCAATTATTGTTCCACAATATTCCAATTCAATAAATCCTCGAAATTCATCCTACAAACTGTTTTTACAGTCCCGTAAGGTTCAAACTCAACTATTTCACCCATAATTTCACTGAAATAAAAACATATATTTAATAATGAAAAATGCAACCACAAAAATTGAATCTTCAATGAGGTAACCGGAAAAGTCCAAATTTTAAAAGCTGGATTAAAAACCTTCGAGCCTCCACCAATTATGTAAACACGATCTGGACGGCAGGATAAACCTCCACCAAATATGTAAGCAATATGTGCCTACACCGAGTATGTAAGGGTGGGAAAATGAAAAACAAGAAATGATCGTACTGGTTTGATAATTAAAACAAAACAATAAATTATTTGTACAAATTAGAATTATAATTAGAAATTATGAAATAACAATAAATAGATAAATATTTCAAGGGCTACTCGCTTGGCTGCTAGTGAAGATTAAATTTGTTGTGATTATGGAAAATTTAAAACAATGACTCAGTAGTCACCTACCTTTATGATAATGGCCCCCAATTTGGCATCCACTGGTTAATCGCGACGTTAATTATTAATGAAAATAAATAAAAAACTGATCTAATGAAGTGGGTTCAGATCCCTTCTTATTCAATAATACAATTCTCTTTAAACTGCCCGAACTGTGACAGGAAAACTGTATTATAAAACAAGAACAAAATCTATCCCCTTCACCAGAACAGCCGGACTTTTACTCTCAGTCCTAACGAACGAGCTCACACACCGACTAGTAAAAATTTTGGGTATTAATATATAACTCAGTCAATGCCAAACATGAAGCCATTTCAAATACATATTTTTATCAGTCGCACAAGCCGATCACGTTTGTTATGAAAAACAAAAGAGAAACTACAATAATTTTGATAACAAGCGAAATAAACAATCTTTCTGTCGATGAAAAAACTGTTCAAAGGCAGAAACACCGTTCATTAAACTTTTCGTAAAATAAAACTCTAAAATCCTGATCAATATGAGATAAATATATGAATCATATATATGTCCCATATGACCAGGTGACACTTTCTATAAGAATAATTTTATTTGCTATGCAGGTCCTCTGCATTTCATAAAGATTGATTTTAATTTAAATTTAATAGCTCAAGTACTGAAACTTTATGATTTATTGAAAAGTAAATTCACTTGAGTACAATAAATTGATTGTTCTAAAGAAGAATGAACAGTTACATAAGATATACTGGTATCAGCTATAAAAGGCAGAGAATCGGCAACGTTGTTCTTCTATATTACTCTACTGCCAATATAACGTGACCTCACTATAGACGCGTTTCTTCTATGTTATATGTGATTATAACATAATTTGAGCTACTCTTCCGGTGTAATTTAATCAAGCTTCTGTAAGATTTTGTAGCCAAGCTTGAAGTTTCCTTCAAAAGACAACTTCAAAAAAGTGGCAATGATACAGCCTGTTTGAGAGTGATTTATAACATATTGAAAATTAAGAACTACAATGTATTTTGCAAGCACCACTGTATATAGACTGCACTACTTGTAATTATAACATAATGCTTAGTAGACCTACCTTATGGAAGTCAATCATGTTCACTACTTAATGGTTTTTAATATCATTGTTTTTTTTATGTTACAGAAGTCACCACAGAGGGTCATGTGTGGACTACTGATGCAACAAAAGTGAAATTTATTTGGGATTAAAAGTTAACAGACCGTTGTGCAACCCGGTGATAATCTTGTATTAAAGGAAGTTCTTATGTAGCAAGCACAAGTTATGAAGTTGGTAAAGGCTATTATTATTAATTACATCAGATGACTTTTGTTGCTGCAAGGGTGTCGACCATGTTCATCTACTGAAGCTGCAATGACATCCACTATCTCATAGAATGTTCTATGAGCAGTACTTTGAGAAAAATTATATCTGTCATCAGCAGCTAAGAATGTCTCTGGTTTGCTCAACATCCAAACTGTAAAAAGTATTTTCTCCTCAAGAGGTATTTTTATATTTGCAGGCTGATTAATTCTCCTTCCTATAACTTCTAAGAGCACCTAAAAATGTTGATGTAAATCTTTGTAAAATTGGAATTTAATAAAAAAAAAAACAAACAATCCACCAATTTTCGATTTAAAATACACCATGTTTGGTTTTTCGTATGGCCTATATCTTACAGTACCTCTATTATACGCTCATATGGCCCGCCGCAAAGTAGACCCACGCTAATCCACGAAAAGCAACCCACGCCGTGGGATGTTTTGTAAACCATTGCTATAGAATTATTCATAATCAATCAGCTGACAAGTGGATTATTCATTGCATGTATTACACAGATGTCTGGAGAAGCTTAGCAATGGTTTACAAAACATCCCACGGCGTGGGTTGCTTTTCATGGATTAGCGTGGGTCTACGTTGTGGCGGGCCTATAGTTGGGTCTAGTCAACTATGACCATCCTATAACTGAAGACGTGATCGATCTATCCAGGAATGCCTGGTCATTGGAAATAAATGATAATAATTTGAAATAGTCTACAGCACTGATTCCATCATAAAAAATGATATAGTCAATTTCGAATAAAATAACAAACCAGTTACTTGAGATGAGTAACAACTTGAGAGAAATGGTGCAACAACAGAAACTAGTCTCTCAAAATGTTTTTATAAAAATTTGGTTTAGAAAATGTAATGTTGGCTCTATTTCTAAACTCATTTTGGTTCTTTTAAAATGTCGAAAGTAAATAAGTTTTTCTTTCATTTTTATACAATTTAAAAGCAGCCAAAATATATTTCTAGGGAGAATGGTATTATTTTCATTCAATGAAGACTAGTCCAGTGGTCTCTTTGATGACGCCAAAAAATATAGTCCTATAATATATAATGATTACTAAACAAGAATCCAAAATCTACACCGCGACCCACTTGGTATGTTCTCAGTAGGTGACCTGAATAGAATAATGCTACATTAACCATGTGTAAAAAATTTCAGTGGAAAGATTCTGATGATAATAGTATGGAATCTTTTATCTGCATGGTTTGCTAAGACATTCTAAAATGGCTTTTAAACTCACTCATATTGTAAAGTGATATTATAATTTCAAAATAACCCAAGTTGTGAGGTCTCGTATTATTACATTCCTGTTGGAATAATTCATTGAAAACCCTTAAAGGATTTCCCAATTCCTCCACAACAACCGCAGCAACTGGCCCTACAATGTTTGGTGCATAATAATAATTATTATTATTGTTATTCTGTTCCTTATCCAATTCTCCTAGAATAAACTCATTTATTACAGCATGAGCCATGTTTGTTTTGCAAAACAACTTACTTTTAGTGTCACACCAGTGTATGTGTGTGTGTTTTATTCAAATATTCGCGCCATCCGAATATTCAAAAGTACGCGCCAAACAGCATCGACCGGTCGATGTCTGGTTGTCGTTCCATGGGATCACTAGTCTGCCCCGGGTCAGCCGCCATTTTGTTCGGCTCTGGGTCACTCGAGTCACTGACTCAAAAGTATCCCTGAAGATAACCATTTACCACTCTGTGTCTGTCGACATTGTAAACAAACTATATATAGCTAATCCATGACGTTGGCAGCTCTCAGCGCTCCAGGTGGAATAATTTGCTTTCAAAATATGTAGCAGTGCCTACTAAAGATCTACATGGCCAGAACATACAGCCGATCAGCTGTTCAAAAGCGTACACTTCAACCCGTGTTTACATTGAAATCCCTATGTCGAGTGGAATTTTTCATGAATAAACGCTAATAATTCAACTGATAACTACTTTTTCGAAAAAAGGGTTCTTATTTTATTTTACCAATACAATTTTTGTCCTTCATCATGAATTTCAAGGGTAGTAATCATTGAGCTCTCTTAATATTCTTAGTTATTGGTTAACCAATTTGTAGGTTAGCCTTGTTTTAAATTAGCTTTTTCAAATTCAAACACGTATTTCAATTATTGTCAAAAAATATAGTGTAAAGTTGAGTTGCTTGAGCTTTGAATTAGGTCTACCTATTGTTTTTTTTTCAAATTTGATTTCAGTATTGCTCAATTTCTACGAGAGGAATTACAATCACGGCTTTTGTAGTATGCTAATATTCATAGCTTTATTAGATTTAAGGAATTTCTAGATAAAACATAATTTTTTTGAAAAGGTAAATAGGTAGGCTATCACTCATTTTATTATATAAGTCACTATTGGAATAAGAATTCTTCTCAAATCATAACAAGAATGGCTTGAAATAGAAAACTTTTGCAGTGTTGGTTATCTTTAGTATTAAAACAGAACATACAGTACGGTATTTCTAACAATATTATTATAAACGAAAATATGTGATCAATAATTATACTGCTAGCTTACTCAGTAAGGATTTTAATATTCAGCCTGATCCAGTAACTTACATATCATTTTTATCTAATCTGTTTCTACTCTTAACAGAGTTTGACACAATTTGAAATTTGACGATTCCCCGATCCAAGACCGTGAGGAATACATCTTACTCATCGGAAGTAAGTACCGGTAAGTAGTGTTCTTTATGGGTTATGACTGATTGATACAGAGTAAATAATAATTTGTTGTAGAGTGAGATATCAGAGTTCTTGTATTTATATCATATGTAAGACCATGTCGTATCATGAAAAATCTATGTATATTCTTCAATAGTGCTAATGAACCAATGCTATGTTCATTGGCGCTCTGGTAGGATACTACTGAAAGATTTATTCTTGGTCACAAAAGTAATAATATGAATAATATTCTGAAACATGAGAAAAAGGGTATGATCACATTGAATGGGTATGTGCAAATTTTCGTCAAATCATGCATGACTAAGGTGACCAGACGTCCCGTTTTAAACGGGACAGTCCCATTTTCTGGAGACTTGTCCCATTGTCCCCACCAAACCTCTCGGGACTCTTATTTGTCCCGTTTTCTCTTGCAAGTATCATATTTCAAATACTATATTCTAATCTCTAACTTTAACTTCTACGTTTTTTTTTAATTTTTAAATTATAAGTAACTCTTTAAACCACACATCACATTGAAATAATCTGAAAGAAAGAGTGGAATAGAGGAATGGAGTAGGAGTTGACAAACCTGAAATTAGAGAAAATTCATTCATCAGAAAATATTGAGATGTGAGTACATAATAAGTTCAAGTGAATGCTTTATGCATTATTGATGCTTTATGCATTATATAATGCTTAATGCAACTGTTGATGGACAGTATAACAAGAATAAGCTTACAGTATGGTTTAGAAATAAACACAAAGAAAACAAAACTTCTGATAGTGAGTAAAGAGAACATTGCTGGAGCCAGCCTTTACATCGATCAAGTTAGGGTAGAAAGAGTGAAGCAGTACAATTATCTAGGAACAATTATTAATGAGAAGTGGGATAACTCTCAAGAAATCCGGTGTCGCATCGAAAAAGCCCGTTCAGTGTTTGTTAAAATGAGCTCACTCTTCAAATCCCACAATTTGTCTTTAGAAATGAAGCTCCGACTCATGCGTTGCTACATTTTCTCTGTTTTGCTGTATGGTGTGGAAACCTGGACTCTGAACGAAGAAATCACCAGAAGACTCGAAGCATTTGAACTATGGCTTTACAGAAGAATTTTAAGGATATCTTGGACACAAAAAGTCACGAACGCAGAAGTACTACAGCGCATGAGAAAGGGAGCAGAGTTGGTAAACACCATAAAATGCCGGAAACTCCAATACCTCGGACATATAATGAGGAACACAGAGAGGTACGGGCTACTCAAAGAGATCCTTCAAGGCAAGATAAACAGCAAGAGAAAACCGGGTCGAAGAAGAATATCTTGGTTGGCGAATCTGAGGAAGTGGTTCGGTAAAACATCAGTAGAACTCTTCCGAATCGCAACCAACAAAATCAAGATAGCCATGCTGATAGCCAACATCCGGAACGGATAGGCACTTAGAGAAGAAGAAGAATGCTTTATGTGGCTTTTCAATTTGTTTTCTACACTGTTTGCTAAAAACTATACAGAGTGTTTCTGAAACAAACCGACAAACTTGGGGTGAGGTGTTTCCTTGCATCAAAATAAACAACAATGTTCTAATAAATATGGTTTCTAAAATGCTTTATTACTGAGATGATGAAGAAGAAGGATTTCAATTTTTTATTCAAATATTCATCATTACATCAAACACAACCAACCCCCAACAAACCTCCCCACCCTACTCCCACCTCGACTGTGTGGCTGTCCCGTTATCAGTACCTCAAAATCTGGTCACTTTATGCATGTCCCGAAAAACAAAATTTGAAAAATGCTATTGAAACACGTTGTTCACACTGAACGCAACCAAGTGCATGCTTACAGTGTGAGTGTTCCTCTTGCTCTTTTCAGATATTGTACGTTTCTTGTCTGCAAGCTTGGTTATGCATAATTAAGCGCGCTCTTGCACAGATTATATTAATATTTATGATGTTTTCTTCTAACATGCAAAGGCTAGAGTCCCCCAGCTGAGTTAAGATTATCTGCTAAATGGCAGGGGTATCATTATAGCGCAATAATCCAATTCAGTGTTGCTATAAATTTGTCATTTCATTCCTTGAACTGTTATTTCATATTATGCTAAAAAATTGTATAAAATTTGAACATTTTCTGCTCATTAGGTTTTGAAAATGCTGATAAAACACAGATAAACACGGGAAACACCAATATCTAGCACACCTTCTAGGCCCTGCAATAGCCTACATAACTAATACACCTCAAGTTACCTGAAATTTTGTACCAAATGTAAGAATTCTCTAAAAGCTAAGAAAACGCTGGTAAGAGCAAAAAAATCGTCTATTCTGTGCGATATAGAAGTCAATAAGGTTTAGCTATTTTGAATTTCTAGACCCTATAACTGAACTTGTATTCAACATTTTTCTGTCAATTCTTGAAAAAGGGCATACCGTATTGGCCATCTTTGAATTTTTTTTCAATTACGGTCTCAGTCACTACACCTCCGTCTTTACGGAGGTAGTGTCTTAGTGCGCCTCTAGAGGGTTGAACATTAACTATATTTCATTTTGATAACTTTAAAGTGAAGAAACACTCATATTCTTTTGGTGTGGCGACTACCGTTTTGAGTTTCTGTTCGGCTTGAGAATGTACAACACACCAGCGCTAAACGGTCGTCGTTACACCAAAAGAATGTGTTTTTCAGTTTAAAGTTATCAAAATACAATATGCTTTGTAATAATATTGGTAAAAAATATGGATAATCAACAACGAATCAACTGAAACACGACTTTCTTACTTATCCGGGTGAGTAAATAGATTAATGGGTAAAATAATGAGTGTCATTTTACTTCTACTTAATATATATTAATATAAAATATAATGTCAAAAAACTGATATGTTTATACTTCATTCAGTTTTGAAGCTCTGCTATTCGAATTACAGCACGATCTTTAATAACTTTTGCTTTATTAATTAGCCACGGTTGTGGGATCAGAGGGAACACATACCGTAATTCAAAACACTACTAGCAGTTTTAATGATTCTAAACTTTGAAGAAAGTATAGGTATATACAGTAGTTCAATTGAAATATTATTCATGATTGTAAATGTCATAATGTCAATAAAAAAATTACGGTGTTAAACTATACAGTTAATTTTGTAGACCTACCAGGGTACGCTATTTTATAAATTGTAACTCATTCTCTATTAAATGTATGCCAGCTATTAATCATATTAAGTCTAAAAAAGCTTTGATAATATATATATATATTTATATGTAATATTTATCCTACACGATTCAAAATCAACACTTTTTTACTTGAAAGTTTTGAAAAAATAATGAATTTAGTCTTAAACTCCAGAATAGAGTTCAGCGCACCCGTAAATACATCATACTTAAATTCGTTTAAAAAGAAACTAATTTAGATTATCAACAATGTTTTTATAATTTATTGTTGATCAATAACATGATAATTCTTATTTATAAACCATGACTCGGCTAAACTTAATACTTTTGTAAAAGAAGTAAGTTTGAATTTGAATAAGCTATCTTGAAACATGTAACCTACAAATTGGTTAACCAATAACTAAAAATATTAATATAATTCAATGATTACTACCCTTGAAATTTATGATGTAGGTTGAAATTTGAATTGGAAAAATAAAATAACAAGTCATTATTTCAAAAAAGTGATATCAGTTGAATTATTAACGTTTATTCACGAAAAATTCCATTTAACATAGGGTTTTCAATGTAAACACGGGTTGAAGTGTACGCTTTTGAACAGCTGATCACCTGATGGTTCTAGCCTTGTAGTTTCGTAAGCAACGTATGTTAGTAGCTCTATGAATCCCTTGTTCCAAGCTTCGTTCACCAAAAAAGGCGCGCAAATACGAATTTAAAGATTTTAAGATTACGAATTTTAAAAGTTTGTTTCAGATGCGTAATAATTTTATTTTTCTGAAAAGATATGAATCTATGGATAGCCTATAGTTTATACTCTTGTCCTCTGAATTATAATTTCTGTTTGTTTCAGATGCGTAATAATTTTATTTTTTGGAAAAGATGTGAAATGATATGAATCTATGGATATAGTTTATACTACTTGTCCTCTGAATTATAATTTCTGTTTGTTTCAGATGCGTAATAATTTTATTTTTTGGAAAAGATTTGAAATGATATGAATCTATGGATATAGTTTATACTACTTGTCCTCTGAATTATAATTTCTGTTTGTTTCAGATGCATAATAATTTTATTTTTCGGAAAAGATGTGAAATGATATGAATCTGTGGATATAGTTTATACTTGTCCTCTGAATTATAATTTCTCTGAACGTTGGACAACACATCCATAGGAGTTTATTCATGAAATAAATTTCCACACTTCTATAGAAAATCAAGTGACACAAGTTTTGTGAGAAAATAGAAAAATAGATGGATTTTGGAACTGTAATTTGGACACAACGAGTTTAGAAACGGTTTACTATTGGGAAATCAGATCAGGTACCAATATCATGAGCTGGAAAATATGAATTCAGCATAATTATTATAAATAATTATAAATATGATTATAAATATATTTTATTTTCAGGAATAAGTCAATGATAAATACATAATATACATTTATTCTGAATTGAAATCATAATAATAGATATTTATTTTTTCCTCCAAAAATATTAAAAAATGTAGTATGAAAAAACAACCAGATAGATTTTGTATATTCTCTTGAGTAATATTCCAATACCAAAGCATAAAATTACAATCATTATCAACATTATTTGTAAGAAACAAATGTAGGAAGAATAATATAAAAACTCAAAGAAGGAAATATGGAGGTTTGTTTTCAGATGTTCATCATTTTTCATCAATTCAATAAGTCAATGCAGTATGTAAAATTACAATCATCAAAATTTGTAAGAAACATGTAGTGAGAGTGTCATAATAAAAACGACAAAACAATAGAATAATGGATGGCAATTACCTCCAGGTAATGTGGTAGTGTTGAAGTTTGAGTTACATGGTCAGCAATAGGCGTTGGCATTGTCATTGGTGTATGCTTTGCTGTTGGCGTTGGCATTGTCATTGGCATATGCATTGGTGTCAGCATTGGCGTTGGCATTGTTGTAGGCATTGGCATCAACATTGGCGCAGGCATTGGCATCGGCGCAGGCATCGGCGTAGACATCAACGTAGATATTGGCATTGGCATCGGCACAGGCATCGGCGTAGACATCAACGTAGATATTGGCGTTGGCATTGGTGTAGACTTCAGAGCAGATATTGGTGTTGATATTGGCATAGGCATCAGCATCGATATTGGCGTAGGCATTGGTGTAGATATCAGCGTAGATATTGGCATTGGCATTTGTATAGATATCAGCATAGATATTGGCGTTGATAGTCTAATGAGTCACACTAGTTCGAAAATCACCCAAATGTTCTTAACACTCTTCATGGCGTTCACTTGTTGTTGATTTCGAGATTCACATGATGATTATTTCGATGTTAATGTCCACGCTGTACCTGTTATCTTAAAATGCTTATAAACTGAAAAGAAAATTTTGATTAGGCTACCAATACAATCTAATACACATGAAAATTATTTACAGGTATATAATCAATATAAAAATGAAATTTGTTAACATCTTATTATACAGTCAGCAATACATAAATTGTGAAATTTCCTCAAACTCAATGGAGACATCAATTACAAAATTTTAATAAAAAAATAATCTCATTTCCATTTATTCACTGTTCAAATATTTTATGAAAAGCAAATTCAATATTACTAATCATCGTTTGTTGGATACTATAGTTTATTTCGACTTTTCAATGTTCTAAACACAAACTACATTTCATGACAAAACTTTACTATCAATCATTAAACAAGAAATCATTCAAAACATCAATAATATTTTGCTTCAAAGGCAATCAATATTCATAAGTAATCATCTGCATCTATGGCAATCAACATTATTGATCATTATTTTGCATCTATGGCAATCAACATAAGTAATCAACACAAAAAATATTATTCCATTACTGCCTCTCTAAGTCATAACCTCTGTTATTCCTTCTTTAGGCAATAATGGGTTTCCATCCCAAAAAACAATCACATACCAGCAAAATTCCAATCAACAAACCCCACTAAAAATTCTACATACACTCCAGCATCCATTTCAAACGATAATCAATCATATCAAAATTTATAGAACAAACAGTTTTTAAAATTCAGAAAAAGACATCAATTACAAAAACTTTAGGGAAATTTTAACCTTTAACTCATTTCAATTAATAATATGACAATACGTTTTTATTTAATGAAAACATTATTCAAGTTAACTTTCATTTATATTGAACATCTCATATATATGGCGACACAATTTATTAATACTTTCAAATTTTGAAGTTTTATTATTATAACGAAAGAATTTATACATACGATTAAATTTCAGCATGTTCTAAATTGAACCATTCATTTTTTAAATAATTTCAGAATTTGAAGACTGTATAATAAGTACAAACCATTTCAAGATTACAATACAAAGACGATCAAGATGGATAATGGGTAAATAAGTTCCCTAAAAAATACAAAAAAAAGAAAAATTGGGTAAATAAATTTCCTAAATAATACAAGGAAGAGAAAGATTATTTAGAGCCTATCCTACATGTCAGTACTAAACTTTCATGAGGAAGTATATTTAATAAAATATACTACTATGGAATTTTGTAGATTCCAAGTATGACTCTAATTTGTTATTACTGTGAGCTATCACTCCCACAAAAACAACTGGTGAAGGAAAAAATATTTTGACTATTGTGACTGGGTGGAGAGTTCCTAGATGTGTGAAAGGCAATGTGATAGCAGACTCTAGTATCAGACCACAAAAACAAAAGTATGCAAAAGTTTTTTACAAACATTTGATGTTGCAGTCTTGAGGTTTTTATATCTCAAACAAGTAGGTCAGATAATCGAGTCCAGCCATATGTGGTTCACGCCCACACCTCTAAAAGAATCACACCTACTTGTCTACCAAAAATCCAAAGTATTGAACAGCAAAAAAAATATAAAATGCAAAATGGGTTAAAAGCCCAGAAGAAAACTATAACCAAATTACATATGGCTTATGGCACGATATGCAATGAAAGATGAGAAAATGGGACATAATTTGCTCTTATGCTCTAATTTGCTCTTATATGAGAAAATTAATGACGAAACCTGCACATATATCTCAAAACGTTTCAATGATCTCAACATTAAAGATAATACTAATAATTAATGATACAAAAATGAAATACATGAGTACCTACATTGAATAATCGAGTGTTAGTAAACACTAATAGTAGCTTCTACTCACAATTTTAACACTGGACAAAAAAAAATGTCATAGAAAATTTGTCAATGTCATAGCAACTGCTATCACAATTAGTATTATCAATTACGCGTATGTTAGGCCCGCTGCAAAGTAGACCTACATTAATCCACGAAAAGCAACCCACGCTGTGGAATGTTTTGTAAACCATTGCTATAAAATTATTCATAATCAATGAGCTGACAAGTGGATTATTCATTGCATGTATTAGACAGATCTCTAGAGAAGCCTATCAATGGTTTACAAAACATCGCACGGCGTGGGTTTCTTTTCGTGGATTAGCGTGGGTCTACTTTGCGGCGGGCCCTAGTGAACTCTGCTGTCCAACGAACTTGACCTGTAAAAATGTTCGAAGAATACGTAATCAACATTTGAAGCTGATTGATCAATTCTCTCTAATGTTATTGTAGAACTTACAAACAGATGATGGACAACTACTTTGGCCTTCAGTAAGTCAAAGGTGAGAACTCGCTAACGCTCGTTTGATAAATCATTGCAATTGTTTATTTATTTTATTGCTCAGTGAAACCTGAGCCCTATTCCATAGAACTTATAAGTCACGTAATACAAGAGAATCACCATTCCAATTACATGCTCAATATAGCTGATAAAATCAGCTGTTCCTGTATTACAGGACTTCTAAGTTTTTATGAAACAGGGGCCTGATTGTATTTCTCAACTTTCAACATTTATTATTTGATGTTGAGCATGCATTGTAAAATGTCTTATTGCAACAAAAAAAATTCTGTCTCATCATAGAAATATGAGAGATAAAAAAGAGAGATTCAGAGTATAATTTACCTTTAAACTTTCTTTTAGAAAACTCAGAACACATTTTGAAAATTCAAATTTCCAATATATTTTTTAAGCTTTCAAATGTTTTTTCATTTCTGTCAAGGTATTGTTTACAAAAACCAGAATATATTACTTTTGTAAATTATAAATTCACACAGGAGGTGCTAGAATGGAATAGGATAATGATAATCAATAACAAATTCGAATAAATTCAAATCAAGTTTATTTATCAAAGATATAATATTATTTGCTACAACTGTATTTGCTTACATCGTAATAAATGTCTTACAGACAGTAGTTTCATAAACTTGAATACTTGGCTAAGATGAAATACTAACTTAGAATGCATTTCACTTCTCTCAAACGCGATTCTTATTGTCCTGTTAGTGTCATCCCTCACTCATCCACCATTACCCTCCATAGCATGGTAACAAAACACCATATCAATTTTATCCACTGTCCTCAGTAACCTGATCTGAAAAAATAAATTGATATCAGTACCAGAAATTTAATATAATTTTCTTTTATCTTGGCAGCCACCAACATTTGTGACATTAATTGCATCAAAATTGTATTCCAAGAGCAGTATATCACGACTTATACAAGATGCTAACATTTATTATCATTGAATGCAAAGTGGATGCCGGTTCAGTGGTGAATGCCAAGAATGGCTTCTCCAAAACTTGAAAGTAGACTATAAAACTTCAATACTAGGGACATCTTGACAAAAATGCTCTATGTTTAATCTACAAACATTATATAATCACTGATTATGTCTATTGCTATGCTATACTTGTTAAATTGAATAACATTTTGTCCGAATGCTCTTTGTGGGTGGAGTTAACTTCATTGTATATAAGAGTACAAAATCTTATTATATTAAAGTTGCAAAAGACAAAAAATTACGAAAAATTCTCAGCCAATACTGGGCGGGCGAATCCTACCTCCCAGCCGGAGCGCGAAGCGCGGTGGCTGCTAACCCACCCTATTGGGGGTGCAGGGGGCGAAGCGCAAGTTTCTAAAGAGTTGCTAAGTGTTCTAAAAGAACACTTCCAACTTCATGAGTGTAAATTTTTTGATCAGACCCTTGTCTGATTCAGCCGCCTTCATTAAACTATTCTACTATGAGATTTGTTGATGAGTTTTCCTCTCACATAGAGCATTCATTTTATAGTGAGATTCACGTAAAAAGATAGAATTACATGTCTTGCATTTCTAGAGTAGATAGCATGATTAAATAAAGTCATCCCAGTATATCTGGTATTATATCAATTTTTGAGTCTTCTGTGGTTATGCATATTGTTATTATTATTTTTGAAGGGACGAATCCAAAGGTTCAAAGATCCCCACACGTCAACCGGAGATTATTGTGTTCCAAAGTACATTAGTTAGGCAAACCAATACCTGAATTTAAATTGAATTGAAAAAAAACCTGTGTCCTTTACAAGATCCAGGAGTTTTTCCCTATACTAACATCCCATTCATCACAGTGCCATTCTAAAAATTAAAAGTTCCAAAGAAGGAGAAGAAGGGTTTTGGAAGATTGGCTTTGGAAAGGGGGTCCCTTTTAGTCGCCTCCTACGATAAGCAGGGATACTGTAGGTGTGTTCTGGTTTACAACAAATTCTTGAGTACGATGTTCGACTCAAAGCTACCCCAACCCACAGGGGGCGTGGTTATGCATAATCAAGCGCGTATAGATGAGAAACAAAATTTGGAAAGAGCAATATGAACACTTACACTGGACACAGCACTTGCTGATTGCGTTCAGTGTGAACAGCTACAGATAAGCCGGGAACGCGCCAACTAGTCTCCCCGACAACTAGTCTCCCCGACAGTAAAGCTCCTTTTGAAACCACATTCGAGGGGATTTACTGACGGCGTCAACTAAGCTCCTGAAAGAGGAGCTTTACTGACGGGGAGACTAGTTGTCGTCAGCGACCGAGGAGCTTAGTTGTCGTCTACGGTCCCGACAACTAGTCCCCTCTGAACCAGTAGGGGATTTACTGTCGGGGAGACTAGTTGACGCTAGCGTGCAAGGAGCTTGGTTGTTGTCACCGAACCCAACAACCAAGCTCCACGCTCGCTCTGAGTGCCGGCGTTTTTGCGAGTAAACTGTCATATATAATATTTCATGCACTTACTCTATGGATTTCCTCAAATCACGCCTGGTTTTCCCAGTCATTCATAGCTTTTTTAAGAGTTATATCACATTTTTCAAGAACCAATAGTTCAAACTTCATA
>NC_052519.1:2744702-2783637 GCF_014356525.2 Nilaparvata lugens
CCTGTGAATAAAAATGCAGTGCATCGTAATATGCAAGCGCATCAGCTTTTGTTATTATAGAAATTTAACGAAAAGTTTGTAGTAATAATATACTAGCATATTGATATTTCTATTTCAAAGAAAAACCTATCCTTTTGGAACAATAAATAGACATTTCATTTCACGTTATTATTGATCATTGTCAGCGATCCTGGATTAAAATATATAAGTATTTATTTGAGAAATGTATTTGTTTCGAATAATTTAAATGTATTATTATATTATTTTTATCATTTATATTATGTTGCAATTTACAAATAAAACTGATTAGTAAAATTGGATAATACAATTTTAAAGCAATTATTGTTTTATTTTTTCTTGATAATTTAGGTTATGATGCATTCCATAATGAGGTTAGTTTATAAACATAATTTTATTCCAAAATGAGCTTACAATCTATAAATTATGAATTGAGATGAATTTAGGTATTCCATGACAGCTATTAGGTTACTCATGTACTCCAAAACAATAACTGATATGTGTTTTCTCATTCTTTAAGTCTAGAACTTAAATTTAAATCCTACCCTAGTCGTGGGTTTAAAATCACGCTGCTTTTAGTTCTGGACTTGAAGATTTTTGATAAACCTTCGACTCGGAAAGAGACGAGAATCTAATTCAAATTCTGGACATGAAAGCTCTTTACTCAGAAAGCAAAGTTATAAACTCCAGAGTTTAATGTGATCTCTAAACTCCAGGGTCTAGTTAAGTACTTGACTACAATAACGCCATGACTCGGAAAGCCAATTTTCTGACTCCAGAGTTTAAAGCCGGTTAAAGTCTAGAACTTAGCTGAATCCCGAGCTCGGAAACCGGCACTAAATCATTTTAATAGCTTTATTTACTGTTGATTTTCTATCAATTCTGCTGTGCAAGTGCTGTTGGTTTTAGGACTTTTTTCTGCCATGTTTGGCTGCTTCTGCAATTCCATGGGTTTCTATATCTAGATCGCAAATCTTTGATTTAGAAACCTATGATATGTATCTGTGACCTATTAAACCTATGTATCTAGAACGTATATCTTAGATATAGATATAGAAATTATAGGATCGCAGATCACTCTCTGTGTGTCCGGGTCCATAAGGTTGTGGTTTTGCTAAGAACTTTGCTCATCAATTGAATTGAATAATTGCTTTAATTGCAAATAATTCCTATTCAACTGCCTTCAAGGGTGCGTAGAAACACTACCCGAACTTTGCACAGAAGTCGTGATATAAAATATAATTTTATTATTCAATTACGTACAATTATTTAATCTCTACAGTACAACAGGTGTCTACTCTCATGTGTTTATTTTCTATGCTGGTTGTGATTTAATTTGAGTTGATCACTCTGGAAGATTTAATTAGGTTTCTCTTTTCATGCCAAGAAATAGTGTAAAACATGAATGTTAATGCACACAATCTGACAATTGTCACAAGTAGGCTACTAAAAAATAAAAGCGCTACACACTTGGAAACTGCCGCGATATTCTTAAGTAAGGTTTCGAGTTTACTTATATTTATACTTGAGTAAGTACGACTTTTGAATGAGCAAAGTTTTGAATGATAGTTCAAGTTGACTTACTAAAGTTCTTACTTGACTTTTTATTTTTGATACTTGTGAACGTTTTTAAATACGGGCCTCAGTATTGTTCTTATCCTAAATTACACATTTCCTCTCTTCATTCAAATGAGAGGCTTACGGGAGTACTCCTGCCTTGAGAAGTATAACGCATTTATTTCAACATGCTTCAATTTATGTAAGCTCCTCTCAAGTACTCAAAAATTTAAACACATCAGCAGAATTTGCAGATTCTGAAATTCGACTCTCCATTGATTTGTTGCTTTGGCGGGTTGATAGAATTGGCTAACTCGGAACTCGCTGACTACATGTTAAACTGTCATATGAATCAATTCTACACCGATCAGAGCAGTTTTGATTCATACGGCAGTTTAACATGGAGTCAGCGAGTTCCGAGTTAGCCAATTCTATCAACCCGCTTTGGCTTGTAATAAGTTTGTGTTACTGAAATGTCTTTCTTTCTTTTCTTTATCCGGCGCTACAGCCCTAGGTGAGCTCTGGCCTCCTTCACAACACGCCTCCATTCTTCCCTGTTCAAGGCTCTTTCCTTCCATCCTCTCACCCCCATCTTTCTCAGGTCATCCATCACTTGGTCCACCCACCTGTTCCTTGGCCTACCTTTCTTTCGTCTACTGTGCAACTTCCTATTAAAAACTATTTTGGGCATTCTAGCCTCACTCATCTTCATCACATGCACCAACCACCTTATTCTTTGGGCCTTAATGAAGCGTACTATATATTCTCCTTTTATTAATACTTCTATTTCTTCATTTTTTCTTATTCGCCATTGCTGCTCATTAACCTGAATGGGACCGTAAATTCTTCTTAGTATGGATCTTTCAAGGAATTATAACATTACACAATGGTCGTCTTTCACGTCACCAGCCCCAAACTTTGTCGAAGATGTCAAAAGAGACTGACTGTAGCCTTACTCTTGTCAAAATTCATTAGCAGACTCTCTCCAAATATTGAAATTATGCATGGCTAAGTTATTATTCCTTTACGGCTGTGCAAAGGCTAAAAATAAACTTTCTATTGGTGATATTTTTCAAAGTTTTTCGATTTGTATATCATCAAGCTATCAAAATGAAAACGTTTTCTCAGGAAAACATTTTTTTCCGATCATTACTTTTTGAGATATGAGCGCCTAAAGTTCAAATTTTTGGGACAGAACAATTCAAATTCGGTGAGAGATAAATCTATGAGATTTATTTCGGTGGTAGAAGTGAGAGTGGTAGCTCCATATTGGATTCCCTCTAACTGACGAATGAATCATGGCAGCCGCATGAGCATTTCAAACTATTTCTAAATTTTATTAAAATATAATAGATATTTAAGTGCTGCATTTTTTTGAAAATGTCATTTACTAACAACAGGCCTGTAGCAAGATTGGGGTATTTAAGCGGGCCCAGTGTCAGAGGGGTATTTTCAATGTCTAATGCCGCTGCCACACTCTTGCCAAGTGCCTACAAATGACCACGAGCGCGAGAGTGTGGATGGGTACAATGCCATCGCTCGCTCTCCGCCCGAAGATCTATACAGCGAGCCGCTTGGTAAGCGACATAGCAAGTGACTTGGCGAGTGTGTGGCGCTGGCGTTATTGTTCTTTATCTGTCAACATCGGTTACGAACTTAAGAAACTTGTACAGTTGAACATTTCGTAATAATGAGGTTAGTTGTAAATAGTATCATTGAAATCATAATTTCATATACAGTGAAAATTTTAATCAAATTAATTTCTCAACTCAGCATGATGTAAGCTCTTCTGTGCTGAAGACAATTAATTAATTGTGTTGAATTTCCAATGAAAGAATTGAAAACGATGTTTCCAAGAACAAAGAGTTTCCCTGAAAAATTTAATCGCAGCACACTACCACAAAAACAAACAGAAACTGTAATTTAATTTGTACCTATGTAATTACTTTTAAAACATATTGTAATTTGAGAATATATTAATTTGTATGTAATTACTTTTATGGCAAATAAATGAATTTGAAAACTGTGCTCTTACAAAACAATTTTCTTTGTCAGTAAACTTAATCGAATCCCATGAATTCATTTTTTACTTTAAATAGTTAGCCCCTGAAAGTTAAACACCAATTAAAAATTTAGATGATATAGATTAATTGGTTAGAATTTTCAATCGGGGTTAATTATAAAATGATAAATAATTACACTTGATAATTTTCAATTATGTCTGAATAATAAACCACATATATGTCATGAATAATAAAATTCTGAAGTTGAGAATTCGTTATTCTTAGTGAATTTACTTGAAAAAATTTTCAACTGAAAATTTTTGTTTGCTTCGACTTGTGGAATACTATGATGTTAAATGTTAATAGGGTCATTCTTCTCGGAGAGATTCACTCTGTAATAGTTGTTTTATAATTTGAAAACTCTCATCGAAGGTATATTTCTGTTTTCAAGAAAAAAAAACGTTAGGAGCTTGAGAGATTACTTTAAAGCTCACTTTGAAGCTTCAAAAATTGATTACCTTGATTGTACTTTATTGGTACAAACTTGAATTATTTTACAACTTTATTGACATTTAAATTGTAGCTGAAAATTAATTTTACTATTTCAGAATGGCTGATGATTTGCAGAATTTTTTCCCCATTGATCAGTTCACCGTTGGCAGATTGATCAGGGGATCTTCAATAGGAATCGATAACTCGGTTGAGTTCAGAAAAAATGTTAAAAAGACACAGGCTTCGACGAAAAGTAAGTATTCTCCAATTCTACCAATTTTCTCACTTTCATTGAATACTATCCCACAAACATTAAGGGGCGGTTTCCGAACTTGGAATCTATAAGTTCTGGACTTAAATAAGCGCTCGGGTCTAAATCGACTTTTCGAGTCACGGGTTTATCTTCTAAACTCCGGGGTTTATTAAGTCCTCGTACAATTTGAGTCGAGGACTTTAATGCAGTAAACATGAGGGAAATTCACAATATTTTGTTGTTATTTTGGCAATGAAGACCTGTGAATAAAAATGCGGTGCATCGTAATATGCAAGCGCATCAGCTTTTGTTATTATAGAAATTTAACGAAGTTTGTAGTAATAATATACTAGCATATTGATATTTCTATTTCAAAGAAAAACCTATCCTTTTGGAACAATAAATAGACATTTCATTCCACGTTATACTATTATTGATCATTGTCAGTGATCCTGGATTAAAAAATATAAGTATTTATTTGAAAAATGTATTTGTTTCGAATAATTTTAATGTATTATTATATTATTTTTATCATGTATATTATGTTGCAATTTACAAATGAAACTGATTAGTAAAATTGGATAATACAATTTTTCGCCCCACTTGGATGTAATTAGCTGGTTTTCGTGCGTGATATGGAGGCCGAAAGTGATTGTTTTCTGACCAGGCCGGTAAAAGATTTACGGCCCTAGGGCTGTAAAATAACCTTGAAGTCAGCTGATTCTGATTTGATGTGAACGTGTTTACAAAATAGTTTATGAAATGGAATCAGTTTATGCTTCTAGAATTGAATAAAGTATTTTGCAATAAGATACTATCATTTTATTTGGATGAATGAAATACAAATGAGATATTATAAACTATTCAAATTCAATTTTCAGAGTATAATAGAATCTAACCTCAAACCTCCTAGTACTGCGTTTATCATGAAACATGGTGGATAAACGGAATCAGTTTATGCTTCTAGAATTGAATAAAGTATTCTGCAATAATATACTGTCATTTTATTTGGATGAATGAAATACAGATGAGATATATATTATAAACTATTCAAATTCGATTTTCAGAGTAGGATAAAACTTCTAACCTAAACTTCCATTGACATTCAGATTGGCCAAATTTCAAGTGTGCTAAAACAGCTGATCAAAAACTATTCATTATTTGTGTTTATTATTCAATAATTAAAACATTTATAATAATGTCATCTTATTGTCATTGAAAGAATAAAAAAGTATTAACTCAACCTCTCACATAATTGATCATAATCTTTTAGGTTTTTTAGACAAATAAGAATAAAAAATAAAAATACTTGGACAATTTCCTGATATTCAGATTTGCTAGAGCTATGAGCTTCTACTTCTGCTTTCGGAAGTGCTTAATAAACAATTATTCTCATATTATATATTGTTTATTTTTGTGTGTGGCGAAAAATAGCGTTCGCACCACAGGCAAAAATGTTTTTCCGGCTCTCAATCTTTTCTAGTCCTCGGCCTACGGCCTCGGACTTGAAAACCGATTTCAAGCCGGAAAAGTCTCATTTTCGGCCTAGGTGCGAAATATACTATTAAAGCAATTATTGTGTTATTTTTTCTTGATAATTTAGGTTATGATACATTCCATAATGAGGTTAGTTTATAAACATAATTTTATTCCAAAATAAGCTTACAATCTATAAATTATGAATTGAGATGAATTTAGGTATTCCATGACAGCTATTAGGCTACTCATGTACTCCAAAACGATAACTGATATGTGTTTTCCCATTCAAGTCTAGAACTTAAATTTAAATCCTACCCTAGTCGTGGGTTTAAAATCACGCTGCTTTTAGTTCTGGACTTGAAGATTTTTGATAAACCTTCGACTCGGAAAGAGACGAGAATCTAATTCAAATCCTGGACTTGAAAGCTCTTTACTCAGAAAGCAAAATTATAAACTCCAGAGTTTAATGTGATCTCTAAACTCCAGGGTCTAGTTAAGTACTTGACTACAATAACGCCATGACTCGGAAAGCCAATTTTCTGACTCCAGAGTTTAAAGCCGGTTAAAGTCTAGAACTTAGCTGAACCCCGAGCTCGGAAACCGGCACTAAATCACTTTAATAGCTCTATTTAC
The DNA here is from genome assembly GCF_014356525.2 of Nilaparvata lugens. Classification (NCBI taxonomy): domain Eukaryota; kingdom Metazoa; phylum Arthropoda; class Insecta; order Hemiptera; family Delphacidae; genus Nilaparvata; species Nilaparvata lugens. The sequence goes on from NC_052519.1 coordinate 2,751,138, forward strand.
TGTTGATTTTCTATCAATTCTGTTGTGTAAGTGCTGTTGGTTTTTGGACTTTTTTCTGCCATGATTGGCTGCTACTGCAATTCCATGGGTTTCTATATCTAGATCGCAAATCTTTGATTTAGAAACCTATGATATGTATCTGTGACCTATTAAACCTATGTATCTAGAACGTATATCTTAGATATAGATATAGAAATGATAGGATCGCAGATCGCTCTCTGTGTGTCCGGGTCCATAAAGCTGCGTACACATATACGCGCTTCCAACCCGCACCGAGCACGCTCCGCCCTTGTACTGCCCTCGTACCGCCCTCGTTCCTCCATCGAACCAGGTACTAGGTTGTGGCTTTGCCAAGAACTTTGCTCATTAATTGAATTGAATAATTCAACTGCCTTCAAGGCTGCGTAGAAACACTACCCGAACTTTGCACAGAAGTCGTAGTATAAAATATAATTTTCCTCCACCTACTGTCAAAAGTACTTACTTTACTCCCTGAAACATAATACTAAAGTGTCACTTTTTCGCTCTCGGTACTAAAAAACAGAAAAACTCCCTAGGGAGTAAAAGTGACTCCATTTAAATAACATGGAAAGCATCTCTATTTTAAAAACGTACATTTGGAATAGGTCAGAAGGTCTAAGCTCAGATGAGGAAGCATATAGAGTAGTCATTAAACCAACTAAATTCAATACCTCAACCAGACATTTGATCGATATATAAAATTTATGTTTGCATGCTGAAATTATGATTACAAACTTCATATCACTATACTAAAAAAATGTATATATTTTTTCTTTTATTCCATGTTATTCAAAATATCAGCCAACGAATATTACTTATTAACTAATCAAATTTGAAACGGGAACTACATCATAGCTGTAGTTTTGGCTGTCATTGTTGTTACAACTTTAGCCGACAGATAGTGCTGTCGGAGGAGAACTGTGATTACAAGCCAGCTGTTTCTGTTTACTTTTTAGATTATGTTGTAACACATTGTTTGGTCACATACGTTTTTAAAAATTATTTTATTAGCAATTTTTATAATAATGTAGGTGGAGGAAAAATGTTGTGTATATCACGAGTGAAAAATGTTTTTTCTCCCTCAGGAAAATTGTTGCCCTCGGCTTCGCCTCGGGCTTCAAACTTTTCCCTCAGGGAGAAAAAACAGCACTTTTCACTCTAGATATACAAATAACTATTTATTATTCAATTACGTACAATTATTTAATCTCTACAGTACAACAGGTGTCTACTCTCATGTGTTTATTTCTATGATTGTTGTGATTTAATTTGAGTGATCACTTTGGAAGATTTAATTAGGTTTCTCTTTTCATGCCAAGAAATAGTGAAAAACTGAATGTTAATGCACACAATCTGACAATTGTGCACAATTGTCACAAGTAGGCTACTAAAAAATAAAAGCGCTACACACTTGGAAACTGCCGCGATATTCTTAAGTAAGGTTCGAGTTTACTTATATTTATACTTAGTACGACTTTTGAATGAGCAAAGTTTTGAATGATAGTTCAAGTTGACTTACTGAATCTCTTACTTGACTTTTTTTTGATACTTGTGAACGTTTTTAAATACGGACCTCAGTATTGTTCTTATCCCAAATTACACATTTCCTCTCTTCATTCAAATGATGGATGAGAGGCTTACGGGAGTATTCCTGCCTTGAGAAGTATAACGCATTCATTTCAACATGCTTCAATTTATGTAAGCTCCTTTCATGTACTAAAAAAATATAAACACATCAGCAGAATTTGCAGATTCTAAAATTCGACTCTCCACTGATTGTTGCATTGGCGGGTTGATAGAATTAGCAAACTCGGAATTCGCTGATTCCATGTTAAACTACCATATGAATCAATACTACACCGATCAGAGCAGTTTTGATTCATACGGCAGTTTAACATGGAGTCAGCGAGTTCCCGAGTTTGCCAATTCTATCAACCCGCTTTGGCTTGCAGTAAGTTTGTGTTACTGAAATGAAATAACTAAAAAAAAATTGAGATACTTATGCCCGGTTTCACAAAGCCGATTGAATTTTAACCGTGATTAACATTACGAGATCCAATCATAGAAGGCGTTTTTGAAAAGACGGCTTCTCTGATTGGTTCACGTGGAACTTACCTTTGTACTTACTAAAAGCATTTTGAGTACTCACCTTTCAGATACTTGCGTTTTGTGATACCTACCTATCATTTGGGCCGTATTCATAATGAAACACAAACTAATTATATCAGTAATTAGCTGTTTATTAAAATAGGGAGGTATTAAACTGTTACCTTCTATCATACAACAGGTTCCCTGGTGTTACTTATTGGTTATTCCTGTAATATTAGTTTATCAGTCTTAGGCCGGTTACAGAGCTCGACCGACCGTCAGTGCGTACGTCAGTCGCGCTTGTCTTTCCATTGATATACCATGTATCCGTACAGAGCAGGACTGACGGCACGCTTGCGCACGGTCAGGACCATGCGTTTTATACAGCATACGAAGACCATCGGTCGAGCTCTTACGCTTCCGTTCCATCGGTCGACTGACGCGCTATTGGAGCAAATAGAAGCTTTCAGAGCTGTACTGATCAGTAGCCTGATCGCAATATAACCAATGTTCTGACACCTCTGCCCGACAATCAGCTGATATTGAATTGAATAACATAATGAAGGAATTCAATTAAAAGTTTCATATTTGAATTCAGAGTTTTTCTATACACTTCTTCAATCATTTATAAATTTTTTATTGGAAAAATCATATATACTATTAGTATAATGAACTTTAACGGTTAAACACATGTCACTTCAAATTTCAGTCTAGACATTTTTTCATGTGTCTATGATTGAATGTAATGGTTTGAGCCCGAAAACATAAAATCTTGTAAAAGGATGACACTTGACATATTATGAGAGAGTGTGAAATTTGAAGCATAGTGAATTTAAACGGATAAACACATGCTGCTTCAAGATGAAGACAGCAAGTATAAAGGGTTTGGTCTCAGAAATCTTGTGAAAGGATAACACTTGACATATTATGTGAGAGAGAAATTTGAACTATAATGAACTTTAACAGTTAAACACATGTTGCTTCAAATTTCAGTCTAGACATTTTTTCATGTGTCTATGATTGAATGTAACGGTTTTTCGATGCAGGAGTTATCGGACTTATCTGTAGAGGGGGACCTCACAGGGAGCAGAGCGCACGTGTCATTTGTCTAGACAAGGGAGTGTAGCACGCACACGAGCAGGCGCACGCATCACTTTAGTCTAAATGCTTGAACTGACAACATGCTGTCTAACTATTTCGATTGGAGAAGTTTCAACGAGTTCTCTGTAGAAGCAAATCCACTACTTGATTTGGGTTTTGAATTGTATCCTTATGATTGGTTTGTGCTAACAAAGGTAACATTTGCCGATAATGGCGAAATTCACCTTAAAATTATCGATGTTGATAGTGAAGGTGACTTTAAACATACTATTAAGTTGCCGAAAGAATATTCAGTGGTTTTGAATGAGGATAACATCAGAAGTTTTAATTCTCATTCATGGGAATTGAATGTGAGCAGAAATCGCATATTCTTAAGACAGTTTCATGGTAACTATAGACGTTGAGTATTGTTTTGGCCCCGAGTGAAATAGGTCTGAGAATATGTGAGTATTTTTAGATATGCTAGCTCATTCCAATTATACTTACATATTGTCGGAGAAAACACTTAAACAATAACGACTGGGATGTTTGTACAGCAAAAGAGCTCAATTTTTTACACATTCATAAACAGTTTGATTGAACTCTTGACTGTCAGTTGGAAACCAAGCATAATATGACCCATTATAGAACTTAGATTATTGTAGAGATTCACTAGTACAGTATAGCAATAGATTATTAAGCAATAGATGTAGAGAGAGTCATTGACCTCTCTCTCTCTCTGGATTCACTTTAATATGACAGTATAGATGTGAGAGAGGGATTCACTTCAATCTGTCAGTATAGATGTAGAGTGAAGGATTCACTTTAATCTGTCAGTATAGATGTAGAGTGAAGGATTCACTTTAATCTGTCAGTATAGCATTAGAGAAAAGGATTCACTTCAATCTGTCAGCAAGGGAATTTTTCCCCCTCAAAGGGAAATTATTTTTTCCCTCACTTTCTTCATCCCCCTCATCTATACTGGGCAGGGGGAAGGGGTTAGAGAAAGATATATCTCTCTCTTTTCATCCCTCTCATCACCACTGGGCAAGGGGAAGGGGGAATCCATTTTTAGAAAGAGAGAGAGAAAGATATATCTCTCTCTTTTCATCCCCCTCATCAACACTGGGCAAGGGGAAGGGGAAATCCATTTTTAGAAAGAGAGACAGAGAAAGATATATCTCTCTCTTTTCATCCCCCTCATCGCCACTGGGCAAGGGGAAGGGGATAGAGAGATATATCTCTCTCTTTTCATCCCCCTCATCTCCACTGGGCAAGGGGAAGGGGATAGAGAGATATATCTTTCTCTTTTCATCCCCCTCATCTCCACTTGGCAAGGGGAAGGGGTTAGAAAGAGATATATCTCTCTCTTTTCATCCCCCTCATCTCCACTGGGCAGGGGGAAGGGAAATCTATTTTTAGAACACCCCCCGCCCGAATGGGTGGCGGGATGGACGATGGGTGAGAGGGGGGAGGGGGTTTTGGAGCAAAAAAGTCAGTCCAAACTCTTGAAATCCATCTACTGATATCTGTTTCTCATATAAAGAGAATGCTGACATGTTCCCTTTCAACTCCAATCGATGTATCCCACAGTAAACAACTCATTTCAACCATAAAAAAATGAAAATTTTTGACATGTTCCCTTTCTCCTCAGGCCGATTCAATTAAAGAACGAATAAATCGGTGATGTAAAAACCAAACCTCAAAAATTTTGCTGGAAGCCTTCCTCTGTGATGACACAATAATGTATGACGATATGTGTATCATGCATATCCTATTGTTAGTGACTAAGGAGTTTTGGGCTAGCCTCAGATTTTTTTTCTTTCCGCTTCTATAATTGTGACTCAGTGTATGTATGAATGTTATTTTAGGTTTTATCAAGGAATATAATGTAATGGTTTTTTGTCTGTTGAAGGTTCACGGTTCAGCGCGTTCATTGAAGAGCCACGAGAAGTTACCATTGCCAATCGACGTCACTCAGATTCGGACTTCCATTGAAGTCGTTCCCTGCCCACAACATAATGATGTGAACCAGGACTTTTACTGCAAAACATGTTCTCTGCAGCTGTGTTCGCGATGTGCTCTTCCTTCACATGGGCAGCACGAAATTGTTCTACTATACGATCAGGTATGATAAAAAATATATACGAGGGTCATGTTTTTCAACCTCCGATTGGCTATAAATAAAATACAAATGCATATAAAAGGATAATTTTTTTACCAAAAGTAATTTACACTTATGATTATTCTTCAACATTTCCACCGAAAGTTATTTACACTTATGATTATCCTTTAACTTAGTTGCCGTGAAGGATGAGGCATTTGTCATACCAGTGGACAATCTGATTGGCCATAGATAAAATACGAATGGATATAAAAGAATAATTCTTTAACCATATGTGTTTTACACTTATGATTATTCTTCAACATATTTGCCGTGAAGGTTGAGGCATATTTGGACCAACCTACAAAAACCTTCTTCATAAAATGCTGCCTCCAAATGAGTGGGCTAAGACGTTGTTTTTGAGCTCCTTGTTACTTTGGAAGCTCTGTCCTCAATATGTCTTAAGGGAAAGGTATAAGTTACTAGTGGTCAAGTCAGGTTTGTATGGTGGGTGATCGGAATAGTACTAACGATTTGAAAAATTTTAAAAAGTATTTAGTTGATAAAGACTCTATACAAGAGTTCCTCTCAGACTCGAATTAATGTTGATTTAGTGATCGAAGTGTACATCCTATTGTATACAGAGTGTTTCAGAAGTAGTGTCGTACATTGTAGGATATTGTTCCTGGATGATAGGAGTCTACAAATGTGGTATTTTGAGTGTCCAAAACTCAGCGGTTATCCTTATAGATGCCATTTTGTTTTTTTTCACTTAAGAATTTTTATCTCAAGAACGAAATGATGACTGTATTGATCTGAAATTTGGCATGAATATTTATGCTATATAGACTCAACTTTAAAAAATAAAATAAAACAACTTCTATGTGAATTTTCAAAATGGCGGCAATTTTAAATTTTTGATTGCAAATTTCACGAAAACCGTTCAGTTTACAGAAAATTTACTAGAGACAAAAACGTTAGCAAATTTTATCCAAATTTCAAGGATACCTCATTTATTAAGATTGGTTAGAGAATAACAGAGAAATTGATTATTTTCGTACAGCATACATGATAATGAACACACAAAATCATCTGAAAAACATTGTAATATCAGCTGGATGGCCATATGGAGCCATACCGAGATTCAAAGCTTCATCTTAAATACAATTAGAATTGAAAATGTAATATTGATGTTTAAATAATTGTGAAAAGTGGTCATAGCCCAGTCTATAAAGGTTTTTTCGATCCGAAAATTAAATAAAAGCTGAATCTTCTACCATCGATAGAACCCTCCCAGAGGGTCATTCTCCCAAAAGTCCAAAGAAATCCCCTTGGAGCTTTCCCCCCTAGCATCCCTCAAAGTTGAAAAATGCAGGTCACCACGGAGAATCAATTAACTCTGTACCCATTGATCGGAAACAGCTCTATTATATGCCATTCGATTCGTTACATTATGGACTACAATATTAGTTTTTTTCATTTTTCCAATAAAATTAACAGTTTTCTTGATAAAATAATATATATGTAAAAATTTAGGGGGTTTGCGATTTGATTTTTTTGTTTTCTTTGATTAACTTCGAAGCAAGTAGTTTTAAAGGAAAATGAGCCGAATAATTAATGTAGCCACTCTTATTGCAAATCCATTGATGTATATTGTTATGTATTTGCGATTCGATTTGACGCCGTGGAAGGGGAAACAGTCGCGCGGAACAGCACGGCTGACTCTCTTAGCCATAGTAAACAGCAAACTGGAAATCAATTATCTCTGTAACCATTAATCGGAAAAAAATCTAACATGTGCCATTCGTTTTGTTAAATTAAGGACTACATTATTAGTCGAATTCATTTCCTCAATAAATCGAACAGTTTCCTTAATAAAATAATATAATGTAAAAATTTAGGGGTTTTTCGATTTGATTTTTTTGTTTTCTCCGATTAACTTTGAAGCAAGTAGTTTTAAAGAACAATGTGACGAATAATTATTGTAGCCACATCCATTGCGAATCCATTGATGTATATTGTTATGTATTTGCGATTCAAGTTGACGCTGTGGAAGGGGAAACAGCCGACGCGGCTGACTCCCTTCACCATAGTAAACAGAATAATACTGCTGTCTACATTGCATCTCATTTACAGTATGTTGCTCGAAACAATCAATTTTGTCTATTGTTTTGACATGCGCTGTATATAGATTAGTAGAGATAATCTGATACTTTGAGGAAGCTTTTTTGCTCGAAATCCCCTCCCCCCTCTCCCCCCTCGTCCATCCCTCCTCCCCTTCCCCCCGCCTGTAGGGCGGGGGGTGTTCTAAAAATAGATTTCCCCTTCCCCCTGTCCAGTGGAGGTGAGGGGGAGAGAGAGAGAGAGGGAGATATATCTTTCTCTCTCTTTCTAAAAATAGATTTCCCCTTCCCCCTGTCCATTGGCGGTGAGGGGGAGAGAGAGAGAGGGAGATATATCTTTCTCTCTCTTTCTAAAAATAGATTTCCCCTTCCCCCTGTCCAGTGGAGGTGAGGGGGGTAAGATATCTCTCTCTCTCTCTCTCTCCAGGTGAGGGAAAAAAAAATTTCCCTTTTAGGAGGAAAAATTCCCTCTCTCTACTGTCAAATTAAAGTGAATCCATATTTCTACATCTAATGCTATACTGACAGATTGAGGTGAATGATAGATGTGGGGAAAAAATCTCTTTGAGAGGGAAAAATTCTCTACTGTCAAATTAAAGTGAATTCATATTTCTACATCTAATGCCATACTGACAGATTGAAGTGAATCCATATTGCTATGATGCCAGACTCACTTTGAGAAATTCCTTTGGTGAGAGATTAAAGCGAATTCATATTTCTACATCTAATGCTATACTGACAGACTGAAGTGAATCCATTTCGCTCCAATGATATACTACGATGACGGGCTCAATTGATCCTTATCTCTTTCCCGCACCCTTCTCTAAGCCGAGTAAAGGAAGAATGTTATACTAATGTTATACGCTCCCCTCGCTTCTCACAACCGGCATTTCTTCTTTTACTCGTAACATCTCTTTCCCGCACCCTTCTTTATTACAAAAGCGAGTAAAGGAGACAAGAATCAAGTTCCATTTTGATCGATCGTTCCTATACTGTAGTAGTGAAACGTTTCTCAGCAGCATTACGAAAGGAAGGAATCTAGTATAAGTTTTATAATGGGACATATCACCTCTTTAGAGTAAAGTGACGCGTGCATTCGCTCGCGTGCGCCTCACATCTGCTCTGCTCCCTGTGAGGTCCCTTGCTAACCCCAATAACTCCTACATCGAAAACCGTTACATGAAAAAATCGATTTATGTGACAAGTGTTTACTCGTTAAAGTTACTTCACACAACCTTTTTCAAGATTTATCGATATAGTCAAAAATGTCTAGGGTGAAAACTATAGGTGTTGAAGTTCACTCACACAACCTTTAAAAGATTTATCGATATACTCAAAAATGTCTAGACTGAAACTATAGGTTTTGTCTCTCACACGTGTGTTTATACAATCAATCACACTCGTCTAGACTGAAACGTTCACTCTCTCACACTCAACTCAAGATTTTATGTTTTCGGCGCCAATATAAAGTCTTTATATTTGACCAAATCCATTTTTTCTGTAATAATTTGCACTACCTGATGTTCGTTAAGCCCATGATCCTTTGCCTCAATCCAATTCATATGGAAAGAAACTTCGGCATATTTTGATACAATGTCCAGGGCCACTCTGTGGATAAATAAGCTTAGGTAGTCAATGAATGGGGCCGAACATTGCAGTCTCATGACAGCACCCTCTTCCGAATTTTTAATTGCCTCAGCTATTTCATCATGAACGCTTTTCACAGCGTCTGCCATCTCGTTTTTCTTAATAAAATCTCCAATATCATTTTTAGTTGCATACTTTTCTGCAATTTGATTAATCAGAATAGCAATAGCATCTTTTGTAATAAACTGTTCAATACCCTCCATAATATTAGCTTTTATTGCACTCGCCATTTCAGATAATCGTTTTTCAAACTCTTCCTTTGTTAATGAAGAACTAATCAATTTCTGCAAAGTAGATTCTAAATATTGCTTATCAATTCCCGATGGGTGTGTTTCATTTACTTTAGTAAAAATTTCTGTACTAAGTTGTTTCAATTTAGTATTGAGATAGTTTCTGTCCAGCACCTCCAAATTCTTAATTTTATCTGATACGGCTTTTAATTTTTCATCTAAATAAGCCTTATCAACTTTATCGTTGTTAATACTGAGCAACTGAGATGAAAAGCTGTCTGTTAAAGTTTTCACTTCTCCTAAAGCACTCTCTAGAGTTTGAGTTCTCTCTCCAATAGCTTTATCGATATTAGCACTGAAATTTTGTAACGTGCTTAGAACATGATCTCTGTGAATTAATTTCAGACTCAATAAATCTACCTTGAAGATTATAATCATATTTGCGTTGTCCCTAGTGAAATGTTTCTGTGTGGCCCCATAACTCTGAATTAAATATGCTGTGTCAATATTATGATGTCGACCCATGGTAAAATATTCTCTTATTTGAGGTACGTGATTAAGTTGGAAGTCATCGAAAATGACAAGAGAAAATTGTTGAATTTTGTTGGGGTGAGCTATAGATTCCGAATTGCTGTTTATATGAAATTCAATACCCTTCATTTTTGAAAAGACTTTTCTCAAAAACAAGTACTTATCTTGATACTCGCTCTTCGTGTGCAAGTATATAGTTTTAAATCTCAACCCATTCTTTGAAAAAATTAAATTAAATAGTAAATTGGTCTTGCCACAACCTGAAGAGCCTATTATAAGGATCCTTGCATTATGTGGTAATAACTTACCATTTTTACACCATGTTGGCATTTCTTTCTCTCTTATAACATTGTCGAAATTTACTATCGGGATATTACTCATGTTAGTCACGTGTACAGCATGCGATCTGATAAGGAACTGATAAGTTATCAAGGAGGAAGAGGTTGTGCGCTAGTGCTCACACCATAGCTTATCACATCGGGATGCAAGCGCTCTCCCCTTTCAATGCACTGATAGAAGTTTCTCACCCACACCCTCTCTCTCCCGCACCTCTTCACGAGAACGCTTGAGCCTTAGCAAATAAAACTTCAGATTAAAATGAAACTGTCAAGCATTTTTTGATAGAGACGTATTATATTTACACCAAATCTTTGTCATATTTACACTGAATGGAATGTATTTGCAATAGATTAACAATAGATTATTTACAATAAATGTATGTGATATTCACAATAGATTATTTACAATAAATTTACATGATATTTACAATAGATTACAAAAGATTATTTTCATCTAATAGTTGATCCTTACTAATATAACTAGGCATTGAAAACCCAATCCATTTCACTAGCAGTCCTTTTTTATCACGTTTTAATATTTTTTCAATCAAATACACTTGTCTCTCCGATTCATTAATTGTGTTTTTTTAATTTCTTCTGCATAAAACCTACCACTAATTACTTCTCCGTTTAGATCTCGCAAGCTATACGTTACAGGTGAGAAGGAAATATAGAATGAATTACAAAATACTCTGCGCTCCAGTTTATGTTATAAGATTTATCGAAAAGAACCCTTTTCTTTGAGATTCGTACAACATCTCCTAGCTTAAATTTCGGTTTTGAATTTTTCAATTTATATCGTCTATTGAATGCAGAATTCAATGACATTAAAACATGATTACGATCTTTTTTCCTCACATCTTCAGGTTTCATTCTAATGGATGAATGCATTGTTGCATTATAATCTCGAACTAAACTGTCTAGTTGTGATGACCAGTTTTTGGTTCCATGTTCAGTTAAATATCTATAAATTTTTGCTTTAAGTGTTCTATTAAACCTTTCAACTATGGAGGCTTTCTTATCAGTAAAAACATGATAATGTTTAATACTATATCTATCTAATAATGCTTTAACTTTTAAATTAAAGAATTCTGTTCCTTGATCTGTTTGGAACAGCTTAACTCCTTTATTTTTAGAAATAATTGGCTCGAGAGCGTTAAATACAGATTGGCTTGTCTTGTCTTTTAATGGTACACAATATGCAAATTTTGAAAAACAATTAATAACAGCTAAGATATATTTGTAACCCTTATTAAAACGTGATAAACTTGTCATCTCAATGAGATCGGCTTGAAGCAAGTCTTTTTCACTTTTCAACTCATATTTGCGAGTGGGATAGTTCACACGCGGCACGCTATGAAGCTCTAAAGCTAACTTAGATCTAATAATATTCATGATATTTACAACAGACAAATCAGTGGTGACGGATGATTGACATGGGACATACTGACCAATCAGTTAGAGTGTTGTGGGCACTCTATAATGTCCAAATGGGAGAGTATCAACACCATTCTCAGCAATATACCTCTTATCATCATAAGGGCTCAAACAGATTTTTGCACATTCAACCTGATACATGGTGTGATTATAGGATCTTAACATATTAAATTTTTCTACATGTTCACTACGTTCAAACAATGATTTCATATATAAATTAAAATTAAGCTTTCTACATTTTACTCCGCTCTGTACACCCTTTGCTATACATTTATTTACAAGTTCTTCATTCTCGTTACATACTAAATATGAGTAAAGTTTGGATCTAAGTCCGAGAAATCTATGGACAGGCTTTGACCCGGTCTCATCCTTGAACTTTCCTACAACTTTATTTCTCTCCATGGAAAAGCAAGGGTGGGAAGGTGGATAGTTAGAAGTATCGAAAAGGGACAAATTTTCTCTAATCAACTGATACACATCTTCGACTTTAAGGTTTAGAAGAAAACTGTCGGTGTCAGTCATGCACAGTTCTATTCGATCCCACGGTATAATTTTTTGTAATTTACAATAGAAAAAATCGTACATATGGAATTTACTCAACTCCAGTACGGAAAAGCCGGAATAGACAGGCTTGTTCATTTTAAGTTCCAACTTACGAGAGAAAACCGCGATCACGTTCGGACTAATTATTTGCCAGCGTTTACATAGCGGGTTTGAAATGTACTTATCTAACCGTTTTTCATCCGTGATAATTTTAACATTCATTTGCTTACGACTACTCTGAATTGTCTTACCAAATTTTAAGTTGCAACAGGCCTTAAAGAAGGATATTTCAAATTTATTTTTCGCGTTCTGTCTATTCCGGATATTGAAGTCGATGTAGCTTTTCAGCCAGGGAGATTGGGAAAAGCTAATGACGCGATGCACTTTCAATAATTTCAAACCGAGCTGAAGGTAGAGCTTTAAATTGACATAGTGAACAATGTACTTTTCACGGTCGAAAAGTGTGTTCATGAGCTTTTTGGTTCCAGTTTGACCGTTCTCATTTGTTTGGTAGTTCGACAGCAATTCGCGCGGGGGCGTTTGGTGGAGAGGAGCAAGGGGGAAGCTCGCATGCTTATCATGTAACTCTTGGGGGTACTTGAGATCACATTCTATTATATACCCGGTTTCTGAATTGCTGTCCAAATTCGCGAAATCAAGGCTGGAAATTTCTTCCTCTGAGAGGAATTTGAAATTTCCAACAGGCAAGCTTCGGCTCATAGCTTCCGAGTATAAACTGTTTGCATCGATATAAAGCAGATAATTAGACGGTTTTGAAGGATCGTATGTTTCGGGTAGATGTTTGTTATTCGCCTCACAATAACGTTTACCGATAAATGAGACCCCACCTCTCATCCCCGCCTCAAACATAAGATGCATGTCCGGATCTGTTAGTAATTCCAGTTCGACTTTAGTGTGTTTCAGCATGCAATTCCAGGTGAAGTGCGCGAGGGAAACAAAATGGGTCACATCGAGGCCGTACGAGCTAAAAAGCGTAGACCTCATGGATTCAAAAACTACTGCTAATAGCATTACGTCCAAACATAAATAAAAATCGTGATATTCACCCAGATTTTTCAGCTTGAATGTTGAGAACACTCTTTGCGCATGCTCATATTCTTCGCGAGACAGAGGTGTATCAGTTAAGTCGTTATGAAAACATTCGATGGGAGGAAGCGATGTTTCCGCGAATTTTTCGGGACAGCTCATGTACGAGTAGGGATATACTCCTTTTTTCAACAAGAGCTGTCTGTGTTCGCGAGGTGGATCATCAAACACCGAAAATAATCGTTCGAACTTCTTTTCCATGTCTGTACTCTCTACCAAATTACGCACCAATACTTCCAAGGATTCAGACATAAACTTGTAGGAATCTAAAAATTTAATTTTGCCTACTGAAAGTGTCAAAAATCTCTCTGACGTATTTGCGATGCAGGAAATTTCTTTTTTACATTTGCCGAGCGATTTTAGAATAAAATGCGAATCAAAACCGGAGAAATTATGAAAATAACACGATATGTACTCCGGAGTACGGGCTGTTAAATTACAAGAAACATGTGCTGCACACAAGTAATTACCGGTTTCATGCGCGTGGTGACGACATTTAATATCGGTGTCTAAAAACGGTTCAGCACAAAGCCCGCAGTTTACTGAATTTTGAAATTCACGCTCTTGACTCTCGGATAAAGCTTGCATCGGAATTTCTCGTTTCATATCCTCATACAAAATGTCACCGAGATCTGTAATTTCCTGAAGAAATTTCTCCATGATTTTTTCGTCTAAACTACTCGATCTATGGAGTACAGGTCCGTGAGCGATTTCCCCGTTAACGTCTATAACAACGAAACAATACCCGCAGGGAATATGTCGCGCCGTTTTCTTTGTGTAACTACGAGTAATTTCATCAGAATCGGAATCATCATCATCATTATCGATATTCACAACGTATGTTTCTAAATCCGCGTAAATGGTGTACTTTTTCTTCAACGTCGCGCCTAGTTTCTTGAATTAATTGTCTCTCCGCGTTTAGGATATGAAACGCGCTGAGATTCAAACTTGGAACAAAGTTCCACATGTTTCAACAAATTTGCTTTACCATCACAATTTTTAGATTTGGTCGATGTGAACCGGTGAAAACAAAAATTACAAATGTGTACTTGACCCTTGTGTTTTGAAAGGTGAGAGAGAAGACGAGATAGCCCGTTTTTCCCGTTCGCGGTATTTACTAAACAGAAATGAGTTTTTCCTGCATCGCCTTTTAGCATTAAAAGATTAATTTGGTGTTTACGAGTGCGGAAAATGCTTGTACGGAAGGGGAAAAACTTTTTGTTGTCATACGCGATGACGTGAATTGCAATGTCCGGATTGAGTATTTCAAATTTCTTAATATCGCGTGTCGTCACCGGGAAATTTACACCTCGCGTAATAAGTGTGTGAGCAAACTTACTCAAATACTTTACAGTCAGGTGTGAGTCCTTTGGCTTCTGATGGAAATACGCGAGCACTGACCATAAAAAGCATTTTTCGTCAGAGAGATTTTTCACATTTATAATACAATTTTTGTTTTTCAAAAACTGGGGTGTCTGAATGAAACTGGATGTGTATATAGGATTAAATTTAATCACGTTCACATCCAGTGATTCAATTTTCTTTAGCACCCATCCACTCCCATGTCTTACAAATTTTCAAAAGATGAGAGGATTTTTCTCACAGCTAACATGAAATGGTTATTAAACTCTTCATAGTTCTCAAGCACGTTTAGCGCTATGTTGGAGTAACTATGTAGATTTATTAGAGATGAGACAGAGTCACCAACCTGCTTGTCATCCATCACCACTAATTTATACAGCAAAACGTTAAGGACGATGAACCACTTAACATTGCCATCATAGCGTGCGGCATGTTCCCTAATTATATCGAAAACTCGACGTTTCGAGCTCTCGAGCACGCTGGTGATGTCGATATCCTCCTCATCGAGGGTGATGCGATGGCGAGCTGCTGCGGAATTGATGCCATGTAGTCTGCGTTCCCTCGGCATGATTCTGAAAAAACAAAACGATCAGGATGAGATAGAGTACAACAACATGTTTAGTTGTGAATTGTCATTGGTAGAAGAAGGGTGTGTGAAAATGATATCTCAAGATCACATAATGTTGCATGAAAGATTAAGATTATTATCTTTTGATAAAAGATGGTTGAAATCTTCTCCGCATTTGTCCGCGGAAAACATGGCGAAAGAGGGATTTATATTCTCATCTCCACCAGACATTGTGCGATGTGTATTTTGTTCAATTTATTTGGGAAAATGGGAAGAAAGTGACATACCAGCAATAGAACATGCAAGGTACAGTCCAAACTGTAGAAGGAAAGATAATATAACAATTGAAGAGGAGAATTACGATAATAATATTCTACGAGAATATGAAGAAAGATATTCAACTTTTAATTGTGTAGAAGATTCATCCATCCAAGGAGAGTACTTTGAAAAACTACCTCCACACCATCTACATTGTGACTTTTGTAAATCATTACGCAATAAAGCAGAGTATTTTGCGAGAAATGGTTATTTCTTACATAAAAATCCATTCTATCTGCAATGTGTCTATTGTAAATATATTATCGGTGAACCAATTGAAAAAGTAATTCATTTACCGTTTTGTTTATACGATGAGTGTGAGAAAGAAGAGCGGGGCTTGGATGTTCCGGATATAGCATATTCTAAAGATAAATCGCATGCATGCAGTATATTGTAGAAGGTTTTTTCTCCTCGGAGGAGAAAACCTGTCCTCGGAGGAGAAAAATAGTCATCGGAGGAGAAAACCTCTCCTCGGAGGACTATTTTCCTCCTCAGAGGATAAAATCAAAGTAAAAATGTACTTACATGTAGTGGTTGATGTAGTGTGAATCTCCTCGAGTGTAGATAGCGGGCTACAGGTGTAGATAGCAGGATACAGGTGTAGATGATTATGCTATGATTGATTCCTCTCAGGTGACCGTCCTATGATTCCTCTCAGCTGTGTTGTCTCGACGAGAGCTCAACTGGTTATGAGGTTCGGAACTCGAGTTGAGAGGTGAGAAAATGCTGTGAAAACAATGAAATATTTAATAACTGAATCGAGAATGCTATTCCTCTATGTTGTGAAATATTTAATAACTGAATCGAGAATGCTATTCCTCTATGGTGTGAAATATTTATTAGAAATAGAGTGCTATAAAGTACAATAAATTATCGCTAGAGTGTGCTTTTCATAATAATAATAATAAGCTGGAGCAAGGTAATCTGTTAGTTGTGATCTTCTCTTTGCTGATACAACATCAAGCTAGTGTACTGAGATGGATAATGTGTTTGGTGTGGAGAACAAGTCTTCAGATTTGTTCGTTCAATTCATTATAGATAGACATTTTAATCAATTAAGTGAATACCATTCTGTTCCTTTAGAAAAAATGAGATATCAATATAAATTAAGTGTACTCTTGGACACGCACCTAGATATATTGGGACAGTTAGCAGAAAAAGGATGGACAAATCTACAATATTTAACTTTTGTGAGAGACTATGAAAAATTAGGAGTTTGGCATAGTGATAACTATAATCATATTCTTGTTTGTGATTTATACGGTTCATCATATGATAAATTCTGGGGGAATGGTGATATCCCCGATTCATGGAGATGTCCGTGTGCGCATCTTAAAGACTCTATCGATAAAATTAAAAAAGTTATAATAGAAAACAATGCTCATTTAACAGAAGAACAATTAAATCAAGTTATCTGGAATTTTTTTCGAGATTCTGCAGATGAGACAGGCTTAGAACAGGATTGACAAAGAAAGATCAAAATCAAGTATGTGTGCAATATTGTAAATAAATGAAATGCAACAACTTTGCTACTGTTAAAATATTAAAATGTCATATTGATGATAGAAAACGCTGACAAGATTCATGTTTGAAAAATGAGATGCTCTTACTTTGATGTTGAAGGATCTAACATTGATTAACAAAATTAGAATCATGGGTTTTATTGGGGCGTAGAATAAATTCTAGCAATGTCTCATGCTAAGTTCTAGACGAGATTTTTTTTTTCGTCTTCTAACACATGGATGCTATTCGAAAAATGATCGTGTGTGGGATACTTACAATCTGATAACGATCTGGGAGCACGTGTTGTTGTTGGGGGAGAAATTCGAATTTTTTTCGCCTTGTGGCACGCTCTCGCTCGCACGTGTCTGGAACAGAGAGAGAAACGAATGCTATATAAACACAAGCGATGAGAGGAAAATTACCATTTACATCAGAGACAACAGAGACTTCACACACACACACGAGATGAGTTCTCCGTCCTTTATCCTGCCAAATAGCCCGCCCCCGCAGCATGTGCTAAACTACTGGCAGCGCAAAGCTGCCGAGTCCTGTGCCAGCTCTTCTACTGCTGCTGCCGCCTCCGCTCCTGCCTCCGCTCCACTGCGTCCAACATCACCAGGGGGCGAGATGGTGATTCCGGACAGCCCCATCCAACGCTTGCGTCCAGCAGCTACGTGGGCGCCGCGGCGTGCTGTGTTGACAACGTTGTCAAACAACATCAGGCAGAGGCAGGCCAAGAGGAAACTCGCCTTCGAGGAGGGTGAAGTCAGCGGCGAAGAGGAGGATGAGGTGCTCCCTCAATCAAAGGTTAGTTTCAACAAATATTATTAACTTGTGTATGCACAGATTTTTTTCTGTGATTGATTGTTAAAAAATCTGTGCACATACGAGTCTTTGATTATTTGATATGAATATTATTTGATCTGAATATTATTTGAACTGATTAGAATGCAAGCAATATTTCCTCGAACTGATTAGAAATGGTATTATGAGATATTATCGTTTGAAGTATTCAATCATGCATAAATGTCACCAATATTATTTGAAGCGCTTGGAATGTAAAGGAAATATTTGATAAATCTAGTTTCAGATATTGATGTTTTTCAACGAAGTTTCATGATATATTATGTGTCCGACTCCTTCTTCTCATCCTTATTTTGTGAAAAATGAAGATTCAAAATTTATTTTTGTAGCTTTTTTTGTGTTTTAACTTGTTTCATCACTCTTTATAATTTAAACACTTGATAATGGAATGAATATCATCAGATCACGTGAACAAAAAAAAATTCAAGCTGAAATTAGATTAATTTGTTGCACATTTGGTTCAAATATTAACAAATGTTACCAAATATTATCACATATAGTGAGAACGAATTATTCTGAAGCTTACTATTCTCACTGAACATGAAGAGGCAATACCAAGCCAGAATCGCAGTTCCGTTCAAATCATTATTATCAGAGCTTTCAAATTGATGCTATGTAACTATGGATGTTATCCCCCATCTCACAATTTCCCTATTTATCCTTATCCTGATTCAGAATAAAGTAGTTGATCTCTATAATCACAAAAATCAATGTACAGTACCTATAATAAATAGTAAAAATAACAAAATTTCTAGTAATAATGCAACTTTTTCTAGGTATGAATTTCAAGGCTCATAAAATGCCTTTTTCTCAATCACAGGCAGAAATTCCAATGATTATCATAATAGTAATTTAATGAAAACTGTTTATATTGTACATTGTTCGACGTAAGATAAGCTACATCTCTAAGGTAACCAACTTATTTAGTATTATCATGTTTATGAATGAAAGCGAGACTGTGATAGATGATTGGTCAAACTGAAATATAAACATTATAGACAATGCATATTCTGATCAACTATAATTATAAATGATAGTATCAAGCCGTAATGAATTGAGCAACTGAATTTCAAAGTTACTATCCACTGTTCAAATCGCACTGTGATTTCCTTTTACTTCCAAATGGATTGAATTGCCTCACTCTTCAATGTAACAATTATTGAAAAAAAAAACCAGTGGAATTTCAATTTTCAGATCATGAAATTCATAGAAAACTAATTCTTGAGAGAATAGTGATGAATTGCAAACAGTGCAAGTAACATTGATACAAAGCGATACAATGAAAGTCAACATCGATTAATTTAATATTGGACTTATCAAATTTATATTATTTATAAAGCTTATGGAATGTAAAACCAACATTTCAAATTTTCTCTACTGGAGCAAAACATAGAAAATAAAGAAGAGCCAATCATAAGCACAATATACTTGTGTACTAGAATTCACTTGAACTAACTCATCACTTCAACCCTTCAATGATCACAATGAACTAGAATGGTATAAAAACCATGGAATTGATAATCAGGTACATTTTTCAAATAGCTTCACCCAACTAAATCTGTGAATGCTAAGTCATAAGAAATCATGTTCGATACATTCAATTTGAATGCTTCAAATAGAAAATGATCTATTCTTTTGGTGCCCTAATCAAAATCAATTTCAATCAACATTAATCGACATAAAGAAAAGCTTCTGCCAACCTTGTATAGTGAATGACAAGATGCGAGTGGAGGTGTAACATCGATTTGTTAACAAGAATAATAAAAGATGATGAATCGTCTTTCAATTAATCTTATACGGTAGGGTACTTTGTGGTTAAATGTGAAACACTTTCATGATTTTCCTACCTTTTATGCATGCTTACTCTTCCTTAATTTGTATGTTTGCATGGCTTTCATCTTTAGAATCTACTGAATTTTCATATTGGAATGTCTAAATAATCTAAATTCAACTAGGTAGTAAGAACGGAAGATAAGCTACTTTACAGAGAGAATCATAGAAAGTTTCGACTCAACAAGCCCAATGTATAATTTTTTTTATGCCTCAGCCGTCATATATATTTGGCTCAACTGAAGGTATATTATCAACCTGGCCTGAAGAATATTAACTGTAGAAAACAGCAAACACTGCACGCTATGATTTTTCAGGAAATTGCCACTGTTAACACTATTGTAATCTATGATTTATCTCAGTTTTTGACATAACTTATGATAAATTTTAGCATAGAATTATGATCATACAGAAATATTCCTAAGCATTTGTCCCCATTATCTAATTTGCTCAAAATTTCTCTTGTTACTCTAAAAATTGCATCGGATGTACTCATACCTTTTCGAAATCCATATTGATTACTGAACAAAATGTTGTGTTTTCCAAATAGGATACCAGCCTCGACTTTACACACTTTTCAATTACTTTGGATATACTTGAGAGTAGGGAGATAGGACGATAGTTACCAAGTTCAGTCCTACTACCACCCTTATAGAGAGGAATAACTGTAGCTATTTTCATTTCATCTGGAAAATACCCCTGTTGGAAGCAAAGATTTATAATATGCTTCAACGGGTCACATATTGCTGAAGAATTTTCTATCAGACATTTTGAATAGATTCCATCTACTCCCGGAGCAGTACCTTTTTTAAGCCCCAATATGTTATTTCTCACCTCACAGGCCGTAGCTGGATAAAAGAAAAACGACCTACAAAATGATCTATCGACCTTATACTGTATATGATTTGAATTTGAACCTGTCTCTTTGACCCTATTCGAAATTTTCTGTCCAACATCAATGAAAAATTTATTAAACTCTTCAGCCATTTGTTCACTTTCAGTGGATTTTACTACTCTACCATCAGGTATATTAATTTCTTGAATAACATTTTGGTCTCGAGATTTGGAATCAGTAGCGTCATTTATAGTTTTCCACACCTTTTTCAAGTCCTTACCGCAATTTACAAACTCATTTCTAAAGAAATCTCCTTTGCAGAACGTATCAGTGCCTTCAAAATAGTGTTGTATTTCTTATAATAACGAACATTAATCGTGTTAAACGGCTGCTCCCTTATTTTAAGTGACATATTATTCCTTTTCCTGATACATTTCAATAACCCTTTAGTTATCCAAGGTTTCAATCGTTTCTTTCTATTACTACTTTTCTGCTTCGAAGATGAACACGAATTAAAAACATCTACTATTTATCATAGAATCTGCTAAAAGCTACTTTAGCATCCTTTTCATAATAGACTCCATCCCATGACACTTCTTTAATTTTAATTTTAAACAGGTGGTCGTCAAAAATAATGCATCATACTGTACAGGCTTCTTATTAGGCTCTAAACTACTATTTTTTATAAACTGAATTCGCCCCATAATAGCTTCATGATCTGTTATAGAACAATTGTATATCGCTGGGTTCAATGTACATATCTTAGATTTGAGAAACAGATGATCAATACATGATTCACGATATAATGAATGTCTAGTGCAACCGTGTAAATAATTAGTATAACCATATTCCAAAAGCATATTCAAGTATTTATGACCTATTTGGGTTAGATCATTACCCAAAATATCAATATTTGTATCTCCAATCAAGATTTTGTTTTCATAACAAGTTGTTTGACTAAGGAATATCTCCAAATCATCTAAAAAAGCCAAAGCGTCGGTATCATTAGGTGATCTATACAATGCTGTACAGCAAAACTCTACGTCTCCATATGTTATTTTAAAATTTAAAGAATTAGTATTACCAATATTTATATCCAGAATATCTAATTTTATTCCATGTTTAACATAAATTACTATTCCATCAGATTTATTAAATTTTGTTGGTTTCACAACCTTATTATAATTGTTCAACTCGAAACCAGAATCTTGTGATAGCCACGTCTCAGTGAGAACCATTAAATCATATTGCGCATCAACACTAGATAGAAATAAACACAATTCATCGAAGTTCTTATTAATACTTCTTATGTTCAAATGAAAAACTTTTAACGATATTGAATGAAAAAACGTTGCTATCTCGTTTAAATTTTTTAAATTAATTGTTTCACATCTGTCTATAAGATCAAGATCCTCTACTAAATCGCAAATTTCCATTGAAAATTAAATAGAAATATTAGCTGAATAGAAAAAACCCGTTTTTGTTTTAAACCTAGATTTTCTTGAGGTCCATCTCATTTTTCACTTGTATAGGCTTCTCACCTTCCTCCTTTCTTACAAGAATCTTACCATCTCTTATCCAAACAAACCGATATCCTTTCTGGGTCGCAAGTTTTTTCGTTTCTCTGAACAGTTCCATTGTGGTGGGGGTGAGATGCTGATAAGCGCACACACGACCTTCAGCAAGAGACCGACACAGCGTCTTCGTAGAAATCCCCGCACCTCCATTATCTTCACTAGCAGCTTGTTTGAAATCGGCCAGCCAGTCTTCTTTGTCTTGTCTTCGAACGAATTTGAAGACAATCGGCTTGATTTGCTCTTTTCCCCGAGATGGTAGTCTATGTGCAGTACTCAGACCATTCGAAACAACAGGACTTTTAATAACAGAAGAAAGTTTATTGAAAAGTTCAAACACCGATTCACTTTTTGTTTCTGGTATACCCGTTACAACAACACTGTCTTTGCGCGTATATCCCTGCATTTCCGCCACTTCGCTTTTCAATTTTTCATTTTCTTGTTTAAGTGTCATGACTTCCTTATTTAATTTATTAACTTCTTCCTTATGTTTTAGTAGATCGTTTTTGAAAGAATCGAACTCATTGGACATGAATTCTATAGAATGTTTCACTGATTGGAAATCTTCTTTGAATGTGGGTGACAGTTCAGAACTTATTATTTCTTTAACTACACGTCCAATAGCCTGTATATCCAACACAGAAAGCGATTGTTTGTTATCGGCATTGCCGGCAGTAGACAATGCTTGCACTGATAACGCCGCACTATCTGTTGACGCTGCACTATCCGACGACCCAACCGAGCCTGTCTTACAGGCAATGCACTTCCACTTCGCTCTATTATCAACCGACATTTTTCTAAAATTCGATTCTTTAATCAGTTGACACAAAAAATGACATTTTGTGCCACAAGATTTACATGTTATAAAATCCTGCTCTGGAACATCCGAATTACACTTCGAACAAATCATTATTGACCCGACAAAACTGATAACAAATAGAGCGCACAGCACACGATGTTTACTCCTCGAAGTCTAGAGACGAACGATTACATTGGTATCTAGCATTAATGCTTGATTAGTCTAAATTTATATAAAGCAAGTTTACATCGAAAGATTGACATTGGTTTCGTTCAATGTTTTCTTGTTTGTTGTCAGACTTGTCCAAAGAATCAATCTCGAATGAACAAAACTAGACTTGAAGCTAGACAATTTGATGCTTTTTAGGTGTTGAATGCATACCGGTTGTAAGGTGGGATGATATGCTGATGAAGAAAAGCTCTTCTTTTGATTTCAAATATGATTTTACCTAAATCATTTATCGATTTCATTCAATAACTAATTATTTCTTTCCATTGATGTATTTCATTGGGAATACTGCTGCCTTCTTATAAGCGCCGTTCAATGCTCATAGCCTTCATTGGTGCGGAGACCCTAACGTAATTTATATCATCTTCTGTATATCCAAGCTTGAGAAAATACATTGTCACAAGTATGATTTTCAATATTCACTAGAAAATTATCTATTATCACTAATGTCCCAAAACATATCGGTGGCTAAATCTCGAAATATTTTTAGGGTCAGTGAGCATTATTCTTGTTTTTTATCAACCAAGATATAGGCTAGCAAGTACAAATTACTTTTATGATCATGGTGAATTTGGATACCAAGCATTCTAATTTTGAACATTAATAGAAACAAAAATTGCTGATATTACTAATGAATGGAGTTGATTTTGAGCACTCACATATTGGAAACTATTTTAAAATACTAGTCGTGGTTTATAGTTTTTCTTCTACAGCATTCATTGTACAACCCATTACATTGATATCAGTTGAAAGCTGTGAAGGTCCCTGTGTTGAGTCAGTCGTAAAAAAGGCGAATCTTTTCTGAATAAAATAAGTTGAGATTCTAGCTTCCAGTCGACCAAATATCGGCGTTGACAGATTGTGTGCAATTGAGACTTTTCATGAGTGATAATGGCATTCATTGAAAACCCTTGTTATCATGTATAGTCACATGTTTTTGCATGAGAAGGTCTTATGCTTGGTTTCTAGGACACTTAATATCAAGATTTAGGCCTGGTTTCTCCTGGACGCTTATTAAATCTAATGGACTATTAAACCTGAAAGTTTTAATGGTCAATCAGATTCAATTATTTAAGTATCCTTAATTGATAATCATTAAACTTAATGTACGATTAAAGAGCATATTTTGACCTCTAGAACATCCTTCAACCAACCCTCATGAAGTTTTTTGAAGCACATTCTCTAAAATCGTACATTTAAAGATCCTTGGTCCCTTGCTCAACTATCAGTCTTGAATGGCTCTCACTCCAGACTTAAAAAAAAAACATTACCTTTCCTTGAAAGATCCCAGTCATGATAATGAAATTATTTCGTTTTGAACTGTCCGAACTGAGACAGCCTGTAATTGATTCTCAAGACAAGACTCTTTCAGGTAAGTAATGCCTCAAACAATCACAAACGACTAACGGAATATGGGCCTCAAGATAAAAATTGCTCAGTTAATGGAACGTAATAAATCGCATGTTCATAACTTATTTGTTAGAAATTAAATCGTTTAACCTTTCAGGTGGAACATTAATTGATTCCACGACTCATCTTCCAACTCACAAAAATAATATTTATAAATTGATACAGATGGATCAACGTTATGCATGATACTAGGGTGGCCACTAACGACCGGACATGCATGGTGAACATGTGTGTACGCAAATGTTCATCATGCATGTCCTGTCGTTTGTGGCCAGCCTTAGAAGGTTCATTTGCTATTGAACGGTTTAATGAGTATCCTAGAAACCGGGAATTAATCTTACACACCTGGCAGCTATTATATTTGGTTGACTGAAATCCTAAGTCTCAACCTATTTTATTTCAAATTCGACAAGGTTCCCTACACATTCCTTTTAACCTCGTTGGATAGCAGCGTTAGGAAATCGACGTTGGGGGGTAGCGGCGCGGATTCAGTGGTTGTTGTCGGTTTAGCTTTGGCGGTGGCATTCTTCTTCTTAGCTTCTAGCTCGTGGTACTTGAGCGTGAGGTATTGGTCGACGAGGGGCCCGGCGAAGTCCTCGGGGAAGCTGGGTCGCTGCGGCAGAATGTACTTGTAGAGGCGTTCGTTGAGCACATATAGCTGCGGCGTGGCGGCGCACTTCACGTTGAACCACCAGTCGCAAGTGAGCGCCACCTGCGAGAAGATGGTGCCGTTCGGGCACAGGAACGAGGCCTGGCCGCCGTTCAGGTCGCAGTAGTGCCAGACCTGCGACAAAATTAAATTGGCGTCAACATCCCTCTTTTATGATTGAGACTGGAATTGTCAATAAAGTAAATTGTTAATACGTTTACTACATTTACATTATGTACAGATATATTGTGGACGCTCTCCATATTAAGGTGAAATGAAAGAGAAGTTATATACAGAGTGAGTCATATGCATGTGAACCCTTCAATTAGTTGAAGATCGTTGTAGATATAGTATTGTAACTTTCAGGATAAGTTATTCGTCGAATACTCCACCTTTTGATGTCAGCAGTTTACGCACAAACCAAAACTCATCTTAAACTATACCGATAGTATAATACCTTATCTCTTTATACAGAGTGAGTCATATGCATGTGAACCCTTCAATAAATTGGAGACTGTTGTAGATAGAGTATTGTATCTTTCAAGATAAGTTATTGGTCGAATGCTCTACCATTTGACGTACAACGGAATTTCAACCCCTCATAAGGGGGGTGACTTAGGGGTTGTAACTCGAATATTTTAAACGTAAACACCCATTGTGTGGTAGGTTACTTAATTCCAAGGTTAGGCAGATTCCAATGTTAGAGGTTGTGAATGAAAGTCCTACATAATTTCGCTCCTGGGTTTTGGAAGATTTTGTGTTATAAATAGTCACGGATAAGTACAAATTTTGTGTTAATTTCATTAATTATTGTTTCTTGATCACGTTTTATCATTTTGTTTTAGATTTTAATTCTTAATTCTATTTTAATAAGCCAAACACCGTTTAGAGGTTATTTTGAGGTTAGGTTTTCGAGATTTAAAAATAAACATAGATAGTTTACTTGACTAAAATTATAACCAAATTAAAATCCTATCATTTATAAATCAATTATTATTATTGCAAGTAATATAATTTCTTAGATAGGAAGATGAGCTCAAGTAGAACACCGAAGGTTAGTAATAGAAATGTACACATAGCGGGAGTACTTACGCGTTCCCAAAACCAAAATTCAAAAACGCCAAAACCAAAAACCCAAGTTCTTCAAACTACTTTAGCCGAAAAAGTTGCTCAACTACAAAGTAGCCACACTAATTTAAAAAACCAATTAGAAGTAACTCTAAAAACGTCTGAGGAAGAAAGGTTAGGGATGGTAGAAGAAATTAAATCTTTGGAACTGATTATAAAATTACAAGATGAAGACCATAAAAAAGAAATACTAAATCTAAAAAATCAATGTAGTCTAATGTCGGAGGAAATAAAGAAACTAAAATCTAAATTTGATAATACTAAATGTATGATAGAACCTCCGTCCAAATGCAAAAAAATAGAATCTAACCTAAATGATGGGAAATGCTCTGAAAATGGTCGAAATAAAACGTACAGTGAGGTTTTGAAGACAGCAACCAAAAATATAGCTGAGGGAAATAAAGATAGGAAAGGGAGAGTTCTGCTACTGACGTCCAGTCATGGACGTGATTGCAGTGATCTCCTTGATAAAAGATTAAAAAATAAATTTGATGTCCAATGTTTTTTCAAGCCAAGTGCATCAATTAATGCAGTTGTAGAGTCAGCTAGGGAACAAACTGAAGACTTTGATGAAAATGACTATCTAATTGTACTGGGTGGCTCAAATAATATAAATGAACCTAACTTGAATCATCTTCCTCAAGTAACAGAAAAAATCAAGGAAATTGTGCCACTCAGCAAAAAAACAAACTTAATAATAAGTACTATTCCTAATAGGTTGATAGGCCAGAATTAAATGAAGCAATCAATTCGACAAACAAATCAATCCATAATACAATCAACAGCCTAAAAAATAAGAATTCTAAACAACTGGGGATTTGTTTTCTAAATGAAAGGCTGAAAAGACATAACTTCACTAATCATGGGTTGCATCTAAATCGATCTGGCAAAGTAATCTTCTGTAATAGATGGCAGAGCTGATTGAAAGCCGTTTGCAATCCTCTGGTTTAAAAACAGTCAAAAAAACAAATAACGATTTTTTAGTAAATTGGCTCAAAACAGGGAAAGGGAAATAGCTACAAATGCTAGAGATAGAGTAGCACAAGATGGTAAGGTTTTTAGTATTTATCATCAAAATATTCAGTATCTTCGCAACAAAATTGACAGATTAGAAGTATTTCTTAAACAGCAGGATCCTGACATTGTTATTTTCACAGAGCATGGCTTAAAAATAAAGGAAATAAATCAAGTTAGGATTCCAGGCTATTCACTGAGATCAGAATTTTGTAGAGTAGCTCATAGAAGTGGTGGTGTATGTATATTCACTAGCAATGCTAAACATACCCAAACTTATGAACTGGATTTTGTTAAGAGATTTTCTGTTGAGATGGATTTAGAGGTGACGGGACTAGGTTAAAAATTGATGATCGATTTGAGGTAGCAGTGTTAGGTATCTATAGGTCACCAAATGGAGACTGGCAAAAATTTTGTGAGCTGCTCCATACACTTTCGGAAATTACAACCGCTCGTTTCACAAATGTTATAGTGGTAGGAGATTTCAATACCGATTTTGCCAGGCAGGATAAAATGACAGAGGATATTAGAGATATTATTAATATGAATAATTCAGAAATTAAGGTCCACGAATATACAAGAGTAACTCGAACTTCACAGACAATTATTGATAATATCCTCACAAATATAGAAGGTTGTAATGTCAGGTTAAGTAGCTCAGATCTATCAGATCATAACTATCAAATTTTAGATGTTAAGTTGCAGGGCCAGAATCCAAGCAGAAAAAAAACTTTTGTGAAAGAAATTCAGCAATATGAGATAGGAAATATAAATTGTTTGAAGCAGGAACTGCTTCAAGAAAATTGGAGTAGTGTTTATAACAGTTGTAACCTAAATTACAAATATAAGCAATTCATTGATACTCTAAGATTTCACATTAGTGTATGCTGTCCGATAAAAAAAGTCAAAGTAAAAAGTAAATTAAACAAAGTAGATGAATGGATAACTGAAGATATTCTTACTCAAAGAATATTGTTAGGGAAGCTTATGAGGAATTTAAATTAGTGAGGGATGTTCCGAGTGAAGTCAAATACAAATGTCTAAAGAAAAACTATGCAAAAGAAGTGAGGAAAGCTAAGAGTAAAAAACAGCTGAAATATTAACTACTAGTACCAATTTTAACTCTGCTGTTTGGGAGGTAATTAATAGAAATAGGAGAGCAGCTCAAAAAGATACAGTTACTAATGTCCCTAGGATAATCGATGAACATGGAAATTATATGGATGATAGTATAGACATTTGTAACTTTTTCAATAAGTATTATCAACAGGTTGCATATAATCTCCAAAAGTCACTGAACACTAATACTTATAATACAACTACATTAAATGCTGAGCCAATTGAAAAGGTATTTAAATTTTATCCATTATCAAGAGATGAGTTGTCAAGAATAACAAAAAAATTGAATAACAAAAAAACAGTAGGATTGGATGGGGTCTCAAGCAAAATTTTAAAAGAATGTGAAAATGAATTACTGGACCCTTTATTGCATCTCCTTAATACTTCACTAGAGCAAGGTATTTTCCCTGATGATCTGAAACAAGGAAAAATTTTGCCAATTTTCAAGAGTGGTGATTCTGAAAGAGTTGAAAATTATAGACCCATTAGTATTCTAAATGTAATAAGTAAAATTTTTGAAAGAGTAGTTTTAAATAGGTTATTGATGCACCTGGATGAAATTAATTTCATATGTGATGAACAGCATGGGTTCCAGAAAGGGAAATCTACTAAGACTGCAATAGTATCCCTTGTTGAAAGACTAATAGATATAATAGATTCAGGTGAGAAGGCAGCCGCAATACTTCTTGATTTATCCAAAGCTTTTGATTGTGTGAACCATAGAATATTATTGGAAATACTAAAAACTGTAGGTGTGAATGGTGTAGAACTGAAATGGTTTGAATCATATCTCATAGGTAGAAACCAGTGTGTTGAGCTTACCAAGGTGGATGGGAATGAAATAGTAAAAATTAAATCTCAAAAACTGGAGGTCCAGGCTGGAGTACCTCAAGGCTCAATTCTGGGTCCCTTACTGTTTCTGTTGTATGTGAACCAATTACCAAAAGAGTTAAAAGATCACAGAGCTCTGTTGTTTGCTGATGACACATCGCTTATCTTTAACAATTATTTATTAGATAGTCTAGAAATAAATGCTTTTACTGGAGTACAGTCAATTGTCCAATTCTTGAAGCAAAGGCAATTAACAATAAATAGTAAGAAATGTCAATTCCTACAATTCAAAAGTAAATATAATTCAGTAGAGGATAGAGAAATAAATGTTTTTGTAGAGGAAAATGAACTAGACCAAGAAGAGAAAGTAGCATTCTTGGGAATTTTATTGGACAGGAAATTAACATGGCATCCTTACATTGAGAGGATATGTAATAAGATATCATCTGGGGTATTTGTCCTGCGGCAGCTTGCTAGGCTGAATGATAAAAAACTACTGTTAACTGCTTACCATGGACTTATACTATCTCATATTAGGTATGCTATTTTAGTATGGGGTAATTCATCTCAACAAAATATGGACAGAGTGTTTAAGATTCAAAAGAAGGCACTCAGATGTATAGAGAAAGTGAATAGGTTAGACTCTTGTAGGCCTTTATTTAAAAAGCTTGGTCTATCAACTGTGCCATCTTTGTATGTATATGAAGTTGTAATGCATGTGAAAACGAGTGGTGTGATCCAGAATTCAGATGTTCATGAGTATAATACGCGAAACAGAGCAGATTATCATATAATGGGTCACAATAGTAGGTTATTTGAACAAAAACCAGATTATATTGGTAGGAAATTTTATAACAAGCTACCTCAAATCTTGAAAAGTAATGATGATTTGAAGATTTTCAAAAAACAAATGAAAAAATATTTAGTTGATAGAGCTTTTATAGTGTACAAGAATTCCTTTCAAACCTAAACTAGGTTGAACTACTTAGTGTTAGAATTATTATGTAATAACATGACTTGTCTTATATTCCATGACTGGAGTCTTTAGGACGTAATCTTAAAAAAAAAAAAAATTCAAAGGCCCCTTTTTAAAACGAGAAAGATGACATCAATAAACATGTTCTATGATACTTTATCTAAAATTGCGGCTGATTGAAGTTTTAGTTTTTTAAGAAATAATTGATAAAGTTTAATCAGCCGCCATTTTGGATAAAAGTATCATAGAACATGTCTATTGATGTCATCTTTCATAATATTCATTTGTGAAGTTTTAGTTTTTAAAGAAATGAGGGTTGTAACTCAAATATTTTGAATCTAAACACCCATTGTGTGGAACATCATTTCAAAGGCATTTTCAAAACAAGAAAGATGACATCAATAAAACTGTTCTATGATACTTGTATCAAAAATGGCGGCTGATTAAACTTTATCAGTTATTTCTTCAAAAACTAAAACTTCAATCAACCGTCATTTTGGATAAAAGTATCATAGAACAGTTTTATTGATATCATATTTTTTTGTTTTAAAAAGGCCTTTAAAATGATGTACCACACAATGGGTGTTTACATTTAAAATATTTGAGTTACAACCCCTCATTTCCTTAAAAACTAAAACGTCAATCAGCCGCCATTTTGGATAAAAGTATTATAGAACATTTAAAAGCGTTTGTATTAATGACATCTTTTTGTTTTAAAAAGACCTTTAAAATGATGTATCACACAATGGGTGTTTACATTTAAAATATTCGATCTATTACCCCTAAGTTACCACCTTATCAGGGGTTGAAATTCAGTTGTACGTCAAAAGGTAGAGTATTTGACCAATAACTTATCCTGAAAGTTACCGTACTCTATCTACAACAGTCTCCAATTTATTGAAGGGTTCTCATACATATGTGTGACTCACTCTGTATGAGGAGATATTAAGGTATTATACTATCGGTATAGTTTAAGATGAGTTTTGGTTTGTGCGTAAACTGGTGACGTCCCCCGCGACCGGGTCGTCGTGCTCGATTTCAAGATGGCTGACAAATCGTGGTCGACAGCAGATGAAGCGGTTTCCTTTGCACTACTTGTCACTAATTCAGACCAAAGATAGGTTATCTGTTTTTATAATATTGTAAATTATTTCAATTAAATAAAAAATGACCACAGAATCATATATAATATAGAATAGCCTATTATAATAGAATGATATCTATATTTTGTTACGGATATTATCACAGCACTTTCTCTTTCTGATGAACTCTATTCCATTTGACAAGTTTGAAAATTAGGGAACGAATTTTCTGATTTCTTAATTGATGCATTTTTATTAGGTTTGGAATGATATATTTATTGTTTCTGAAGAAATGAGAATTTTCAATTCCTTATTGGTTCAATTGATTTGTTACATCAAATAACCAATCTACAGATGTGATGATCAATAACTATAGTTGTAATGAGAATACTCACGCATTAATAAAAACACGATTTTGCATTACAGTGATTGTGTGCTGTAATGTACCGTAATTACTCGTATTCTATTCTTTAACAATCGAAGCTTGTGCCCTTGAAAACTGAGAGTTTTTATAGAATAATCAGGTCTTAAAAATGATCTATTATTTCCGAGTTATTTTTTTGATTGAACGTGGGAAAATACCCTTTGACATTTAAAAAAAATCTCTTTCCTCTTGTAATTATTCCATATTTAACCAACTACGACTTCATGGTGGAAATTTTAAAAATTATGGATAAAAATAGATGGATAAAGTTGATGTTTATTAGATAAAAATTATCACTGTAGAGGTAAGATGTTAATTAGATGAAACTGGAGTTTTAATGGCAATGTTACTTCTAATTCCATGCACTGCACTTCCATGCTATGTAAGCCAATTACATACACATTGATTTTTGGACATTCGATTTTTGCCAACCTTATGAAATCTACCAGATTAAACGAAACTTGACAAACACCTGAACACATCATCTGATTGTCAAGTTATGCTTGTTAACCACCTTGGCGGACTACGAGGATTATGCCACCAAGGCGGCGCTGCCCTACTCGTCGACGCAAACCGAGGCTAGCACCCCTGGGCGCGCGGGTGTCGACTACCCCAACTACAGCGAGATACCATCGACTGCGTTCAACTGCAAGGATCAACGCTACAAGGGGTTCTTTGGTGATCCGGAGACCAATTGCCAGGTAAGATGCATCAATTGAAAAGGTTCATTTCACAGC
>NC_052519.1:2783737-2926566 GCF_014356525.2 Nilaparvata lugens
TAGAAGATAAACCCGTGACTCGTTAAGTCGATTTAGACCCGAGCGCTTATTTTCGTCCTGGACTCTCCCAAGCTCGGAAACCGACCCTTAATGTTTGTGGGATAGTATTCAATGAAAGTGAGAAAATTGGTAGAATTGGAGAATACTTACTTTTCGTCGAAGCCTGTGTCTTTTTAAAATTTTTTCTCAACTCAACCGAGTTATAGATTCCTATTGAAGATCCCCTGATCAATCTGCCAACGGTGAACTGATCAATGGGGAAAAAATTCTGCAAATCATCAGCCATTCTGAAGTAGTAAAATTAATTTTCAGCTACAATTTAAATGTCAATAAAGTTGTAAAATAATTCAAGTTTGTACCAATAAAGTACAATTAAGGTAATAAATTTTTGAACCTTCAAAGTGAGCTTTAAAGTAATCTCTCAAGCTTCTAACGTTTTTTTTTTCTTGAAAACAGAAATATACCTTTGATGAGAGTTTTCAAATTATAAAACAACTATTACAGAGTGAATCTCTCCGAGAAGAATGACCCTATTAACATTTCACAAGTATTCCACAAGTCGAAGCAAACGAAAATTTTCAGTTGAAATTTTTTTCAATTAAATTTAATAAGCCGTAAATTCACTAAGAATAACGAATTCTCAACTTCAGAATTTTATTATTCATGACATATATGTGGTTTATTATTCAGACATAATTGAAAATTATCAAGTGTAATCATTTATCATTTTATAATATTATTAACCCCGATTGAAAATTCTAACCAATTAATCTATATCATCTAAATTTTTAATTGGTGTTTAACTTTCAGGGGCTAACTATTTAAAGTAAAAAATGAATTCATGGGATTCGATTAAGTTTACTGACAAAGAAAATTGTTTTGTAAGAGCACAGTTTTCAAATTCATTTATTTGCCATAAAAGTAATTACATACAAATTAATATATTCTCAAAATTACAATATGTTTTAAAAGTAATTACATAGGTACAAATTAAATTACAGTTTCTGTTTGTTTTTGTGGTAGTGTGCTGCGATTAAATTTTTCAGGGAAACTCTTTGTTCTTGGAAACATCGTTTTCAATTCTTTCATTGGAAATTCAACACAATTAATTAATTGTCTTCAGCACAGAAGAGCTTACATCATGCTGAGTTGAGAAATTAATTTGATTAAAATTTTCACTGTATATGAAATTATGATTTCAATGATACTATTTACAACTAACCTCATTATTACGAAATGTTCAACTGTACAAGTTTCTTAAGTTCGTAACCGATGTTGACAGATAAAGAACAATAACGCCAGCGCCACACACTCGCCAAGTCACTTGCTATGTCGCTTACCAAGCGGCTCGCTGTATAGATCTTCGGGCGGAGAGCGAGCGATGGCATTGTACCCATCCACACTCTCGCGCTCGTGGTCATTTGTAGGCACTTGGCAAGAGTGTGGCAGCGGCATTAGACATTGAAAATACCCCTCTGACACTGGGCCCGCTTAAATACCCCAATCTTGCTACAGGCCTGTTGTTAGTAAATGACATTTTCAAAAAAATGCAGCACTTAAATATCTATTATATTTTAATAAATTTAGAAATAGTTTGAAATGCTCATGCGGCTGCCATGATTCATTCGTCAGTTAGAGGGAATCCAATATGGAGCTACCACTCTCACTTCTACCACCGAAATAAATCTCATAGATTTATCTCTTACCGAATTTGAATTGTTCTGTCCCAAAAATTTGAACTTTAGGCGGTCATATCTCAAAAAGTAATGATC
This sequence comes from Nilaparvata lugens, assembly GCF_014356525.2. NCBI lineage: Eukaryota > Metazoa > Arthropoda > Insecta > Hemiptera > Delphacidae > Nilaparvata > Nilaparvata lugens. The sequence goes on from NC_052519.1 coordinate 2,785,510, forward strand.
GGAAAAAAAATGTTTTCTTGAGAAAACTTGTTCATTTTGATAGGTAGCTTGATGAAATACAAATCGAAAAACTTTTAAAAATATCACCAGTAGAAAGTTTATTTTTAGCCTTTGCACAGCCTTAAAGGAATAATAACTTAGCCATGCATAATTTCAATATTTGGAGAGAGTCTGCTAATGAATTTTGACAAGTGTAAGGCTACAGTCAGTGTCTTTTGACATCTTCGACAAAGTTTGGGGCAGGTGACGTGAAAGGACGACCATTGTGTAATGTTATAATTCCTTCAATCAGCAGTCTAGCAGAAGGCATAGTAGATGAGTATCAGTGTGGATTTCGACCTGGCAGGGGCACAACAGACCAAATATTTACCCTCAGACGAATAATGGAAAAGTTCTATGAGCACAATACCAACTTGCATATTGCTATTCATCGATTTCAAGCAGGCCTTTGATAGGGTGAGGAGAAGTGAGGTGCTGGATGCGCTAGAGATTTACGGGTTTCCAAGAAAACTAAGCCTGGAGAAATTGACCATGAATGACACAAAAGGTATGGTGCTGAGTGAAGGAAGAGTGAGTAGGGAATTTAGTATCCATGACGGAGTAAGACAAGGAGATGTACTATCAGCCTTGCTCTTCAACATAGTCCTACAGAAAGCAATGGAATGCATTAACAAGAGAGGCAACATCACGAACAGAATGACACAAGTTTTAGCATAAATGCAGATGATGTTGTCATAATCTCGAGAAGCATGCGTTCGCTGGAAAAAGCATTCTTGCAGATTAGAGATGAGGCTAAGGTAGCAGGTCTGGAAATAAATGAAGGAAAGACTAAGTACCTGGAAATGAGCCCTAGAGGAGTGAGAGAGCAAGAAACTGTCAAAATTGGAGAAAGAGTATTCGAAAAAGTTAAAACCTTCACGTACCTGGGCACTGAGATCAATAGCATTAACAGAATATCCTCGGAAATCAAGCGCAGGATAATGCTGGGCAATCGAGCATATTTTGCCAATAACAAATTACTAAAGTCCAAATTACTAACCAGGAACACTAAAATGAAAATATACAGGACTCTCATAAGACCGGTTGTCACATATGGTAGCGAAGCATGGACAGTACTACAAGAAGATGCTAATGCACTGATGGTCTTTGAGAGGAAGCTGGTTAGGAGAATATATGGTCCAGTGCAGGAGAATGGTGCGTGGAGAATCAGAAAGAATGCTGAAATTGAAGAAATCCTGCAAGGTAAAAATATTCTCCGTTTTGTCAAGGCGAGAAGGGTAGATTAGCTTGGACACGTGGAAAGAATGCCGGAGAAAAGAATGCCAAGAACGATGCTCTATGAGAAGTTGGAGGCTGTGAGAAGAGGGAGACCTAGGGCACGATGGATGCAGGATGTGGAAAGAGACTTGAGAGTAATTGGAGTGAGAGGATGGAAAGAAAAGGCAGGAGATAGAGAAGCTTGGAGGCGGATTGCGGAGGAGGCCAAAGCCCACATAGGGCTGTAGCGCCAGGATAAGTAAGTAAGTAAGTAAGTATAATTCCTTCAACAGAGGATTGGAACAAACGAGAAGCAAACGGTCTCGACATGACGTCGTAATAAGGTGAAATAAAAACGATGCCGTCAGTTCCACATACTTTATATGAGGCAAACTTAAGTTTCAATGCACTAAGGCATCATCTTAGAGTCTAACCAAAAAAGACCATTGAAGATGATGCCTTAGTGCATTGAAACTTAAGTTTGGCTCAAATAAATCATGTAGAACTGACAATATCGTGTTTATTTCACCTTAATATGGAGAAATACCACAATATCTCTGTGCATAGTGTAAATAACTTCGTGACTCGAGGTGTATTTCAGTGGCACTTTTATTCTTCGCGTTGAAAAACGGATCAGACTACCAATTTTACATTTGGCGGTAGAAGTGAATGGTAGCTCCATACTGGATCCTAATGATAGCTCCTAACTGACGGAAGAATCATGGCAGCCGCAAGAAAATTCTACAGCACTGCCACTAAACCTGGAAGACCTTACAACCTATTCTTACCATGTACAGGATTATCTAAAATTATAATAAGGAAAGAATTGGCATGAGAGAATCCGGCATGAAAACCTGACAATTTTTGAGGGATAATAATTAAAGTGTTTTTCGTACAATTTAACCATGTAATTATATCACATTAATAATCAAATTGTGCAATTTACAGTGAATTACATAGATTTTTCACAAAGTTTTTTATTTGAAAATTATGTAATTCAAATGTTTTCCGTTACTTTTCACACACTCAACCTAATTCTAAAATTTGCCATTGCTCGCTCAGGCATCACTTGTGGAATTGCTTCAATCTCTCGTTGAATGGCTTCCTTTAGATCTGTGAATTATTGGCTGCCCAATAACAGTAATTTTGTTTATTCACGAATCCCGACAAATGAAAATGTGCCTTATCACTTTAAAGAATAACGGCATCCTGGTGGACATTTTCGAGAATGATCTCGTAAGCGGCTTTGCGATATGCCCAAAATAATTTTCATTAAGTTGTTGCACTAACATTATCTTATATGGAAGGCATTTCAGGTCGGAATGAAGAATTCAACGTACACTTCGATCAGAAATGACTAGTGCAACAGCATGTTTCGCTGCTGAACGTCATGGAGACCGTGTAACAGCTACTCTTACCGCGTTAATGTTTTCAGGCGTTCTCACAGTCCGTTTTCGTCCTGTTGGTTTCGTTTTTAAAGCAGACGACGTGTTCCTAAAATTCTTCACCCACAACAAGATCGTATTCCTACTGGGAACAGGCACGTGTCGATTTGAATTGAAGTGTCTGCGAGATAAACGCTGTGTTAAAATAATTGAGTCACTATTTTTTAAAATAAGCTTCAATCAAAAACACTCAATGTTCACTTGACCTCGACATACTGGCTACTGAAAGTGTAAGAGTAGGCTTGTCGATGTAAAACATTTCCGCCTTTTCAATGACACTGGAGCCAACATAGCAATTACTACAAAATCGTCAGATTAATATGCCGGTACCTGTAGCTTCAATCAAAAACACTCGATGTTCACTTGACCACGACATACTGGCTACTGAAATGGTAAGAATAGACCTGTCGATGTAAAACATTTCCGCCTTTTCAATGACAGTGGAGCCAACATAACAATTACTACAAAATCGTCAGATTAATATGCCGGTCCCTGTAGAAGCCTATAGGATCCCAGAACTATGTAGCGGAGCCCTGGCAAGCTCTAGAGACTCAGTGCATGAAACTACAAGAGAGATGATAGAAGAATCACGAATGAAACGTTTCCAACTTACTCCGGTTCAAACGGTTTGGTAAAGCCACAAAACTTGCATACAATGTCCCTCTTGGCAGTCACCGCTGAACGAATGCAGCTCTCACAAGCTGAATGCCCACAGCCAATCAGCAGCGGCTGCTTCTTCTTCTTCAAATAATCTGAAAACACATTAAGCTCTGTGAGATCCACTACAACAGTAGTAACATACAATTTGAAATTAAGACCATTAACATATCAATAATTTTTACACTTTTTTTCTTGAATTCTTACACCTTATACCATAAACAATCTATTCTATTCAATGTATAACTATTTTCTGCGTGTACCTTCTTCTTCATCCATTACCCACATTTGTAGGATCGATGGCATGAATGAAATTAAACAAAAAATAACTGAAAACACGATTAATGAGACAAGAACCAATCACAGATGACTTCTTAGAAAAGACGACTTTTCTGATTAGTTCTCGTAGCATTTAATATCGGTTGAAATTTTACAGGCTCTTGTGAAACCGGGCCTCAAGGTGCGTACAGATATACGCGCCGCGAACATGAGCAATTCACTTTTAATCAGCTGACTTTATCTGTATTTTTACAGAAAAGGTAAAATACTTATATAAAAAGCTTGGCATCAGCTGATTAAAAGTGAATTGCTCATGTTCGCGGCGCGTATATCTGTACGCACCTTAATATTTGACTGTACTGATTGATCAAGATGGCAATAGTGATCAATTCAACTAAAACTTTATTATCATTCAAGGCACTTTATCTTCAACTTATTGACAATTTATCCAGACAGCATTTGAGACAGGTCATCAAGGTCATTACGAATTCAGAAATTCCTTGACATCGTAAGGGTGTGATCATTATTGAATGTGTATATGTGCAAGTGCACGCTTGGTTATGCATAAACCAAGCGCGCAGATGAGGAAAAAACTATGGAAAGAGCGATAGGAATAGTCACAACACTGAACGCTTGCAACTGGTTGCGTTAAGTGAGAGCAGCTGCATGCACGTCACAACGTGTTTGTAAGGCTCTTTCCAGATTTTGTTTTTCAGCTCTGACGTGCACTTGCACATAGTATACGTATTCAATGTTATCACACCCTTACAGGTCCTGGCTTTCAAGAAACCGGTCACAATTCTCTCTGAGGTTCAACTGCTTCATCCCTGCAGGCCGTAGTGCTGCACTCCAATAGCATACCCGCGATCTCTAGAGGCGCATCCTGGGGACGTCACACAGCTCTCGATGCCTAGTGTTGTGTTTATAGTGTTGTGGTGATTTACATTAGTCTAAGATAACAAATTTTTTTGATTCTTCTTAACGTACATCTGGGGCCTGTTTCACAAAGGTACAGTAGGTTACAAGTCTTGTTGCCAACCATGGTTTTGGAGAACAGCTGATTACAAGCGTTTCACAAAAGCAGAATTGTAAACTTGTAGTTACAATGAATTTCTACAAGTTTACAAGTGATTTGCTTGTTACGAAAAAGTGTTTCACAATCATTGTAGCCAACAATTTTTGTTGAAATTACTTGTTCGTAACTAAGAAATTTTTACCGAAGTGGAAAGCTATGTAAAGGATTTACAAGTGATTAAAATGATTTTAAATATTTCTAATAATCAAAAAATGCCCTATATTCCTCTATAATTCATTATTTTGGAAATATATGCATTAGGAAATTGAATATGAATTTCCAAAATAGTAATTAGGCCTACACAGTATATATAGTAAACATTACACATATTATATATATATATATATATATATATATATATATATATATATATATATATATATTATATATATATATATATATATATATATATATATATATATATATAATATATATATATATATTCAGTATGTATACTGTGTAGGTTACAAATTCGGCAATCAATGGTGTAGACTGTACAAAAACATTATATTGCTTTCAAATATTTACAAAGTAATTATTAAAAAATACAAGTAACCTTTTTAAAGGATGAAAAAAGGAAATTATCATGAAAATAGGTTGTTTACTATTGAAGTACTTGTAGACTTGTAAAATTGTAAATCATGAATCTTTGTGAAACGTGAGTACTTGTAAACTTGTAACTACAAGTGTACTTGTTCGTAACCATGGTTGGTAACAATACTTGTACCTTTGTGAAATAGGCCCCTGGCAGAGAATAACGAGGTGGCTGACTACTGTTGGAATGCCCAGCCTGACAAAAAAGGCTTGAAATGTGCATAATGTTCAATATCACTAATAATCCTGGAAGGATTAGATAAGAATTATTTTTATCTAAATAATCCAGCGAGATTGGGAAGTCTGATTGAAAGACTACAAGATATTTTTTAACAATATTCTAATTATGGATTTTTAGCCTGAGTAGTAGCGCACCGGCGATCATTATATAATAATCTTATGATTCAAGAAATTTACTCGACTATTACTCAATTACATTGATATTTGATATTTCTTTTGTAAATTGATTGATTGAATTACTTTACTTATGCAGATTACAATGTAAACAAGCTTATGCCATAGAGATAAGATATCCCATGGCAAAGGGAGTTCATGTTCCAAAGTGCACTGTCAAGTCAAACCGGTAGTGATAGTAGTTCTTTTTCGTGAAGCTATGTGACGCTGGTAGGCTCTCTTACTGTGCAGTTCTTACACTGTCACCCGGCAAAAACAGTATTAATCAACAGTAGTCAACAGTAATCGGCTTGAGTTGACAAAAAAAACTGCTTTAAATTTAGAACATAAACGACCTATGCCATGGGATATCTTCTTATGCTATCTTTTTTTAAGGCCTGTTTACATTGTAATCTGCATAGGTAGAGTAATTCAATCAATTTACAAAAAAAAAACGATAAAATAGAGATAAAATTGATAAGTAAATGTCACTATTTTGAATGATAAATTAATAACATTATTATTTCAATGATCGCAGATTCGATAATTAGAATGTTGTTCAAAAATATCTTTCAAACAGACTTTCTCGCTAGATTATTTAGATAAAAAATAATTCTTATCTAATCCTTCTAGAATTATTAGCCTACTGCTAGTAAACAATATGCACATTTCAAGCCATTCAAATCAAATATATAACATTCCAACAGTTGTCAGCCTTCTTTACTGCCTGATTTACGTGAAATTAAATAAAAAAGCTTCAAGTTTTCGCCATTTTTTGATTAGCTAATCATTTGAAATCCACAACAATGTTATAAATATTTGAACTCGGCTTGACCATTGATCTCTTTTATTGGTACGTATAGGTATAGGTCTCAATGCTGGATCCAGCAGGCCCTATCCTAAGACTGGCCAATAACAACCAATAATGATTAACTAATTTATTAAATACAGACGGATGCACATTAGGCTGGCCACTAATGACAGGACATACATGATGAACATGGTTGTACACACGATGTTCATGAAGCACACATATGTGTTAATCATGCATGTTTCCTCATCAGTCAGAAACTTGACTGCTGCTTCCAACATGAAAATAAAACAACCAATAAAAATGAATAGATTACTGGACAAATTATAAAGAAACAAAACTAATTTAACCTTAAATTAATAGTAGAGTGAGAAAAGAAAATAAAACTTCAAATTAAAAAACCTTGAAAATCCTAACTTTAAATTTTTTTTGAAACCTTTAGCTGTGATGACACAACAGTTTATGGAGACTTGGGTGTACCTACATCATGCATATCCTGCCGTTGGAAGCCTAATATGCTCTTATTTAATTATAAAATGAGCAAGCTACAACCACTTGCAATTTGCAATTACTCGTAAACTATTTCTCTAACAATACTCAACTTGGAGCAATAATTTATCTCATCTATTGCTTACATTAGCTGAGCCTTATCTAATTCTCACAAACAAATCAAAAGATTTCTTTATTAAAGTTCTTATTTTAGAATTGAAATTAGGATAACGTAACTTACTTTTTCCTCTTTTATAATAACATATAATGTAAAATAATAGTACATAAATACAAATTCAATAAAATATCAGATACCAATCAAATACGGAACAACGTTAGCCGGTCAGCTGCAATATCGTAAATAGACGTGTGTATTTGCAGATTTTACGCAAGTTATAAAAAAATCAGGTTATTTTCCAGAATACCTGAACATAAATTGATAAATCGTGTATAATGTATTAAAATGATTTATATGAACTACTATTTAAAAAAGTCAAGTTATAGCCTACGTTATAAACTCTAACCTATAAAAATAGATTAAATCATGATCATTCATAATTTTCATTCATTCATTAAGTACAAACCTTACCTTAATTGGAGAATTATTGGTTTATTTAATAAAGTCCTACTCTTCCAGTTTATATTAGTAGATGAACCCAACATGAAAATTATTTAAATATGTAGATGTAGAAAATAGCCTACATGATGTGTGACTATACACAAATTTGCTGTAATGTAGCCGATAAACGTTAAACTGTAGGCTACCTTATTTTATCAGATACAAAATAATATTCTTATTGATTTAAGCTACGGTACTATACTTAATAGTTTACCTTTCAATATGAACTGTTGTGAACATTCTGGACAAATGGCCAGTTTTGAATTCCTTGTGATTTTTTTCTGGAAATCCATAGATAATGCAAATAGTTTCACTTTTTATGATTTTACCATTTCAGTTTTCAGCAGATAACAGTAATTAATCATACATTCAATCAGTATTAAAAATAAACAGTACACTTAAAACAATGATTATAATGAAATCATGCAAAAACTAGTAAACTGGAAGCACATTTTTTCACAACAATCAACGGGTGGGTATAAACTGTTCGACTGGAGAGCTGGTCGACAGTCAAAAATGTAAACAAAATAAACTTGAGTGGAACGATAGGATCGTTCCACGTTTCCACTTTGTAAAAGCTTTACACTTCTCGGTTTAAAGGTTATGTTAACACTGTTTATTGCTTACATGCTTACAGTGCGTTCACATTTTATTTATTTATTTATTATTATTTGAACTCACTTCAAGTTACAAATCAAAGGTAACTGATTTAAAACTTAACATACTTATATGAAAATAATTTAAAACAATATATATTTAATACGTTACGTAGAGCTAGCTAAAAGAAAAGTTTGAATCATTTTTACATTTATTTGTATTAATTTATAAAATAAATGATGTAGAAGATTATTTAGATAGGCTGTATGTATTGTAGCTACAATAATAAAGTAGACGTGCACTTTAGCCAACTAAACTAATTACTAACCTAATCACCGGTTTCACTTTGTTAAAACATTATTATTCTAGTACATTCTTATCAGTAATAATTGCATTGCTTATCTTGTTATAAACTTCACAAAATTTCAATTAGATGTACTTTGTGTAATTTTCGAAATGCAATAATGCACTTCAAAACGCTGTTTTTAGCCTTATCTAATAGGCAATGATTGTTACCGGTATTTGGAAACATTGCATTATTAAAAAAAACTGGAAGAAGTTGAGTTGAAAACTGGATGAGTTATGGAGACTGAGATGGTTGCAGGGAGAGGTCAGGAACAAAGGCCTTGTGGATGACCCTAATAACATTGTTCCTGGCACCCAGCTGAGACGTATTTTTTTTTTTTTTTTTTTTTTTTTTTTTTAAGATTACGTCCTAAAGACTCCAGTCATGGAGTATAAGACAAGTCATGTTATTACATAATAATTCTAACACTAAGTAGTTCAACCTAGTTTAGGTTTGAAAGGAATTCTTGTACACTATAAAAAGCTTTATCAACTAAATATTTTTTCATTTGTTTTTTGAAAATCTTCAAATCATCATTACTTTTCAAGATTTGAGGTAGCTTGTTATAAAATTTCCTACCAATATAATCTGGTTTTTGTTCAAATAACCTACTATTGTGACCCATTATTTATGATAATCTGCTCTGTTTCGCGTATTATACTCATGAACATCTGAATTCTGGATCACACCACTCGTTTTCACATGCATTACAACTTCATATACATACAAAGATGGCACAGTTAATAGACCAAGCTTTTTAAATAAAGGCCTACAAGAGTCTAACCTATTCACTTTCTCTATACATCTGAGTGCCTTCTTTTGAATCTTAAACACTCTGTCCATATTTTGTTGAGATGAATTACCCCATACTAAAATAGCATACCTAATATGAGATAGTATAAGTCCATGGTAAGCAGTTAACAGTAGTTTTTTATCATTCAGCCTAGCAAGCTGCCGCAGGACAAATACCCCAGATGATATCTTATTACATATCCTCTCAATGTAAGGATGCCATGTTAATTTCCTGTCCAATAAAATTCCCAAGAATGCTACTTTCTCTTCTTGGTCTAATTCATTTCCCTCTACAAACACATTTATTTCTCTATCCTCTACTGAATTATATTTACTTTTGAATTGTAGGAATTGACATTTCTTACTATTTATTGTTAATTGCCTTTGCTTCAAGAATTGGACAATCGACTGTACTCCAGTAAAAGCATTTATTTCTAGACTATCTAATAAATAATTGTTAAAGATAAGCGATGTGTCATCAGCAAACAACAGAGCTCTGTGATCTTTTAACTCTTCTGGTAATTGATTCACATACAACAGAAACAGTAAGGGACCCAGAATTGAGCCTTGAGGTACTCCAGCCTGGACCTCCAGTTTTTGAGATTTAATTTTTACTATTTCATTCCCATCCACCTTGGTAAGCTCAACACACTGGTTTCTACCTATGAGATATGATTCAAACCATTTTAGTTCTATACCATTCACACCTACAGTTTTTAGTATTTCCAATAATATTCTATGGTTCACACAATCAAAAGCTTTGGATAAATCAAGAAATATTGCGGCTGCCTTCTCACCTGAATCTATTATATCTATTAGTCTTTCAACAAGGGATACTATTGCAGTCTTAGTAGATTTCCCTTTCTGGAACCCATGCTGTTCATCACATATGAAATTAATTTTTTCCAGGTGCATCAATAACCTATTTAAAACTACTCTTTCAAAAATTTTACTTATTACATTTAGAATACTAATGGGTCTATAATTTTCAACTCTTTCAGAATCACCGCTCTTGAAAATTGGCAAAATTTTTCCTTGTTTCAGATCATCAGGGAAAATACCCTGCTCTAGTGAAGTATTAAGGAGATGCAATAAAGGGTCCAGTAATTCATTTTCACATTCTTTTAAAATTTTGCTTGAGATCCCATCCAATCCTACTGTTTTTTTGTTATTCAAATTTTTTATTATTCTTGACAACTCATCTCTTGATAATGGATGAAATTTAAATACCTTTTCAATTGGCTCAGCATTTAATGTAGTTGTATTATAAGTATTAGTGTTCAGTGACTTTTGGAGATTATATGCAACCTGTTGATAATATTTATTGAAAAAGTTACAAATGTCTATACTATCATCCATATAATTTCCATGTTCATCGATTATCCTAGGGACATTAGTAACTGTATCTTTTTGAGCTGCTCTCCTATTTCTATTAATTACCTCCCAAACAGCAGAGTTAAAATTGGTACTAGTTGTTAATATTTCAGCTGTTTTCTTACACTTAGCTTTCCTCACTTCTTTTGCATAGTTTTTCTTTAGACATTTGTATTTGACCTCACTCGGAACATCCCTCACTAATTTAAATTCCTCATAAGCTTCCCTAACAATATTTCTTTGAGTAAGAATATCTTCAGTTATCCATTCATCTACTTTGTTTAATTTACTTTTTACTTTGACTTTTTTTATCGGACAGCATACACTAATGTGAAATCTTAGAGTATCAATGAATTGCTTATATTTGTAATTTAGGTTACAACTGTTATAAACACTACTCCAATTTTCTTGAAGCAGTTCCTGCTTCAAACAATTTATATTTCCTAGCTCATATTGCTGAATTTCTTTCACAATAGTTTTTTTTCTGCTTGGATTCTGGCCCTGCAACTTAACATCTAAAATTTGATAGTTATGATCTGATAGATCTGAGCTACTTAACCTGACATTACAACCTTCTATATTTGTGAGGATATTATCAATAATTGTCTGTGAAGTTCGAGTTACTCTTGTATATTCGTGGACCTTAATTTCTGAATTATTCATATTAATAATATCTCTAATATCCTCTGTCATTTTATCCTGCCTGGCAAAATCGGTATTGAAATCTCCTACCACTATAACATTTGTGAAACGAGCGGTTGTAATTTCCAAAAGTGTATGGAGCAGCTCACAAAATTTTTGCCAGTCTCCATTTGGTGACCTATAGATACCTAACACTGCTACCTCAAATCGATCATCAATTTTTAACCTAGTCCCGTCACCTCTAAATCCATCTCAACAGAAAATCTCTTAACAAAATCCAGTTCATAAGTTTGGGTATGTTTAGCATTGCTAGTGAATATACATACACCACCACTTCTATGAGCTATTCTACAAAATTCTGATCTCAGTGAATAGCCTGGAATCCTAACTTGATTTATTTCCTTTATTTTTAAGCCATGCTCTGTGAAAATAACAATGTCAGGATCCTCCTGTTTAAGAAATACTTCTAATCTGTCAATTTTGTTGCGAAGATACTGAATATTTTGATGATAAATACTAAAAACCTTACCATCTTGTGCTACTCTATCTCTAGCATTTGTAGCTATTTCCCTTTCCCTGTTTTGAGCCAATTTACTAAAAAATCGTTATTTGTTTCTTTGACTGTTTTTAAACCAGAGGATTGCAAACGGCTTTCAATCAGCTCTGCCAATCTATTACAAAAGATTACTTTGCCAGATCGATTTAGATGCAACCCATGATTAGTGAAGTTATGTCTTTTCAACCTTTCATTTAGAAAACAAATCCCCAGTTGTTTAGAATTCTTATTTTTTAGGCTGTTGATTGTATTATGGATTGATTTGTTTGTCGAATTGATTGCTTCATTTAATTCTGGCCTATCAAACCTATTAGGAATAGTACTTATTATTAAGTTTGTTTTTTTGCTGAGTGGCACAATTTCCTTGATTTTTTCTGTTACTTGAGGAAGATGATTCAAGTTAGGTTCATTTATATTATTTGAGCTACCCAGTACAATTAGATAGTCATTTTCATCAAAGTCTTTAGTTTGATCCTTAGCTTACTCTACAACTGCATTAATTGATGCACTTGGCTTGAAAAAACATTGGACATCAAATTTATTTTTTAATCTTTTATCAAGGAGATCACTGCAATCACGTCCATGACTGGACGTCAGTAGCAGAACTCTCCCTTTCCTATCTTTATTTCCCTCAGCTATATTTTTGGTTGCTGTCTTCAAAACCTCACTGTACGTTTTATTTCGACCATTTTCAGAGCATTTCCCATCATTTAGGTTAGATTCTATTTTTTTGCATTTGGACGGAGGTTCTATCATACATTTAGTATTATCAAATTTAGATTTTAGTTTCTTTATTTCCTCCGACATTAGACTACATTGATTTTTTAGATTTAGTATTTCTTTTTTATGGTCTTCATCTTGTAATTTTATAATCAGTTCCAAAGATTTAATTTCTTCTACCATCCCTAACCTTTCTTCCTCAGACGTTTTTAGAGTTACTTCTAATTGGTTTTTTAAATTAGTGTGGCTACTTTGTAGTTGAGCAACTTTTTCGGCTAAAGTAGTTTGAAGAACTGGGGTTTTTGGTTTTGGCGTTTTTGAATTTTGGTTTTGGGAACGCGTAAGTACTCCCGCTATGTTTACATTTCTATTATTAACCTTCGGTGTTTTACTTGAGCTCATCTTCCTATCTAAGAAATTATATTACTTGCAATAATAATAATTGATTTATAAATGATAGGATTTTAATTTGGTTATAATTTTAGTCAAGTAAACTATCTATGTTTATTTTTAAATCTCGAAAACCTAACCTCAAACTAACCTCTAAACGGTGTTTGGCTTATTAAAATAGAATTAAGAATTAAAATCTAAAACAAAATGATAAAACGTGATCAAGAAACAATTAATAATGAAATAAACACAAAATTTGTACTTATCCGTGACTATTTATAACACAAAATCTTCCAAAACCCAGGAGCGAAATTATGTAGGACTGTCATTCACAACCTCTCAAGGTCCGTAGAGACGTGGAGAGTGGTGTGGCCTTAACCGGTTCAGGACGCAGGTGGGAAGGTGTGCTGAGCTGATGACAGCATGGGGATACACATCTGATCCTCTGTGCCAATGTGGACAAATCCAATCAATGAACCACCTAATATGTGAGTGTCCACAACACTCCTATCATGGAGGGCTGTCGGCCCTCCATGATGCTGGAGAAGATGCGTGTCAGTGGCTCCAGAACATTCTAAATTCTATTGGTATTTGAAATATTAAGTGTAAAATTATGTTTTTTTTCTAATTTTGGCCTATGTATGCATATATATATATATATATACTGGAAGAATAGGTATAGAATGAAATCGGGTAATAGCAATATTCTATTTTTACTAAAATAATATTACAGACAGATGATTTTTTACAATGTTATTTTTCTCATATTTGTTTGATAAATTTTATATTAATAATCTCTAATAATTAATGTTAGTTGCACAGAAGCCGGTTAAATATTAACCGTGATTAATTTCACGAGAACCAATCTGAAAAGGCATTTTTATAAGACGGTTTGTCTGATTGGCTCTCCTGGAATTAATCACGATTAAAATTTAACCGGCTTTTGGCACTTAGTCATGATTTAACAATGAAACAGACAATCCTTTTTCATGTATTGTTGTGATTGAATGAATTCAGTTTACTCAGTGGATAAGTTATTATTCAAAGGTATTTTATATTGTATTGATTCAAAATTGTGTTTGTAAAAGCTCTTGATTTAATAAAAGCATTATTATTGTTATTAAATGGTTATTTTTTATCACAGCTAAGTATTCGCTAAAATCTGGTTGAATTGATTATAAATGTGTAGGTATTACCTATACCAGACTTGTAATAATCTATACCTTTTTAAATTTCAAGAAAGTATCAATTGTAATAATTGAGAATAGACATTTGTATTTTAGAAGTTATCACATCATGTAATATTAAGAATAGTGAATTGTATTTGAGAAAGTATTGCCGTGCTACCAATTTTTCCTTAAACGGTTGGAATAGCATATAACACCTATCACACTAAGGAAAGTTGTCGGCTCCAATAAAATAGATACTTGATAAACTGTGAATGGATCTATTGCCTATGAATGAGAAATCCAGTTTTCAGAGCAAATTAACTTATAATCTTCAGATGAAAATTTTGGAAAAAACACAGAAATATAAAACGAACAATAACTTATAAGCTTAATGATTTCAAGTAACTACGAACTAAAATACTTATCTAGTTTACAGTTGAAACACAGTGGCTATTGGCTTTACTACACTAATAGCGAAATTTGCACAAAAATTTATATAAACTTCAATCTAAAACATTAATAAATTCATTTAAACAGACAATAACTCAGAGCACAAAATTATACAAGCAACAGCCAGCCATGTTTTTCAGAAGAAGCTCGAACAGGAAAAAGACACAAGTTACCAGTCACGAAAGACAACGCCCTCTTCAATATCGATCTTTACAGACACGTCAACACAAAATTATAACTTATAAATTTAGAATTCACATTCTACATCTGTTCTCAATAAAACTTTAATTTGAAAATGTTATTTTACATTTTTATACATATATTCTATTCAAATAAACGATTTATTTAGTAATTTGTTAACCCTACCTCGGTGACATTATGGAACAATGCAACAAACATTTACGATAATAAATTCTCCGTCAAAAAATTTGTCCGTCTATTGATAACTCTGACATTACTATAAAGTTCCATAGATCTCGAATTGAAGATTCGATTTAAATGTGAGAAGAAAAATGTAATATTACAAATACCCCCCTCTTGACATAAAAAAAATTTTACTGTTTGAAAAATTTAAAGAAAAAATTTACATTGACCCTAATGAAAATGTTGAAATTTAAATTCGAGAACAGTAACAATTTTTTCTAGAAAAACATTACATGTCATCCAAAAATATTGAAAATTATTATAAAAATTCATCAATAGCGTTTGTTATATGTTTCCAAACAATATCTCAAAATATAGAATATCAATATTACTTTTGATTTAGCTTTATAATTTAAAGAAAAATATCTCAACAGAAAGTTTAATATGTAAAGAAAAGTTTTTTGAAATTGCACATAAATTTAATAGATAGAAAAATTTAATTTTTATTGCATAAAAAAAATTTTAGTATGTTGAATAAAAATTTATTATTATTATTTATTATTTAAATGAATTGATGAATTGTTACATTTAATTTTCACATAAAATTTCAATAAATCAAAAAATGTTCATTTCTTTCACTATTGACGCGGTTGATTTTATTGATGCACATTTTTTGAAAACAGTCCGTTAAGGCACTCAGTATGATTTTCAGTTAAGTGTGACTCCAATGTGATGACGTTAAGTGTTGGGCTGATCTGGATGCACGTAGTGTTGGGCTGATACTTGTAGTCGACTGATGCATACCAAACTCGATACAGGTGACATCTCAATTAGCATTGCTTCATGTTTGTAGTAGACGGCTGCATACCAAATTCAATACAGAGTCACATAAATTTTGTATCATATTTGTAATTATACAATGTACATTTCAGGCTTGAAATGACAATGTAATTCGTTTTTTGGAAAAGAGATAGACGCTGCATACAGGATTAATTTAGGTGAGGATTAATTTAGGTAAGGTTTGGTTTTTTTGATATTTTCAGCTTTCAAGGTTTAGAGTTCTGCATACAGGAATAATTTAGGAGAGGATTTTTTGAATTAATTCTTTCATGATACTGTGACTGTTCTTCTGAATTCAAAGTTGTGAATGTGAACATGGATGGCAATTACCTCCAGGTAATGCAGTAGTGTTGAAGTTTGAGATACTTGGTCAGCAATAGGCGTTGGCATTGCTATTGGCGTATTCTTTGGTGTCGGCTTTGGCATCGGCGTTGATATTGGCGTTGGCGTAGCTATTGACATCAGCACAGGCATCGGCGTTGATTTTGGTGTTGGCATCAGCATTGGCGCAGGCATTGGCGTAGCTATTGGCATTGATTTTTGTTGTTGGCATTGGCGCAGATTTTGGCATTGGCGCAGATTTTGGCATCAGCATTGGCGCAGATTTTGGCATCAGCATTGGCGCAGATTTTGGCTTCGGCATTGGCGCAGATATTGGCTTTGATTTTTGTTGTTGGCATCAGCATTGGCGCAGATTTTGGCATTGGCGCAGGCATTGGCGTAGCTATTGGCATTGATTTTTGTTGTTGGCATCAGCATTGGCGCAGGCATCGGCGTAGATTTTGGCGTAGTTATTGGTGTTGATATTGGTGTTGACATTGGCGTAGTTATTGGTGTAGGCCGCAGCGTAGATTTAGGCGTAGATATTGGCGTAGTTATGTCACACTAGTTTGAAAATCACCCAAATGTTCTTAACACTCTTCATGGCGTTCACTTGTTACTGATTTCGAGATTCACATGATAACTATTTCAATGTTAATGTCTGTGCTGTACCTGTTGTCTTAAAATGCTTATAAACTAAGAAGAAAAACTTGATTAGGCTATCAATACAATCTAATACACATAAAAATTATTTTAAGTATCTATGAAATGGAATTTGTTAACATCTTATTATACAGTCAGCAATACATAAATTGTGAAATATGGACATATCAATGATAAATTTAAAAAAATTCATTTATTCACTGTTCAAATATCAACATTTTAATCCATTCTTCAAAATAGAAATAGAATTTCATAACACCCTGTATCATTATCAAAATTGTAAAAAACAAACATCATAACAACACAACAAAAATTTAATTTCAATACATATTTCAATAATTTCAGACATTTGGTCTTCTATTCAATCATTTCATAATATATTTGCATTTCATTATTATTTAATATAACATTTCATTTATAGCATGTTCATTTCACATTTATGATTTATCATTCAGGGTTTCAAAATTATTTAGTTTTAATTTTGTTCAAAAATTGTATAAAAAGCAAATTATTGAATATTATTAATCATCGTTTGTTGGATACTATAGTTTATTTCGACTCTTCAATGTTCTAAACACAAACTACATTTCATGACAAAACTTTACTATCAATCATTAAACAAGAAACCATTCAAAACATCAATAATATTTTGCTTCAAAGGCAAACAATATTCATAATTAATCATCATTTTGCATCTATGGCAATCAACATTATTAATCAACACAAAAATTATTATCTCATTACTGCCTCTCTAAGTCATAACCTCTGTTATTCCTTCTTTAGGCAATAATGGGTTTCCATCTCAAAAAACAATCACATACCAGCAAAATTCTAATCAACAAACCCCACTAAAAATTCTACATACACTCCAGCATCCATTTCAAACGATAATCAATCATATCAAAATTTATAGAACAAACAGTTTTAAAATTTAAAAAAAATATCAATTACAAAACACTTTAGAAAAATTTAGCCTTTAACTCATTTCAATTGATAATATAACACAACGTTTTAAATTAAATCAATTATTTTTTAAAATAATTTAAAATTTAAAGACTGTATAATAAGTATAAACATTTCAAGATTATGATACAAGATGATCAAGATGAAATATTGGGTAAATAAGTTCCCTAAAAAATACAAACAAGAGGAAAAGAAAATTGGGTAAATAAATTCCCTAAAACAATACAAAGAAGAGAAAGATTAATTAGAGCCTATCCTACATGTCAGTACTGAACTTTCATGAGGAAGTATATTTAATAAAATATACTACTATGGAATTTTGTAAATTCCAAGTATGACTCTAATTTGTTATAATTGTGAGCTATCACTCCCACAAAAACAACTGGTGAAGGAAAAAATATGTTGACTATTGTGACTGGGTGGAAAGTTCCTAGATGTCTGTAAGGCAATGTGATAGCAGACTCTAGTATCGGACCACAAAAACAAAAGTATGCAAAAGGTTTTACAAACATTTGTTGTTGCAGTCATAAGGTTTTTATATCGCAAACAAGTAGGTCAGATAATCGAGTCCAGCCGTATGTGGTTCACGCCCACACCTCTAAAAAAATCACACCTACTTGTCTACCAAAAATCCAAAGTATTGGACAGCAAAGAAAAAATAAAATGCAAAATGGGTTAAAAGCCCAGAAGAAAACTATAACCTAATTACATATGGCTTATGGCACAATATGCAATGAAAGATGAGAACATGGGACATAATTGCTCTGAAAAACCTAATTACCTAATATGATACCTAAAAAAAAATAGACATGATTAAAATATGTAATACATGATGAAAAAATATACCACAAGCAAACAACTATTTACACTACAATGGATAGATTTTGGAAAAGTTAAGTTTTATCAACAATTAAAAGATTAGGAAAATAAGCTACTATTTCAACTTCTAATATTATTTCAGAAAAAAAATACAAATTTAAATGACTATGGACAAGATTGGTTAAGATATGCATCATAGAAGAATTTACTGAATATTACACAAAGACAGGAAAGAATCGAAAATTGAAAAGATTAAGGGCCAAGAAAATAGGCTACAGGAAAGAAAAAAGACACAATTATGGACTCTTACCATACACTGTGTAGCGATTATGCTATTCTGAATCCCGGCATAACACAGGATCCCTAATCATTGTGTGTTGGGGAATACCCTTTCATCATGTGATTTACTATCATCATCTTGTAAGTAAGCAACTTGAAACAACCTTTGAATACTAATACATCAATGGAAACTTTGCGTTTTGTTTTCTTCAATAGCATGATTTTATTCATAGGTTCATTTGTTTTAACAAAGCAATTTTGCTCACAAAAATCAATCATGCTCACTTGAGAATGCATTGCATACACTTTTTCAATTCTAAGTTGAAAGTTGAACTCATCAACTTGACTCAAAGCAACATTCATTTTGTTTACATTATTCCTAACCTCCACAGAAACCTGTCTCATGTAATCATTCACTTTGTTCATAGTTTTCCTAACCTTCAATGTAGCAATATTACTTTCATGATAGTTGACTTTCAGTGAAGACAACTCCCTACCTACTTCTTTATTCAATTCTACTATCTCACTAGGGTTGACTTTTTCAACAACAGTAACTAGGCCTACATTGTCAGAAACTTGAATGAGTTGATCTTGTATCTTAACACTACTATTATCATGCTTCAATTTGTTTTCATCTTTCAATGTTTCATGTGCATTTTTCAATAGAAGGTTTATACTAACCTGCTCTAGTCTAATGCTAGTACATTCTTGCTTCATATCATCAAACCTAGCATTTTGATTTTTAAACATTTGGTCTAACTTAGCATTTTGCTTATCAAATTTAGCATTTAACTCATCAAATCTAGCATCTAGCTTATCAAACCTTTGTGTTAAGAATGCTATAAGATTCAGATCATTTTTAATGTTTGCCATTTTGTAATATGCACTGATTCATTAAAACTTGATCTCTCTTGAACCGACTTCCCACTCAGCAACAAACCATTCATAACCTATCAAGATATCTATCCACTAATAATTTCTATAACCAGGGATTTCATGGTGTACCATTTGGGACATATTTATTTTGTAATTCTGTCCCACCACAGGGGTAACATTTGGAACAAATGTGGTGATTCAGTCCCACACCAGGGCGTACCATTTGCCGAGCTACCAATTTTTCCTTAAACGGTTGGAATAGCATATAACACCTATCACACTAAGGAAAGTTGTCGGCTCCAATAAAATAGATACTTGATAAACTGTGAATTCAATTTGAGATGCGGTAATAAGATTTGTTAGTCAAAAGTTTCTGTTTTAATTAAGAAATCTGATTGAAAATCCAGTTGATCTGGTTCATGAATTAAAATTCATGCAAAGAATGCAAGTATGGAATATGACGTTGGACAAGTGGATTATTTTCTAATCTTCAATTAACAACTTCCCATGTAACTTACATCCTACTATTTCTCAATTACAATTCACAATTCCTAATTACAATTGACAGCTTCCCAAATAAAATTCAAAATTTGTAGAAATATTCATTTTCAAAAGGGTAAAAATATGATATTCAAATTTAAATATACCGTATTTCTACCAATAAGAGTCAATCATTGGTACGGTATTGGAAACTATGAGCCGAATCTGCAATAACTGGATCTGAATAAACTGCTTGACTTGCCAGATTAGACATCCTATGTGTAATGAAAGTTTCATCCTAAATGAAAGTATCAGACAACTCCATAATTCATATCAGAAATATTCTTAGTGATATTTAAGGCAGTTTTGCTACTATTTGGTGGTATCCGTTGGAAGGCTTTTCAGTGGCGAGTGTCACCTGGTCATATGGGACATATATATGAATCATATATTTATCTCATATTGATCAGGATTTTAGAGTTTTAATTTAGAAAAGTTTAATGAACAATGTTTTTGTCCTTGAACAGTTTTTGTCATCGACAGAAAGATTGTTTATTTCTTTTGTTATCAAAATTATTGTAGCTTCTCTTTTGTTTTTGATAACAAACGTGCTCGCTTGTGCGACTGATAAAAATATGTAATTGAAATGGCTTCATGTTTGGCATTGACTGAGTTATATATTAATACCCGAAATTTTACTTTGAGTTGTGTCGGTGTGTGAGCTCGTTCGTTAGGACTGTGAGTAAAGTCCGGCTGTTCTGGTGAAGGGGATAGATTTTGTTCTTGTTTTATAATACAGTTTTCCTGTCACAGTTCGGGCAGTTTAAAGAGAATTGTATTATTGAATAAGAAGGGATCTGAACCCACTTCATTAGATCAGTTTTTTATTTATTTTTCTTTATTAATTAACGTCGCGATTAACCAGTGGATGCCAAATTGGAAGCCATTTTCATTAAGGTAGGTGACTACTGAGTCATTGTTTTAAATTTTCCATAACCACAACAAATTTAATCTTCACTAGCAGCCAAGCGAGTAGCCCTTGAAATTTCATCTGTTTATTATTATTTCGTTATTTTCTAATTATAATTCTAATTTTGTACAAATAATTTATTGTTTTGTTTTAATTATCAAAAACCAGTACGATCATTTCTTGTTTTTCATTTTCCCACCCTTACATACTCGGTGAAGGCAGATCTTGCTTACATATTTGGTGGAGGTTTATCCTGCCGTCCACATATTGTTTACATATTTGGTGAAGGCAGATCTTGTTTACATATTTGGTGGAGGCTCAAGGGTTTTTAATCCAGCTTTAAAATTTGGACTTTTCCGGTTACCTCATTGAAGATTCAATTTTTGTGGTTGCATTTTTCATTATTAAATATATGTTTTTATTTCAGTAAAATTATGGGTGAAATAGTTGAGTTTGAACCTTACGGGACTGTAAAAACAGTTTGTAGGATGAATTTCGAGGATTTATTGAATTGGAATATTGTGGAACAAAAAAATTGATTGCTAATAATGGATTTTAACGGATGGAGAATGATGATTATAATTGAACAGATTAATTTTGAGATTCACGATATTGGAAGATTTACGATTATTATTGATTTTGAGATTTTGAATTGCAAAAGCTATGGCAGTTGAAGATTTTGTACGATTGCAAGATTTATTATCAATTCTTATTAGAAAGAATTAGATATTTGTGATGAGATGAGAAATTAATGATTATTAAGATGTGATTGAATAGGACAAATTTATTATTATTGGAGAGATTTCGATTTTGAGATATGGAGAATTTATGATTATTGAAAACAGATTAATTTGGAAATTTATTATTTATTATTGAATAGAATTGGATTGGAACAGATTAACAATGGAAAAACTTAGACCATTACTATTACCGAAATTTTTTGATGGAAAAGATGAAGAATTTGACATTGATGATTTTTTCAACTATTTTGAAAAGGTTGCCTTAGCGAATGGTTGGGATGAAAAGGATAATCTATTATACTTGCGGTTTTGTTTGAAAGGAAGTGCTGAGAAATATTTTGACGTTATTGAGAATGATTTGACTCGACAGGACAATTTTGAATATATGCCAGTGAAAGAAAAATTGGTTAATTTCTATCGATCTCCTCTCAAATTGTGGAAACTAGAAACGGAATTAGATACTTGTAGCATGGAATTTGAAGAAGATGGTAGAGATTTTGTAGCACGAGTCTTATCCCTATGTAGAAAAGTAGATTCGAATATGCATGAATCTCGGATTATCAGGATAATTTTAAGAGGTTTGTCTTCAAATATATTTGAAAGAATTATAATGTTATCAAATAGTACTATTGTAGAATTGTATAAAAATATTGAGAAATATGAATTATCATGTCAGTATTTGAATGAGTGGAAATTTGGACAGGTGCAAGTAATTAATGATATTATGGAACCCGAATTTGAAGAACTATTGGAAATCGGAAATGAGTTTGAAAATGAGAATTGTTTAGATAATGCTATTATTTCTGATGATTTTGATTCTTGTAATTATTATGTTTCAAATGAAGTGGATGTATATTGTCATGTTAGTAACTTCGAGATTGAAAATGGGTTGGATGAAGTTCTTATTTGTAATGATTGTGATTTGAATGAGGAAGATATAATTTACAAAGAGGATAAAGATAGGGAAATGATTAAGGAAGAGTTATCAGATTTATCGAAAAGTGATTTGGATTTCTCTTTTACGATTGATAACAGGCCGATTGAAAATTGTGTGAACTCTGGTATGCGTAATGATTGTGAATCTAGAGAAGTCAAGATGCATCAGAATGTTAGTCTCGTGAATAATAGGACTAATAGAAAAAGAAGACGTAAGAAATGTAAAGTTTGTGGTAAACATAATCATTTTACGCGGAATTGTTTTTACAACATTAATTATGCTTATCGGGTTTATAAAAAGATGCATAGAATTTGTGAAAAAGAAGGCTATGATATTAGAGTGTGTTCTTTTGATGGCAGAAAGTTTTCGGAAAATGCTAGACGTAAGAAAGCATATTTTACTGATAGGACACAGGAGTTTAGTACTAGGCATATTGATGAAAATGTTTTAGACGGCGGTCAATCAAATGATGATATTTCAAGGAATGACTTAGGAAGTTGTATAGTCACTGAATCAGGTTCTACTTTGGAAGGTGTTAGGCACAATGGAATATATGTTAGAAGAAAATATTCTAATACGGATGATAAGAAGTATTCAATCTTCCAAAAACACGAAATTGATCTTGGAGATATTAAAATGAATTATAGCCAGAAATGTGAATCAGCAAATAATGGTGTTAAACGAAAAATTTCGGACTCATGTTCAGAGTTGAAAAGTGATGTAGATAATAAAAGTTTTGTTAACAAGATGAATGAATCAATTATTGATAAACAAGAACCAGGCCATGGAAATAGTATATTGAACCGATTACAGAAAAAAATGTGAATCAGCGATTTGTGTAAACGGTGAAGGTGAAAATACAGAGTCAGATTTGAATTATTGTAATTTTCTAAAAGATATGAAGAATAATAGAATTGACACTGATGGAATTGTTAATGGGAGTTCGGCAGAGAAATATGATGACATAATTTTGAATAGTTTGGAAAGCGTGTCCCAGTTAAGCGTTAATAGCAATGAGATATTCATTAAAACAATTCCGTTGAAGGTTGAAAACCGAACATCAGTGCAGACTCAGCGAATTTATTGCATGAGACAGTATGGCTCATAGAATGAGGCATTTAGCTAATTTTTAATTGTCATTCAATTATCAACACTGATCAGTGTAATATTCGATATCGAATAATGGAAGAAAATTTTGTCTTTTCTTGGTATTTGTTAGTAATAATAGTCCTAGTGATAATATTTTCATATATTAGTTCTTGATTCATTTTAATATGGGATTGCGTTTGAGCAATGGATAATTTTGATAATTTTACTAATAATGAACTTTTCAATTTTGGGATTTAGGATTTGAGTTTTGATATAGGATTTTTAGATATGATACATTATATTTCGTTATTGAGTTTAATTTTACTATAAATAATTATTAAGTGTACTTGAGATTTAGAGTACGAGTTTTATTGATTACTTTTCCAACATTTTTTTTTTAGTAGTGATGTTATTAATAAATTATGGTTGAAAAGGTTGCAATTAGGTTTTGGAGATGGAAAATTAATGATATAAATCTTCATATTTTTACTACGTTTGGTTTTAGGATATTTTGTTATTGCAATTTGAAGCCTAAAAGGTTGTTAACCAGTTTTGATATAATAGTTGAAAGTTTTTTTTAACATCATACATGTTCCTATTGAAGGTCAGGCGTGTTGAATTATTGCGAGTTGAGGTCAATGTCAGCAATTAGATTATTTGTCACGTTTACTACTGTAATTTGACTTGTTAACTAACGTTTTGTTTTGATTTCAGACATGACTCCAGAGTTTATGAATTTTGTTTATTAATTAATATGTGGTCTTTTATTATAGGTTTATTTTATTCAAAGTAAATAACATGAAACTTATCACGTCCAGTCAATCAATTATTTATTTTGTTATGATTTCAATCAGAAATTAATTACCTTTTATTCAATTATTGTTTTGAATATATTTGTTAATGTTAATAATGGTCGAATTTCATAGTATGTACAGAAACTTGTCAAATAGTTTTCTACTTAATTCATGTATTTGAACTTGATCTTTATTGATTTTTTTCAAGTCATTTTATCGAATTCGAAATTTGTTAAATATTATGGTCGTTATTTGGCTTATTTTATCATTTTTGAGCTGAAATACTTATTTCTCATAAATTTTTTATTGAATTTTTCTTGTTTAATGATACTGTGGTCGTGTTTTTTTTCACATTCTTATTTAAATTGAATTTGATTTTTCACCTTTGAAGTTATTTATTTTCTTGATTTTGAGATTTTGTTAGCTGTAGAGTTTTATGATTGCATAATGGAAAGTTTAGTAGTTTGATTTTGAAAGTTGTTTTTTTATACAGTAGAATTTATTATAATTGTAAAGGGGTTATCCTTTTCCTAAAAATTTTCCTTGAATTAGATTTGAAATTTCTTATACTCATTCATATTCCTATAAGTAGTAGTTCTCATATTACATCTTCTCGACTTCGGACTTTGCGGGAGTATGTGGACTTCACCTCGAGGACTTCGGGACATCGCGGGATTTCATGGACTCGATGACTCAAGCACTCAAGGACTTCGTGGGATTTCGCGGACTTCACGAGCTTCTTCGAGATGACTTCAGCTTCAGCGCAAGGCGACTTGTGAATTGACACTACACTCTACGAGATCGATTTTCCTGAAGATAATAATAATAATAATAATAATAATAATAATTTTATTAATGGAGACAACAGGATAAACCCATTTTGCCTCCTTCACACAATACAATATTTTCAACACATTATACAATTTGGAATACAAGAAGATAAAAAATGAAGAAATATACAATTAATATGAAAGAATACAAATAATCATTGAAGTAATTGTAAACAATAATAATTGATTATAAGAATAATTATTAAACAAAATAGAATCAAGTAATAATAAAAAGAGAAAAAAGAAGAAGAAAGAATGAAGAGAGAAAGGATGTCTGTGTAAAACCAAGAATGAATAATCAAATTAATAATAATAGAAATTTTATAAAATCAATCACAAAAAGACAGATCACATGCTACCCAACCAAGTTATATGAGATCTTACGGAATTTGGAGGGGGAGAACCAGAAGACGTCTAAGTGCTCCGAACAATGATTAAAGATTCTCTGAGCTCTATTTAGAGGAGAGTTATAATGACTTACGGTTCTAGAGCGCGCTATATGAAATGAAAAACCAGAACGGCGAGCAATGGTATTTACATATATATTAATTTTTGATAGCAAATGGGATGAATCAATTTTATTATTTAGTAAATTATAAAGGAAAATAAGTGATTTGACATCGCGTCTTACTTTCAAAGAAGTAAAATCGAACTCATTTCTAAGTGAATTGGAAGGATAATCAAAAGGACAAAAGATATTATGTTTTCTGTAATAAATTCATCTCAAAAATTTGTTCTGTAAACGTTCCAGTAGATAAATCTGTTCATTATAATATGGATTCCAAATTTCACATGCATATTCTAACAGGCTTCTCACAATTGACTTATATAGAAGTATCAAAGGCTCTACATCACTGAAGGGCGAGCAAGTCCTCAAGATGAATCCCATCTGCTGATTGGCTCTATTAACTGTGTACTCAACATGTGAGTTGAAAGAGAGGTCATAGCTGAATACCACCCCCAGGTCCTTGAACAATTCCACCCTTTCCAAAGGGATACCACTTATAGAATATATATTATTATGAGGAGCGGATTGCCGGGTGAGACTCATGAATTTGCATTTATCTACATTAATTTTTAACCCATTTGAATCACACCATCTGGACATATGATCAATATCTCTCTGCAAATTGTAGTAATCATTTGGATCCTTAATTTCTTTAAACAACTTTACATCATCTGCATACATGAGACAGGAAGAGCTGTTGATAACAGATGGAAGGTCATTAATGAATAAAATAAAGAGAAGTGGTCCCAGATTAGAGCCTTGAGGTACGCCTGATGGGCACTGAAAATATTTTGAATTGAAATGATGAATTTTTACATATTGAATCCTCGCCTCAAGATAACTCTGAATAAGATGAACTAAATTTTTACTGAATCCCAGTACTTCGAGTTTTCTAATCAGAAGTCTGTGATTTATGGTATCAAATGCCTTAGATAAGTCTGTGTAGATAACATCAGTACGCCCCCCACGATCCAAAGTCTGTGACACTTCATTACTGAATATCATGAGATTGGATACAGTGGAGCGACCAGGCAAAAATCCATGCTGTTCTGATGATATAATCTTCTTACTCTGTTCATAAATTATGGAATGAAGAATTTTTTCAAAAACTTTCGAAAAGCAATTTAAGATTGATATAGGTCTGTAATTTTTATATTATTTCTATTTCCACTTTTAAAAACAGGAGTAACCCTCGCAATTTTCCATTTCGATGGAAATTTACCTGACCTAAGAGCTAAATTGAAGATGTATTCTAATGGCTTCAGCAGCACTGCAGCACAGCCTTTTACAATATAAGTGGGGATTGCATCAGGACCCTCAGAGCAGCCCGACCTCAGCCCATTGATGGCAGATAGGATATCATCACAAGAAACCATGCCAACGCTCCCATCTAGAAATGAGCACCCAGACATCTCCGGAAACTCCATCCGTGCATCAGGCGCGTCAGCCCCATAAACAGATTGAAAATACCTGGAAAACCCATCTACAATATCAGCCCCACAGTAGGACTCACCGTCTAGTGTCATGGTCGACTCTACAAAAGAAGTTTTCCTTTTCGAATTAACATATTTCCAGAAGTTTTTTACGTCATATCGCAAGCTATTCTGAATTCTATTGAGATACGCCTGATGAGACAGTGCAATTCTATTTTTTAGAGATGCTCTTAATGATTTAAATAGATCATCGTGATAAGGTGAAGTTCTTCTCTTTCTTGAGCATTTATTTTTAATTTTCAAATCAGATATAATATCAGATGTAAACCAAGGAGGATACTTATTGTTTGGAAATTTCATTTTCCTTCTTGGAATAAATTTTTCAAAATTATGGTCGAGTACTTCATAAAACCTATTAACTGCAGAGTCAACATCATCACAACTCAAAACGGAGTCCCAACTGCAGTCACGGAGACCACAATAGAGGCCAAGAAAGTCCCCCTTGCAAAAGTCATAACTAAACTCGGGTGATCGGTTAGAGTCGAGCTCTGACGTCATCACTGAGTATGAGGCTTCCACACACAACGCAGGATGGTGACCATCTTCAGGGAGAAGTGGATCATCGCTTTTCATAACTCTAACTGGGAAATTACTCAACACAATATCCAAAGTTCTATCAAGCTCATTTTGCACAGAATTATAAGATATTAAATCATAAAATGACATGAAGCTATTAAGGATTTTTGCTTTAGTTGATCCAGAAAACAGATTATAAGTATTAGAGATAATTTCAGGCAAATTAAAATCTCCAATTATCATTAAATTACTACTAAGTAATCCATTAAGAGATTCAATATAGTCACAGTAAGTAAGAAAAGTATTTGATGTTGTAGATGGTGGCAAATAAACAGCTGATATATGATAAAACGTTGAGTTCAATTTCAGTTTAATTCCTACTGAATCAAAACAATTTCCATTATTCTCGCAAAGCTCACTACAAAGCTCAGACTGCAATGATTTTCTCACTGCGATTAGCACTCCACCTCCCCTCTGACGACCATCACCCCCTCCCCTATCACTCCGATAGACAGTGTAGCGATCATATAAATTTCACAACTGAGTATGCCGCTATGCAGCCAGGTCTCAGTCAAAACTATCAAATCATAATTAGCAATCAAAAGAGATTCATGAAGATTTAAGGTCTTAGTACGAAGTCCCCTGACATTCTGGTAGTACACAGACAAACAAGAAATGCATGACATAGGATGAATAAAGATAAATAAATAAATAAATGGGTATTGATACCCCAGAAAAAGACTAAGATAAAAATGAAAGATAAATATATTATAAGTATGATATTATTACAGCCATCCTCAGCCGCAAAAATTATATTAGATAGAAAATAAAACGGACATTTGAAAAACTCTTTGATCGTTCGTGGATGTAAGTTAAATTTAACTTGATAAACATGATTCTATCTATTCACAGAAAACGAAAGATTTACTTCCAATCCAACCGGCAGCTTATCTGCCGATAAGAATATCGGAATACGGTACAGTTCTATAACAATTTATTTTGTACAACTCATAAGATAGAAGGAATATCAAACAGAAAAGTATTTGAGAGTTGATTATTCAGAAAGTGAAATATACTCATATAAGCATAGTATATAAAATCTCATTTAGCAAAAATATGTTTTCTATACATCCTTATTCGTATTGAAAAAAAAGTGTAATAATCCACATAACAATGTAGATAGATTTGACTCGAGAGAGAAAAAACACAACTCATTAATCACATCCCTATAAATAAAATCTGGCACGGTACAAAATGATCAAAGCTGATTATGTAGAAAAAAAACAGAAATATTGATAAAACTATAAAAAGTAATTTTAAAAATAAATAATGAAATTTAATCAAATAAAAAGCGAAGGAAAAGAAACGTGAAAAGAATTAAGAATCTACACATTTCCGATAACACATCCGGTGAATTATAAAGTTCATTATGATACCTCATTCAGCAAGAATATGTTTTCTATGCATCCTTTATTGTATTGAGAAAAAAAAAAGAGTACTGATAGAGATAATAATATAACAATATAATGAGATTCCACTTGAGTGAGAAAACATTTAACCCAACTCATTAATCACATCCCTTTATATAAAATATGAAACAAAACAAATCATAGCTCAATACAATAAATACATAGCTCAATGTGAAAAAAAAACAAACCTAGATATAGCTATAAAAAGTAATTCAGAATAAAAATGAATAATGAAATTCCGTGAGAAAAATTAAGATTCCAAACATTTTCGACAGCACATCCAACATATCATAAAGTTCACTATAATAAACAATAAATGAGCACTTCATAAAAATAATCTAAAATCAGATCACTCTAAAATGAGTAAGATTGAATAATAAAAGTAACCTCACACTGTATTTTAAGCTTTAACAGTAAATAAACAATTGAAATAAAAGTAACCGTCACTAATGAAATGGTTTTAGAAAGAGAGAGAAGAGCAAAAAATAACAAACATTTATCAGTATGAAGTAAGAAATTAAGTGAACAAAAATTTTGAGAGAAACAACCACAGTAAGAGTAATCTAGCATTGAGCAGTGATAGGTACAGCTTTGAGGTCCTCCTCTGAATTAATAGAAAAAATACGTCCATCAGGTACTACTCTGATTTTTATTGAACCGGATTTATCCACCCAAACATACTTGTATTGAAATTGTCTCTGGAGATTCCTAGCTTCAGCAAAGAGCTTTCTACGTTGAGCAGTTAATGATAGATTTATATAAATTTGTCGTTGCTCACCTTGCAGTCCAATATGTCTTGTAGAAAGACCCTTTACCACTTTCCGACCCTGTAATATTGCATGCGTGTCAGTACGCCTCACAAATTTGGCAATGATAGGTGGCGTCGCTTTGCGTGGTCCCCTCACTGGCAGCCGGTGACAGGCGTCGATCGCATCAGCTGTAACATGCATGCCGACGGCCTCACATGTTTTCACCACCAGACCGATTATATCTTCGTCAGGAGCTGAAGGAATGCCGTGAAGCTCAACAGTATTACGACGTCCATACTGTTCTAAATCGTCCAGCTTCATTGTCACAACACTCAACTTCTTCCTGAGTGTCCCATTTTCAGCCTGCAATGATTCAATGATTTTTTGCTGATTCTTTATCAACTCCTCCTGCTTGGCCAACATCGCTGAGCTGGAATCGAGTTTTCCATGACAAGAATTGAGTGATTCTTGAAGTTTATTCTGACCTGCCAGAATCTCCTCTTTGAATTTATTCAAAACACTATCTAACGAATCCGCAGGATTATTAGTAGTAGTCCCAGAGGAAACCGAATTTAAATTTTTCACAGGTGTTAGGTCTACGCTAGAGCAACGCTGTTTACGAAAATTTGCTAAACACTTTCTGCACCTCCACGAACTGTTTGTCAGCATATCAATCTCTACAGCACTCAAATCTTTGTCCACTTCTCCACGAATACATTTACTATGGAAGAGAGACTTACATTCAACACATGCAAGCTTGTCCCTATCGGATCTTTCGACCAGCAAGTTACAAACCGCACAAGCACTCATTTTCACGGTATTGTAAAATAAACAATAAAATGAGAAACGACCAAATAAACAATACACTACAATAATTCACTGCCCGTAAATTGAATTGAAATCAGTTTCAAATACGGCTGAAGATGACTCGCTCAACTAATTCATTAACAGAAAATAGCAGGCTAAATCAGATAAAGACGAGCACAATATTTCGAGCGTCTGACTTCGTCGAGAGCCAACTGATAACTGAACGAAGATCTGGAGGATATTATGCAAGCAGAGACGTTTGGCTGTTAACACAAGCAGGGCCTGAATTTTCATCACGTAGTGTGCTGTACACTACTCAACAACGGAGAGGACATCAGGCGCTAATCAGAGCTTCCGTATAACGAAGAACAAACTTCATCTCCTGTGGAAATCATAACAGATGAATTTCGATGATGGGAGATTTCATTATTTTGGCGGCTCGATTGGATGGCAGTTGGATGAATTACTATCCAGTGACTACTTAACTAACGTAGCCTATTACTGGTTGGACACACATGACTCCAGAGTTTATGAATTTTGTTTATTAATTAATATGTGGTCTTTTATTATAGGTTTATTTTATTCAAAGTAAATAACATGAAACTTATCACGTCCAGTCAATCAATTATTTATTTTGTTATGATTTCAATCAGAAATTAATTACCTTTTATTCAATTATTGTTTTGAATATATTTGTTAATGTTAATAATGGTCGAATTTCATAGTATGTACAGAAACTTGTCAAATAGTTTTCTACTTAATTCATGTATTTGAACTTGATCTTTATTGATTTTTTTCAAGTCATTTTATCGAATTCGAAATTTGTTAAATATTATGGTCGTTATTTGGCTTATTTTATCATTTTTGAGCTGAAATACTTATTTCTCATAAATTTTTTATTGAATTTTTCTTGTTTAATGATACTGTGGTCGTGTTTTTTTTCACATTCTTATTTAAATTGAATTTGATTTTTCACCTTTGAAGTTATTTATTTTCTTGATTTTGAGATTTTGTTAGCTGTAGAGTTTTATGATTGCATAATGGAAAGTTTAGTAGTTTGATTTTGAAAGTTGTTTTTTATACAGTAGAATTTATTATAATTGTAAAGGGGTTATCCTTTTCCTAAAAATTTTCCTTGAATTAGATTTGAAATTTCTTATACTCATTCATATTCCTATAAGTAGTAGTTCTCATATTACATCTTCTCGACTTCGGACTTTGCGGGAGTATGTGGACTTCACCTCGAGGACTTCGGGACATCGCGGGATTTCATGGACTCGATGACTCAAGCACTCAAGGACTTCGTGGGATTTCGCGGACTTCACGAGCTTCTTCGAGATGACTTCAGCTTCAGCGCAAGGCGACTTGTGAATTGACACTACACTCTACGAGATCGATTTTCCTGAAGATCTGGAGGATATTATGCAAGCAGAGACGTTTGGCTGTTAACACAAGCAGGGCCTGAATTTTCATCACGTAGTGTGCTGTACACTACTCAACAACGGAGAGGACATCAGGCGCTAATCAGAGCTTCCGTATAACGAAGAACAAACTTCATCTCCTGTGGAAATCATAACAGATGAATTTCGATGATGGGAGATTTCATTATTTTGGCGGCTCGATTGGATGGCAGTTGGATGAATTACTATCCAGTGACTACTTAACTAACGTAGCCTATTACTGGTTGGACACACACATGCTACTACATGCGAGCTGAGCTGCGAGATATTTCTTCGACAGTTGAGAGACGGCTCGACTTAAACCTTGGATACCTTACGATCGTCATCTTATCTTTGGTGCATGGTTCAATTTGTACCTGTGGCTGGAGGTCTGAAGGAGTTGAGGAAACTATAATGATCATGGACGAACAGCGGACATACAAGAATCGGACAAATATGGGAGGACTTCACATACAAGGACGACTACCAGTTCATCGCTCAGAACATTGAAATATCATCTACATCTTTGAGAACTACTTTAACCTATCTACATTCCAGAACCCCTAAAATTTGAATTGTATTTGTTGAAAAGTTAATTTATTTAGAGAACTATTGTTTGTGCAGCATAGTTTCATTCTGAATCGTTGTAATTTAGTTTGAGTAACCTACCTTTCTATGTAAATGTTCAATTTCAATGTATAGTAGCATTATCAAGTCAATCAGGCACACGTTTGTTTCCAGAGTATATTATTTTGTTTTATTTTTTTTTTTGTTCCCCTCTTGACTACAGACTCAGGGACGAGTCTTTCAGCGGGATGGGTGATGTGTCACCTGGTCATATGGGACATATATATGAATCATATATTTATCTCATATTGATCAGGATTTTAGAGTTTTAATTTAGAAAAGTTTAATGAACAATGTTTTTGTCCTTGAACAGTTTTTGTCATCGACAGAAAGATTGTTTATTTCTTTTGTTATCAAAATTATTGTAGCTTCTCTTTTGTTTTTGATAACAAACGTGCTCGCTTGTGCGACTGATAAAAATATGTAATTGAAATGGCTTCATGTTTGGCATTGACTGAGTTATATATTAATACCCGAAATTTTACTTTGAGTTGTGTCGTTGTGTCGGTGTGTGAGCTCGTTCGTTAGGACTGTGAGTAAAGTCCGGCTGTTCTGGTGAAGGGGATAGATTTTGTTCTTGTTTTATAATACAGTTTTCCTGTCACAGTTCGGGCAGTTTAAAGAGAATTGTATTATTGAATAAGAAGGGATCTGAACCCACTTCATTAGATCAGTTTTTTATTTATTTTTCTTTATTAATTAACGTCGCGATTAACCAGTGGATGCCAAATTGGAAGCCATTTTCATTAAGGTAGGTGACTACTGAGTCATTGTTTTAAATTTTCCATAACCACAACAAATTTAATCTTCACTAGCAGCCAAGCGAGTAGCCCTTGAAATTTCATCTGTTTATTATTATTTCGTTATTTTCTAATTATAATTCTAATTTTGTACAAATAATTTATTGTTTTGTTTTAATTATCAAAAACCAGTACGATCATTTCTTGTTTTTCATTTCCCCACCTTTACACTAGCTAAAGCTGCGTCTACACCAAAGTTATTAACAAAATGTTTATTTTTCCTTCCTCATAGATTCTATTAGATTGAACATACTGTAGCTTATCATACAAATGATGTGCCTATGTGCTTGTCAAGATCCGTTTAATCTAATAGAATCTATAAGGACGGAAAAAATAAACATTTTGTTAATAACTTTGGTATAAACGCAGCTTTAGAAGACCGACCGAGGTGATTATTGATAAACAAGTCATACGGTGATCAAACTAGAAAGATTTCTAGGCCTTTGAAGCACTTGACGAGCCAATCCTGTTAATTATCAATCAATAATATTGATTATTTATTATTTTACAAAGGCGACTTTGTAGAAGTATTGTAAGCCTAGGTGATGATGATGGGATGAATGATAATACAATGAAGGTGGAGTTATGAATGAATAAAAATGATAGGTTATGCTATTCTCTTGAATTGAGTTCTTTTTTTCAATCCAGAAATAAAACTAAAAATTTTGAATTTGATTTGATTAAAAACCGAATATAATAGAATGATGACATTCAATAAACTCTCAGAACTTGAAAATATTGAGTTATTAAGAAAAATGTTGAACCAGAAATAAAACACAAACTAATTATGACATTTTTTTCAAATCGGGCAACTTAAAAAACTTTTGTATTTCAGAAAAATAAGAGTTTTTTTAAATAAATATCCTTATTTACAATATTGACTATTCAATGGGTAAAATTATTCAAAGTTCCTACTTTAGGGAGTGTCTCACATCTTCGAGTGCATATTCCTACCAGACAAACAGAAACAAAAGTAGGACATTGTGATGTTCATGAACATGGGACGTTGTCACAGCATTGCGTTTACATTGCAGGTCATTGCTGATACACAGGCAGTCGAGTCATAAATAAACATGACCTAATAAATTCTATTTTATTTGGTTCAAAGGTAAAAGAAAATGTGTGGGAGTTTATGTTTTGGCTTTTAAATGGCAATATGTTACTGCTGGCAAGCAGCTGGAGCAAATGATTGAAAATGTACGTCCACGATATAAAATCAATGTGTCTAAAAGCTACTTCAAGTTTTGGTTGTACAATAAAAATTTCAACAATTTTTATCGAACGTCCAAAGTCTAAACTACACACACATCAATTTTTGAATGAACAATTTTTTTTCGTCCTTATAAACTCTACCAGGAGCTTGACAAACTCATGATCACATCATAATATATGTTTGTCAAATTTTGTTCAATTTAATCAAATTTATTAGGATGGCATAAAATCGTAAGTTCAAAAATTGATGTGTGTGTTACTAGACTTAAGACTTATTCACACAACATTTTCCCAAACTTTCATAATAATTGGTCTAGTAGTTTCTCAATCACATATAAACACTCATTTGTCTTTTTCTTTAGGGCTTTTTGTAATATAAATAGAAATACAAATCTCAGTACTCTTTTAAATTATTTTATCACAACATGATTCGTACATTAAATGCCATTTTCAAACTTGAAAATGGTATTTAATATCCGAATCATGTTGTGATAAAATAATTTAAAAGGGTACTGAGGTTTGTATTTCAATCTATATTTAAACATTCATTTATATTTTTCATTTTTATATTTTATCCAAGTTGTATTATATTGTGTGATTAAAAAATAAAGTGATAGATTTTATAAATTAAATAGTAAGCACTATTATTCACATTAGTCCATATTTTCTTATGACTCTCAATCTATTTCTTGAATATTCCAATGCTGTCTGTTGTACATTATAATTTTTATAATTTTAGTCGAGTCAGATCTGTAATGCAGCATCTGGACAATGCTTCAACAATGATCAAGTCTGAACTTTCCTTGTTGGACTAGACCCAACAACAGTGATTTTTCATGTGAGAAAAAACACTACATCGAAAATTTGAAACAAATTAGTCACACAAGGTGTTTTTATTTTAATGACAGAAATGAAAAGTCTTTATATTCTACATAATTTTCAAGTTGCAATTTATTTATTTATATATTAATACATTAATATTTACAGATCTATCCTAATAATATTTCCTATCTACCTAATATTTACAACCTCTTCTGGAGATAATACATTAATATTTACAGATCTATCCTAATAATATTTCCTATCTACCTAATATTTACAACCTCTTCTGGAGATACGGTCAACCTGAAAAGATGAAAATTAATTATTTTTTAATCAGTTATTTGAATGAACACAGTAATATTAGTTTGAGTCAGGAGTTCCTAACATCATATCATCACATGTTTAGTCTGATTGAACCACATCTGTAGATTATCAATAAATATTTAGGACATTTATATAATTATAGTAACATCACACTAAAATGCATATAGAAAATGCATACAAATCAATAAAAATGCACATAGAATCCATAAAAAATATTTAATCGAGCATTAGCGAGTTTTTACTCTCAACTCAAGGCCAAAGTCGTTGTGCGTCTGTGTGAATATTCAACAATAACTTTTGAAAGATTTGATCAATCAACTTCAAATTATGAACACATACTCTTCGACTCTTTACAGCTCAAGCTCGTTGGACAACAAAATTTACCGACTCCTTCGTCCTTTTTCAGGATATAACAAATAACATTGAAATTGCTCAAGAAAAACATTTGTTGTTATTCATCATTAAGCCAGCTGAAGAATTCATTGCATGCAATTACTACAGTTTTTCCATTCATTCATAACATCAGCTGAGGCTATTTGGGAGCTGTCACACAGACAGTCCTTCTTGGGCTGACACATGATTTCAGCTAATTTGCAACTTTTACATCAAAAAATTGATACTGATTGAGATATCAATGTGCGGTTTTCTCTTGGAACTCTGTATTGAAATCATGTATCACATGACCATCTTCTCATTTAAAAAAAAAAATGAATTTCGATTCATATGAGGGACAAAGATGTTGAAGCGAAAGAGTATTTTTTTATTTCAAATATGATCCCCAATGAAACATCCTTTCAAATAATTCTTGTAAAAGAAATATTTAGCTGTTTTCATAATTTCAATCAACTCTGTATAATTAAAAGTTGCGCGTTTCAAAAATTACAATACAACATTTCATGAGTGAGTTCTCCAACCCAGGGTGTCACTAGTGCAGAGTTGGTAAAAATTATGGATACAGCTAAATATTTCTTTCACAAGAATAATTATTATGACATCAGGATTCATCGGGGGTCCCATTTGAAATGAAAAATAACTATTCAAAAATTACTCTGTCGCTTTAATATAAATGATAATTTCCACATACTAAAATTAAGGTACAAGTAATATGTAACTTTTTGGCTGTCGACCATTGATTGTAATGGTTATCTAGCCAATCTGACTCTTACCTTCTCACATTACTTCTTCCTCTCCAGCGATGTCAAGAAGGAACCACTCATTCTGAGGCAGTGGCCTATTGATAATGTTGTCGGCACCATGAGCCACTGCACTCAGAAAGTGTATTATTGTGATCTCGCCGTTTATAAGACGACGGATCGCCTTCTTGACATCGCGAGTAACTTTGTCTTTTTTCGGTCGGTTGACCGCAATCTCTCTATGTACTCTAATGAGATTGTCATAGGAGGTTCTCTCTATTAACTGGAGCCTTCCTAAAAAGCAATTAATTCAAAACTTATTACAAGAAAATTTTAAACAATTGCAAACTTCAAAGGACTTGAAATAACTACTGTGCTCTCATCAGTTGAACCACTTTTTTATTGATCTTGCAGCTGTATATTTGATCAAGTGCAGATTCAAATTGGCGTGAACGCAAGCTGAATGATTTTGGAATACACATTTGTTTCATTAAAATCAAATACCTAATTATAATAATAATAATTGTTATTATTATAATCAATTTGTTTCATGTTTAGTACGGTACGGTAGTGATTCGTAAACAATAATCAATTGTCAATTTATAATATAGGAGTTTAAGATAAGATGAGTCATATGAACTATGAGTGGGGGGGGATGTAAACTTGTTTGTCAATGATTAGATGATACAACATGGCATGGCACTATGAGCAACACAGAATAAAATACACCAGAAGGCATCCTCTACCTATCTATTAATATCATCGACAGCCTATCTACTTTAATTGAATATCCAACAACAACTCGAATTTAACTATGAATTCATATTGAACTAGCCGGATGACTCATCTGTCTAGCCAGTGGGCTCCGCCCAGAAAACGCAGGAAAAATGCTCAAAAAGCGCTGATCTTGGTCGGAACTTGGGCGTTATTTCAAAACCCTACCAATACAACATTTTCATACCTCAGCAGAGCCTGTGTATCAAATTTGAACATTTTTTGCCAATTAGTTCTTGAAATAGCTGAGAAAACGTTGGAAAAATGCTGTTCTTGGGTGCCTCTCTGGAAAAATCTCTGGAAATTTTTCAAATCTGTTCTTAGAGCGCCTCTAGTTGGCCAACTATGTTGAATTTGAGCCTATTTGGTCCAGTAGATTTTTAGTTCTGTTGATTATGAGTGAGTGATAGAATGAATCATTGTCATTTTGCTCTTTTATCTAACTATTATAAATATATAGAGTGCCTAAAAATAAATTGATTGAATAAAACCCAGAGCAGTTGCTAATTCCAATTTGGAATCGGTTGAATGAGGTTGGCTAGCATTAACTAGGCCTAGGTGGAACCAGGAATTTTATGAGTGCACGAAACTAGTTTTGCTTATGCAAAAAGGTATTGACATGGATACTAATAATTTTTTATGATAATCGATTAATTATCTATTCTTATTTATCTGTGGACAACGTTGATCAATACGTATTTTGCAACGTTCCAATTTCCACAAATTATTTTCGTGCTGTTTACATCATACAGAAAATATTAGCACATGATCTTTTTGTCTTTGCTATAGTAGCCTACAGTACTACCACTTAATTCAAAACAACAAAATTTTATCAATAATATAGGAAGAAGTAATGACTAGGTGCTAGTCGCTTGATTCTAGGTTTCATTCAATCGACCCAATAATAATGTATCACTTACTTATGAAGCTCCATATGTCGAGATTCACGCCAAACGCACAGAGAAGTTTGGCGTGGAATGACTCGAGGTCATTGTTGGTCCTCCTGGCGCAACCAAAAGTAGACAATGACTCCACGCCAATCACACCCACCCAGAATCTCCTCACATAAGCTGTTAAGTTCTGCAACCGAGCATCCATCTCTCCCTCATTAATGTAATCTATGATTGCATTTAGGCCATCAACTATTGAGAAGGGAGGAACTCGGTTGCTATGAGGAGGTCCTCTCTGTGCTGGCAGGTGTGGCAAAACTACCACCTTTCCAATCCAAAACTTGGATTGACGTGCCTTGTTGCTATTAATGAATCTGTTTCAATATCATATTGAATCTTCTTTTAAACTTGATTTCGAACTGTAACTTACTAATGTTTGGTAATGCCCTGCCTTTACTTGACTGTTGTGTTTAAACTGGTAGCCACACACTTGCTTAGGCCTACCTCAGTTTCCATATGAACTGGACAATTCAACTAAAGTTAGCTCTTCAAATATTGAACAGTGATTAATATTTTCTTGGAGGATCTTTCAATGTTTCCAAACGAACTGGGAGTTATTAATGTGCTATAACCAATCATCCTATCCATACAAGTGTTGGAAATCCGCATCAATTCACCACGGACAGTATACCCATACTTCAAGCAAGCCTACCTTGACTATTTCCTGGAGCCAACTTGAACACCACTATCATGTTGAAACCCTAGGTAACTGCATATTTTTACCATCTTTGTATTTGCTAATTACCTTTATCTTCCTATCCCTTAAATAAGGTTAGGGTTGAGTTCATTTATTATTTGGATCTATTCACTTAGGCTATTTTTGATTTTTTGTTGCTTCATCATAGGTCAGATTTTTGTATGAAACAAGAATAACTATGACAACCTATTGTAATGTTTTCAATCATTCAGTTCAGTATTTGAATTTTCAATCATGAATGTTGTCAGAACATAATCTTTTCTTGTTCATGATGCAACTTACTATTGCATAATCACTTAACATATTAAAATATTGGTTACTTGGTAAAATATTGTACATCACAATTTATTGACTTAGGATTTTAAAACAAACAAGCAATTTTAGGCTAGTTATTTGATCATCACAATTTATTGACTTAGGATTATAAAACAAACAAGCAATTTTTATTGCATCAAATATATTTTGTTCAATTACAATATCTTGTAATCTACAAATTCTATAAATATTAAATTCATCACATTTTAAATCCAATTTCAGTATTTTTCAAGCTCATTATTGTATTGTATTCTTATGATTAGTATTCAAGTTATTTGTAAGTGTGAATTACCATAGATTCAGTGTATCTTATCTGAATTGTCTCTACTAAACTTCGATGTTTATCAATTATAAATTTTCCATATTAAACCTCAATGGTTATTGATTTTGAACTGCCTCTAATGATTCTTGATGTTTATCAGTTATCTTAATTGTCTGTTTCTCCATATAAATTTTTATGTTTACTGAACTTGACAATTTGTTATCAACCTTAATGCTGTATGATTTTTGAGCTACTTGTATTCACTATCAAAAATTATTGTTCTGCCATTTCTATTTCAATACATTTATATATTGCTCACTTGGTATTTTTTCTCCAAGAACCTATTCATGTTAGTAATAATTTTTCCGTCTTTTATGAAACAAAGACGGTGGTCCTCATTATTAAAATTATATTGTATCTGGGTCAATGACCAATAAGCAAAATATTTACATCACATTGACCAGCCGCTCTATACTGATCCACTAGCAACCAGAATTCGGACTCAGAAACAATATAAATTGGTCCTCCGCCCGGCCGGATCTCCTATTAATCTTGTAATTTTGTTTCTTTTCATGTGTACTCAATCGCCCATGTACCTTGTAACCTGGACTGAGGGTTGCTGTGGACGAGGGGTTGCCAATGAGACATACCATTCAGTGGCCAAGCTGTCCATGCCATGTATCAGTTGGACAAGTTGCGCGACCATACACAAGCCAGCATTAATCACAATTACATCACAACCACAGCACAGGTGTCAGTGAAAGTGCAGTGATAATCTCAGTGAAGGTCGTATGAGAATTTTCTTTTGTTATCAATACCTTTTTTGTAACAATGGCTACATCCCCTCCTCCCAGTGACTCACGTTCAGTGTCCCCAGATTTAGGGTCTGAGCATTCTGCTCTTATCAATTCTAGGAACAATTTACTAGAAGAAGCTAACTGGTTCTTCACAGAGTATCCAAATTTTATTGTAAATGATGAAGCAACATATTATCACTTACTTACCATTAAAAATGAAGTTGATCTCCTCAGAGATAAATACAAGAAAATTCATGAACAAATACAACACAAAAATGTATCATTTGACAAGGAATCACACTTTGAAACAATTAAAAGGTTCATATTATTCATTTCTAAAGCAAATGCTGCATTGAAAGCTTTTGAGGCTAAAATAACTAACACTCGAAATGATCTTGTTTCACAACAATCAGTACAACCTGCTACTACTGCATCACAGCATGCAAATTTTAATTTGCCCCAAATTCCTCTCCCTCATTTTGATGGAAACTTCTCAAAATGGCAGGCATTCTCCAGTGCATTTATGCACATGATAGGTAGTCAGGAGCAAATTAGTAGCACATTGAAATTTTTCTATTTACAACAAACATTGAGTGGTGAAGCTCTAGCAAGAGTGGAACATATTGATGCCAATGAAAAAGGGTTTGAAGTAGCCTGGAAATTGCTCGAAGAGCGATATGACAATAAACGACTCATTGCAACAAACCACATCACTGCCATTGAGTCTCCACCTGCAGTTAAACGTAACTGTGCACAATCATTGCGTGCATTCATTGATTTTTGTAAATCACATATTGCTGCCCTTCAGGCACTTGAACTTAAGAATCTCACCGACTTATTGTATATGCATAAAATGTTGTCGCAATTGGACTCTAACACTGTTAAGGAATGGGAGAAATCAGTTCCTATTGACAGTATTCCAACAATTGAGAAGTTTTGGAATTTCTTGGAAGCACAATGTAAAGTTATGGATGCAGTTGCATCCAGTGCTAACAATTCAACAACTATTCACTCTAGTAACGCAACTAATTTTGCTTCCAAGCAATCAAAAGTTAATCACTTTCAATCAAGTAATCAAAATAATGTAAAAATGTTTCATATTTGACAACCAATTGCACTTTCTGTAAAGGCTCAAATCACATGGCCTATAAATGTAATGAATTGCTCAAATTACAGCCTTCTGACCGTTGGAATGCTGTCAAAAGCAAAAACCTTTGCTTCAATTGTCTCAAACCACATGTTCCTAATCATGGTTGTTCTACAAAATCTTGTTTTCATTGTGGTAAGGCACACCACTCTATTCTGCATTCACTAGGTTCGGGACAGAATCAACAAAAAGGTAAAGAAGTTACTTCTAACAATATTCATTCGTCAGTGAAAAAATCATCAGTTGAAAATTCCATTATTGGCAATCATTCAAAGGCTTCATCTTCATCTGTTGCAGTCCTTCCTCAATTAAATGAGAGGAGCATGGTTTCATCAGA
Source organism: Nilaparvata lugens (assembly GCF_014356525.2). NCBI lineage: Eukaryota > Metazoa > Arthropoda > Insecta > Hemiptera > Delphacidae > Nilaparvata > Nilaparvata lugens. The sequence continues at coordinate 2,828,307 of NC_052519.1, forward strand.
TAATAATGTACATTCAAATGTTGCATCCTCAGTTTGTCTATTTCAGCAAGCTAGTGTTCCTCTTCTTCCTACAGCTCAAGTTTTTGTTGAGGACTCACAAGGAAATTTGATTAAATGTGTTGCATTGCTATACAGTGGCTCGGATTGCAACCTTATCTCACAACATTTGGCTGATAAGCTTGCATTACCAGCGGTCAGTACTGAAACAACTATTCATTCTATTGGTGGCAACCAATCAAAGTCAACTTATGTTCTTTCAATTCTTGTCAAATCTACAGACCAACAATGGTCTACTGAAGAATCTTGTATTGTCATTGATAAAGTTCCATCTTCTTTCTCAAATTCCAGAATTGAAATAGAAAAACTTGAAATTCCATCACACATTTCACTGGCTGATCCTAACTTTTTCAAGGCTAAAAACATTGATCTTCTTCTCGGCGCTGGCGTTTTTGCTTCAGTCTTGTCAGCAGGACAGATTGTCATTTCCAAAGATGCACCCATTCTCCAGAGCACAAGGTTGGGTTGGATTATTTTTGGCTCTTGTAAGGTACCCAGCTCATCTGTTCCAATTTCTCATGTATCCAATTTTTTGTCAACAGTTTCATCAAACACTCCTTGCCAACTTGAAAAATTCTGGGCTCTCAAAAGTGTAATTGTGGAGATTCCACCACCTGATGATATTGCTTTCTCAGAAAAGCATTATGAAGAGCACACTCATCGCCAGGAGGATGGTAGATTCATTGTATCACTCCCTAAAAAGGGAATCATTTCATACTCTGGGTGAGTCCAAGTTTCAAGCACTTAGACGATTCAAATCGCTGGAACAAAGATTAGCAAGGAATAATGAATTGAAATCTCAATATGTGGCCTTCATGGAAGAATACAAGGAACTACAACACATGACTAAAGTTGATGAGCCCACAGAGAATCAAGGGGTGTACTACATCCCACATCACCCTGTCTTTAAACTTGATTCTACTACTACAAAACTTCGAGTAGTTTTTGATTGTTCTGCCAAAACTTCTACTGGTGTTTCCTTAAATGATGTTCTTCATATAGGGCATACTGTTCAGCCAGAGCTCTTTGAAACTGTTCTGCGCTTTCGTACTCATCTTATTGCCTTTGCAGCTGATATTGCAAAAATGTATAGGCAGATTCTCCTAGATCCAGCTGATCGTGATCTACACCGCATATTCTGGCGTGATGACATCAATAAACCAGTAGAACAATATCGCCTTAATACTGTGACTTATGGTTCTGGTCCTGCAGCATTCTTGGCAACGCGCACACTAATTCAACTTGCTGATATGGAAGCAAGGGATGACATCTCAGTGTCTCAAGTCATCAAAAACGACTTCTACGTGGATGATTTAATATCTGGCTGTAATACTCTTGAGCAGGCAGTTACTGTATCAAAAAATTTGATCAGCACTCTTGAAAAGGGTGGTTTTCAACTTCGAAAATGGATGTCCAATTCTACAGATCTTCTCAGTACTATTCCATCACATCTTCTAGAGACATCATCTACTAAAGCAGTTGCCGACAGTAATGATACTGTTGCAAAGGCCCTAGGCCTTATTTGGAATTCCACTTCTGACATGCTATCAATTTCATCAAGTGTTGGAGAGATCTCACACAAAACAACTTCCACTAAACGGGAATTTCTTTCCTGCATTGCGTCAATATTTGATCCATTAGGTTTAATATCACCTATTGTCATTGCTCCTAAAATTCTTTTCCAAGAATTATGGTTAGCCCGTATAGGCTGGGATGATTCATTACCCCCAGGTCTACAGGTCTATTGAGTAAATGGTTGAAAATCCTTCAAGAGCTGCATTCTATCTCTAATATTGATATTCCATGTTGTGTAATCAGTGCTGATACTGATTCTACCTTTGAATTGCATGGCTTCTCTGACGCCAGCCTCAAGGCATATGGAGCTTGTATATATGTTCGTTCTGTATCAAGTAATGGAATAAAGGTCCACCTACTATGCTCAAAATCTCGTGTAGCACCTCTTAAGGCATTGTCTATTCCCAAACTGGAATTATGCGCTGCACATTTATTGTCTCGGCTAATCAACAAGGTATTGAATGCTATTAAGTTACCAATCTCCAATGTCTTCCTATGGTCTGACTCGCAAACTGTGTGTGATTGGATCAAAACACCTCCTGATAGGAAAAATGTCTTTTGTTCTACTCGTATTTTTGAAATTCAAGAGTCTACCTCATCATTTCATTGGAATCATGTTCGCACATCCAATAATCCTTCGGACCTCATCTCAAGAGGTTGCTCTCCACTTGAATTAATGAATTGCAAACTGTGGTGGTCAGGTCCATCATGGTTATCATCTTCAAGGGAGTCATGGGACTCATTTTCATCAAATGTATTATTGTCTGAATCTACTCGTGTTTTTTTAGTTATTAATTTTAATCAATCTGTATTGTCTAATTTATTTGTAAGGTGCTCTAATTATCATAAAATGGTTCGCTCTGCTGCATATGTATTACGCTATCTTCATAATTTGCAGCATCCTGATGATAGGAAAAATGAATTTTTATCCGTAGATGAAATCAACAATGCTGAAATTTGTTTAATCAAGGCTGTACAGGCTGATGCCTTTTCCTCTGATTTGAAGGAGCTGAATTCCAACAGTGAGCTTAGCCCAAACAGTACATTACATCCATTCACTCCTTTTATTGATAATCAGGGTGTGTTGAGGGTTGGAGGTCGTTTGGAATTGACTAACTTACCTTATGACACAAAACATCAGATCATCTTACCCAATAAACATAAGTTCACATATGCATTGATTGTAGCATATCATCGTCGTTCAAGGCATGCTGGTGTCCAATCAACTATGGCTAGTCTTCGCCAAAGATACTGGATCATTTCTACTCGTCGAACCATCAAAAGAGTTCTCAAGACATGTAAAATGTGTTTCCGATTTTCCACTATCAGATCTGAGCAAATAATGGGGCAACTCCCACATTTGCGCACAAAAATTGACTTCCCATTCTATACTTGTGGTATCGATTATGCAGGTCCTATCTCAATCCGTTTGGGAGGGCCTAAATCAAAAACTTTCAGCAAAGCTTACTTAGCTCTGTTTATGTGTATGGTAACTCGAGCCATACATGTAGAGATTGTTTCTGAACTATCATCAAAATGCATTCATTGCTGCATTGATTCGATTTGTAGCACGTCGTGGCATTCCTCATACCATTTCATCAGATAATGCTACCACGTTCCATGGTGCTAACAATGATTTGAAGGAATTATTCCAGCTATTGTCTTCATCAAAAATTTCAGAATGATATTCATGGTGTTACATCTTCATTGAATATTCGGTGGTATTTTATCCCACCCCGAGCTCCACATTTCGGTGGAATTTGGGAAAATGCCATAAAAAATTTCAAGCACACATTGCATAAGACTACATTCAAAAGGACATTGAATTTTGAAGAGTTATCTACATTTGCAGCACAAACTGAAGCTATTATGAATTCCAGACCTCTGGTACCTCTTACAGAGGATCACAATGATTTTTCTTACTTGTCTCCTGGGCATTTTTTGGTAGGTCATCCATTAACTGCCTTACCATTCACTCAACCAGTCACCAAACATGTAGACCATGTTTCTCGTTGGCGCCACCTAGCAGCTACAACACAATTGTTTTGGAATAGGTGGTCCCAGGAGTACCTAGTTACTCTGCAGAAAAAACAGAAATGGACCTCCTCCTCAGAAAATGTCAAGATCAATACCATTGTAATTTTGAAAGATCTTGGCACACCACCATCAGTTTGGAGGTTGGCCAGAATCCTTGAGGTACATCCTGGTGCGGATAATAAAGTCCGAGTTGTCACACTTCTCACACCTACAGGCATCTTAACACGTGCTATTTCTAGTATTGTACCTTTGCCTCATGATAATGAGATTGAAAATATAATTATATAAGTCCAAAGTGTAGGTCATATTTTATCTAAATTCACAAAGAGTTCGATTCTTGTTGGCAAGAAATCATTGTTATTTCACTAAAAGATAGGATAAAATGAATAGTTGCCCTTCCAGGGGGAGCTTTGACAACCCACAAGACTCATTTTTCATTTACATAAATATCGAAAAAGAGCATAGGACCTTATTTTTTTGTTCAGCTTGCCAAAATACCCCTCATTTCAATATTAAAATTTTCGACTGACTGTACAGTGAGTCAATCATTCCATCAAGGCTTGAATAATTTTGAAATTGTAATTAAATAAAAATGGCAGAAAATAATTATCATGTAAATATCAACACCTTTAATTAAAGACATATTAACTGCATGCGTTTTCATATTGCCGATACAGCATTGATAAAACTGCAGACGTTTATTTAGCAGTCTCAAAAAACTGTTCTAGCTGAAAAATTGATAATCCAAGCCACGTGTAGGCCTATACATTGCATCAGGAAAACAAAGTTTAAAACTATGGTTTTCCTAAACATATGTTTTTGAGATAATTTCTTTGATGCAGCTGTTTCACATTCACCATTATATTATACAGAGTTAATGAAAATAAAAATATTTATTGACTACCAAAACAATACTATTATTATATCAATCATAATAATTAATTATCAAAACAATACTTTTATTATATTAGTAATAATAATATTATTAAACATATTTATCCATTATCAGAACAATATTATTGAGGTTAAGTGGAATCAGGTAGAAAGCAATAGTAGAACAGATGTTCTTTTTTGAATTTCTATCATATTATTTTGTTATTTTCAATGATTACAACATATGTTAGAATATCACATGTCAATAAATAAATTATCCCATTTCCATATGGCGTTCTCCTTACCATGTCCATAACCTCACTTAATAGGATCCTTTTTCATCCTTTGAAATCCTTAGAGGCAAAATATCTAAAAATCCGTTCTTAGTGCGCGTCTAGCATGTTTGAAGAATATTTGTGCAAAGTTTCAAGTCTGTAGGACAATTAGTTTGAGCTGTAGTGTGATTTTACATAAAAATTTTCGAAAAATGCTCTCTCCTGGACCCCCCTGTGCTCCTGATCGAAATTTTTCTGCATAGATCTAATTTTTTTTCGTAGCTGAACAAAAAAGTTCCTCATGACTTTGCTGTGCAATGAGCGGTTAAAAAGTACAAAATTTTGGGGGGGGGGCCCAGCTCCCTCAGGGGGCAAATTTCTGAAAATCCTTTCTTAGTGGATGTTTTCAGGCTACCATGAACAATTGTGCAAAATTTCAAGTTTTTAGGCTCAGTAGTTTGGGCTGTGGTGTGATTACAGTCTGTCGGGGCTTAGCCTTTTATAAGTATAGAGATATATATTACCACTTTAAAGTTTTATAATATAAATATAAACAGTATATACATGACACGGATAGATTAAAAACACTCAAAAACTTACATTTAAACGAAATCAAACAGGTTGTCAATCAACATGGTTGTTGTCATCATGGTTGTCAATCAAACAGGAAGTGAAGTGGTGCAGATTTGAACATTCCAAGATAGAGACGCAGTAGAGATGTTGTGTAGACCATAGAGCACAGACGTGCTCTACACAACATCTCTACCACGTCTCTATAGTCAACCGTTGGAATGTTCAAATCTGCACCACTTCACTTCCTGTTTGATTGACAAAGGGGGCCCAGCCCCCGAAAATTTTAATCTAAGTTTTTATAAAGTTTTTAATCTATCCGTGTCGTGTGTATCCTGTTTTATATATATATATATATATATATAAATTAAAACAGGAGACACAAGATATAATTAGATTGAAAACACTTAAAAACTTACATTAGAAATGGGAAATTTTCGGAGACTGAGTCTCCTTCCTCAACCGAGCAGACTGCAGTTTTGAATCCAACGGTCGACCACAGAGTACGCATGGAGAGTCAATTGTAGCAGCAGATACCACAGATTACGCGGTGCAGACGGATGGAGAGAAAAAGGGTACTGATTCAGGGGACATTATGGGGTATTTAGGGGCGGTTACAAACGGGATATTTAAGATTTGAGTGAGTTATGAATAAGGAAAGGTGTAGCTTATGAATTGATAGAAAAGAGGAGATTTAAAATTAGAAATAAAAAAGAATTAGACTAAAATTGGAGAAAGGAATTTTAGAATTGAACTTGAATGAAATTTATTTTTCATTTTTATTGAACATTTAATATATATTTGATAGCTGTGAAATGTATTATGATATGATGAAATTTATGTCAATTTAATTAAACAGTTGCTAGCTTTGGTACTATTGCTGCCTGTTGAGACCAGGACTGGAAGCAGCTCCAAGCACCCAGATAAAAGCCAATTCTTTCGTCTTGACATCTATGGAGGGGGCTGTGGGAGGGAGGGTCTTAAGGACTTTGACTTTGAAGCATTGGTCAAAGTTGATGTTGTGCTCAGAGCCATGGGTAAGGATGGGTAGGGAAGTACTATTTTTAAAGGAAGCCCTGTGATTGTTAATCTGGAGGTTTAGGGCAGTGGTGGTTTCACCTATGTAGAAGGCAGGACAGAAGTTGCAGGAAAGGAGGTAGATGCAATTTTTGGAGATGCAATAACTGGATTGATGGATTTGGTGGGTGTAGTTGGTGATAGGACTGGTAAAGGAGATGGAAGAATCAGTGATAGGACAGCTTTTACTGCCGGGGCGATTGCAAGGTAGGGTACCAGGTGGATTTGGGATTTCATCAGAGGTGAGTGATTTGTTTTTACTGAGAATTTTCTTGAGGTTGGGAGGTTGCTTATAAATGAGAGTGGGTGGTTGCTGGAAAAGGTGTTTGGTAGAGGGATTGGAGGAGACGACATGGAACAGAATGCTTACCCTTATTTTCAACATAATAGGTTGCTAGGGGGGAGACCTGAGGGGGATTTCTCGGGACTTTTGGGAAAATGACCTCTTGGGAAGGTCCTATTGATGGAAAAAATTCAGCTTTCGTGTAATTTTCAGACCGAGAAAACATTCATTCACTGGGCTAACAGCTTACCTGAGTGAAATGAAACCAGCAGCCTTGGTGTTGGGCGCCTGGAAAGATACGTTTGCTGGCATTAATCAGTCCTACTTCAAAGTAATGATTGAGAGCTCGACGAGAGCGGTCGTATCGGAGTGGTTGCTGAGTCAGCTGTGCAAAGTTTGAACGTTCCGTAACAAAATATTTCGTGCTAGTGAACTGTGCTGTAGTGAATATTTTATTTGAAGATTTAAAAATGTCTTGTTTTATTTGCTCTAAATCCGTTCGGAATTCAGGTGAGCTGATTTCATGTGTCGACTGTGAAGCGAATTTTCATATAGGATGTGTGAAAATGACCAAGGACGATGCGGACTACATAAAAGAGAAACAAACAAATTTGGAGATGTAGCAGCTGTTCCTCTACACGTCGGAAAAGTATGGTGAGTGAATCGACAACAGGAAACAAGGACGTGACTCTCCAAGAACTCGCAGGAGTTCTTGAGGTAATTGCAGGAAATCAGACGTCGATGAAGGAGAATATTAAGAAAATGGAGTTGGAGCTTGGGAAATCAATTGAATCATGTCATCAGGCGATTAACGACATAAATAAGAAGTTTGATGAACAAAACAAGCAAATTAGCACATGCCTCATCAACATCGATAAGCTTTCAACAGAAGTAGCTAGCCTCAGGAAAGAAAATGCAGAACTGAAGGAACGCGTCGAGGATATGGAACAATACTCAAGATCGAACATGCTGGAAATAAATGGTATACCCAAAAAACAGGATGAAGATGTAACAGAAATCATTTGTAGAATGAGCGAAGCATTAGGACACAAAATAAAAGCAGATGCAATCGACATTTGTCACAGACTTAAACAACGAAATGAAAACCTACCTCCACCAATCGTTGTCAAGTTCGTTCGTAGAACAGACAAACAAGTAATATTGAATAAAAGGAAAGTTACGAGGCAGTTTTCTACAAAGCAGATGGGAGAAACAACGGACCATCCAGTCTATGTGAATGAAAGTCTAGCACCTACGCGAAGAAGGATTTTCACCATGGCGAGAGAGATCTTCAAAAGAGGCAACATCAAATACCTATGGATCAAGGAAGGGAAGATTCTACCTAGGAAAGAAGACGGAACACCAGTTATTGAACTCAAGAACAGGGAACAAGTGAAAAAGTTGAGCGTGATAAGTGCATCAAAGCAGCCAGGTAACCAAGAAAATAACAGTGTCAGTATCGTAAATAAAAATGTCATCAGAGATAAGTAACAGAGAAACACTAATTATTCATCAAAATATACGCAGTCTGCGAAGTAATTTCGATTTATTCTTAGTGCAAATGAGGAAATTAGAAAACAACCCGCTAATAATAGTCTTGACAGAAATATGGATACTAGAGAATGAAATAGACTTATATCATATAGAGGGCTATTCCGTACATGGTAATTTCAATCATAACTACAGAGCAGGAGGAACTTTGATTTATATAAGCAGTGAGATAACGTTCAAAACAAAGACAATAGTTTTTATTTCAGCGGACTGTGTACATATATCTTGTTCATATAATAATTTTGAATTTCAGTTGTTGGCTGCTTACAGGTTGCAATCAAACTCACCCAAAATATTTCTTAACGAATTAACCTTGTACTTAGAAGAAATATTTAATATTAACGAAAACAATGAGGTCCCTTTCTTTTTCACGGGAGATATAAATATAGATCTTTTTCAGAACACCAGAATTATTGACGATTACAAATATCTAATGAATAGTTTTGGATTTGAATCACTCAATACTGATTACACTCATAGGTCCCGATTTTCCAACTCTTTAATAGATCATCATCTTTACTTAAAATCCGGCAAAAATAGAACAAAACTGAATAAAATTAATCTAATTCCAGAAATACTACATTTAGATATAACTGATCACAGTACAATCATACTTAAAGTTGAAGGATTGAAGAGATCCAACGAAGAAGCAGATACAAATTATAAAAAAATATGCCTAATCAATTACCGGAAGTTGAATAATATTTTATCATCGATGGATTGGGATAGAGAAATACCAGCAGTATCAGTTGATGCGAGGGATGGGAAAATTTCATTGACATTTTAAAAAGCGCTATCAAAGATTCACAAGAAAATCTTCTTTTAAAAAATAACTTGACACAGAAATATAGGTCGCCATGTATAAATAGTTATCTGATCAAGCAAATAAACTTAAGAAATGAGTTATACAAAAATGTTATCAAACAACCTAATAATGACGACTTAAAACAAATATACAATACATTCAAAAATAACTTACGTAATGAACTGAGAGAAAGAAAACAATATTATTATTCAAAACTGTTTAGAGAAAGCCAGGGAAACATTAGAAAGACGTGGAAACAATTGACGCGTTAATAGGATTGAAAAAAATAAAGAACCACTAAAACTGATTGTTGATGAGCAGGGAAATAGCATACATGATAGTAATAAAATTTCTAATTCGTTTAATTCTTATTTTCTAAATGTTGTGAATAAAATGAATGATGAATTAGAACAAACCACATTGCAAACCAGGGAAGAGTCTGCTAGAATATCAAAAATAAGGTTTCCATACAATTCTCCAACAAATTCAATTTTTCTCCACCCTACAAATCCGGAGGAAGTAGCAAGTACAATAAGAAAATTGAAAAATAAATCTTCGCCAGGTGTAGATGGGATAAGCACAAGCATGATTAAAAAACTTACATGAATTATTTGAACAAATTAACCGATCTAATTAACCTGAGTATTGCCAAAGGAAAATTCCCAAGCATGTTCAAACACAGCGTAGTTATACCTATTCCTAAAAAGCCAAATTGTAAAAACATAGATCAGTTCCGCCCAATTTCACTTTTACCGGTTTTTTCCAAGATTTTAGAAAAAATATTCAAGATTAGACTTGAAAACTTTTATAAAAATAATAACTTTTTTAGTGATAACCAATATGGTTTCCGTGAAGGAAGAAGTACAGAAGCGGCAATTAAAAATCTCATTTCAAAAATAAATGACAGTTTTAGTGTTAATAATAAGTGTGCAGCTCTGTTTCTTGATATATCTAAAGCATATGATGCAATTGATAAAAACATGCTTCTAAAAAAACTTGATTTATCAGGAGTAAGAGGAATTGCCAATGATTGGTTAAGATGCTACCTATCTAATAGGAGTCAAAGGGTCAGAATTAACGATACGTTGAGTGAACCCGGGGACATTACCATAGGTATTCCTCAAGGATCAGTGTTATCAAGTACTTTATTCCTGGTCTTTATTAACGATTTGACGGATGGTGACTTACAGGGAAATATTACATCTTTTGCAGACGATACAGTTATATTTTATTCGGCCAAAACAAATCAAGAACTTAAAAATAAATTAGAAATGGATCTTAAGCACCTTAGGTGGTGGTTTTGCGTAAATAAATTAACTATCAACACAGACAAATCTAATATAATACAATTTAATCTTCAAAACACGGATCAGGAGTTAACTAGTATTTACTTCCATAAATTAGATTGTGCGCAACAGGTGAATAATATATTGTGTAACTGTGAAACTATAAAACAAGCACGTACAGTTAAATATCTGGGCCTCATATTGGATAGTAGGCTCACTTGGTCAGATCATGTACAGAAGATAAAAAATGAGTTATTTGTATACATAAGGAAGTTCTATTACCTCAGACAGTTATGTCCAAAAGAAGTATTGTTACAATTATACCATGCAATTATTGGTTCTAGAATAAATTATGGAATAATATGCTATGGGAGTGCATACAATGTTCATATTAAACCTGTGATTACTGGTCAGAAACATATATTAAAAATAATTTGTAATAAACCTAAACAATATAGTTCAATGATGCTCTTCAGAGAACTATCAATATTATCAGTGAGACATTCTTTTCTATTCAAAGCATTGCTGGATTTAGCTGAAAATAATTTCGATATTCAACAGATGAGAGAAAGAATAAACCTCAGGAATTCACAGGACATTAACCTCCCAAAACCAAGATTAGAACATTCCAGACGACACTTCAAATACATAGCTATAAAAATATTCAATTCACTTCCAGTAACAACAAGGAAAATAACGTCACGTCAGTTATTTAGAAAAGAAATCAAGAAATTCATTTTACAACTAGACAACCCGAATGATTTTTTTACTAAATTAATATAGGTCTAAATTTAGTATAATTTTCACATTACACGACATGAACACTGCAACAATCAAAGATCATTGAACTCACAAATCCCGTCCGGTATGCAGTAAGACAGTATCAAATTTCAATCACTGTCTCTTTCTTCAAAACGCATTCATTTATGGGCTAATTACATCAGCACTTTGAAAAAAAACGAAATGTTAACTATGAATAAAATTGAACTAAATATGAAAAAAAAACAGCAACCACTCCGTACATAGTTTTAAGTTTTGTGTAAGTGTATGTAAGTGTGTGTGTGTGTGTGTGTGTGTGTGTGTGTGTGTGTATGTGTGTGTGTGTGTGTGTGTGTTTGTGTGAATGTGTGTGCGTATGAATGTGTGCGCATATGTGAATGTGTGTGCGTATGAATGTGTGCTAGAATGATTATAAATATTGACATATTGATTTATTTCAATATAATACCATATTCAATTATTATGTTCTTCATGATATAATATTTAAATTTGTATATAAATATTTTATTATATATATTCAAGTGTCCCCACACAGGGTAGCCTATAGGGAACACATATTAGAAATTAGGAAACAATATTGTATTTGATTTTTGGAATGCATTTGATTGTATAATTATTTTTTTTGAATAAAGAATTTGAATTTGTTTGATTTGAAGTGTGAAAAAAAAGTCCGTGTTGATTCTCACCACAGGCCAGGTGATAGGCTAGCTGCTCTCTCACAAACGTTAACACCCTTCTGTAACTATCTTCTGTTTTCCTCGTCATCAGAAAAATCGCCAACAGGAAAGCCTGAAAAATCATTAAATGATTACCCGCATTCATTCACATTATAACTTGGATCGAATAAATTATTCACAAACATTTTCAATATCTAGTCATTACTTCTGTCATGCGTATAAATAGTGACCCCTGGGTTAGAGAACTCGCTCATGAACTGTTGTATTGTTATATTTGGAACCAGCAATTTTCAAATTATTGAACGAGCGTTAGTGAGCTCTTACTTTTGACTTACTGAATACTGAAGGCCAAAGTCGTAGTGCTTCTGTTTGTATGCTCTACAATAACTTTAGAAAGAATTGATCGATCAGCTTCAAATTTTGAACACGTATTCTTTGAATCTATTTTTTAGTTTTTGTTCGTTGAACAACGAAATTGACCCACTCCTTTCTCTTTTTTCAGGATATAACTGATAACATTGAAAGTGCATGAGAAAAAAATTGTTTTGATTTAACATTTAGTCAGCTAAAGAATTCATTGCATGCAATTACAGCAGTTATTCCATACAGATACATTTATAACATCAGCTGTGGCTATTTGGAAGCTATCACTCAGACAGATCTTCATGCGCTGACACATGATTTAAGCTGGTTAATACATACTACTACAACATAGTTTACACATTTTACATCAAAAAATTGATACGGGTTGAGATATCAATGTGCGGTTTTCTCTTGGAACTCTGTACCGGTATTGAAATCATGTATCACATGACCAACTCCTCATTCAAAAATTAATTTCGATTCATATGAGGGACAAAGATGTTGAAGCGACAGTGTAATTTTAGTCCAAATAGAATTCCCAAATGAAACCTCCTGTCAATTTGTACTTGTGAAAGAAATATTTAGCTGTTTTCATAATTTTTATTAACTCTGTATAATTAAAAGTTGCAGGTTTCAAATATTACAATACAACAGTTCATGAGCGAGTTCTCCAACCCAGGGTGTCACTAGTGCAGATTTGGTAAAAATTATGGATACAGCTAAATATTTCTTTCACAAGAATAATTATAACATTAGGATTCATCGGGGGTCCCATTTGAAATGAAAAATAACTATTCAAAATTTATTCTGTCACTTCAACATTTTTGGCCCTCATATGAATCGTCGAAACTCATTTTTCCAAATGAGAAGGGTGTCATGTAATATATACAGACTTTTGAATATAAATCCGAGCACCCTTTTTAAAATTATTCAGTCACTAATAATAGATAAAAACTTCAAGAAGGGTATTCAAAATTATATTTTAAAATTACTCAGTCACTAATAATAAATAATAACTTCAAAAAGGGTATTCAGATTTATATTTTAAAATTACTCAGTCACTAATAATAAATAATAACTTCAAAAAGGGTATTCAGATTTATATTTTAAAATTACTCAGTCACTAATAATAAATAATAACTTCAAAAAGGGTATTCAGATTTATATTTTAAAATTACTCAGTCACTAATAACAAATAATACTGTAACTTCAAAAAGGGTACTCAGATTTATATTTATATTTATTTCAAATTTCCTAGGTGAACAAAGCATGATTGATTCTTTGGATATAATTCGAAATAATACTAATTATTCTGAAGACTTGAGTAATGAAAAACATTGACAAAAGTACCCAACAGGCCTTTGAATTCTATGAGATATAGGGACCTTCAAAATGTAGACCTTTATACTTGCAGAAAATAGTGGAATGATCTGCGAATTTGATTGATTACAATAGATAAGTTTCGGATTCTGTACGAATTTGGAGATAGTATAAAAACATGCGAGAAGAAATTTTATAAATAATCAAAATACTTACAATGTCTATGTAAATCGCATGTACAGAAAAAAGTTGATGGACCCCCAATGGACGCCTAGGGATTATTTTAAACGTGGCATCCATCATTACGTGGGATGCCTCCCCGGGATGCCGTCTTAAGAACTCGACGGTCCTGCGACTTGCAAAACCATCGGCCAGCGTTTCACCTGCATCCCCCTTGATGGCCAGATCAATTAGGAAATTTTCCTCCCCTCCCTTTGTTGTTTTCAAACCCTCACGACCGGGAAGCATAATTTCCTCCCTCATCTGTTCAAGTGTACGAGGGATAGCCGGCTCCGCCAGACCCCTCGCGCGTTTCATGGCCTTCTTTGCATTTATCGGTGAAACAGCTATAGCAGCTTGTGGATTCCTTAAAAAATATTCAAGTTGATTATATATTGATATTCATAATTTAAATGATAAAATTTTATTATCAGAATACGGTAAAAGGCTTGGTCGCCAGTTAGACAACGGTGGTGTCCTTATTTAAAGCAAGCCGGGACACCATTGCAGTGGTGCCAGCTGTAGCCGGGCTGACGACCAACTGAGTGAGAGACACCGGCCGGTCGCTGGAATGTTGCGCATCTCATCCCTGGTTACTCATTACAGAATACATATTATAATGAACGCAATAAGAACTATAGGGCCCCGTGACTCATTCAAAGACTTGGTATCCCACTGGCGAGCTAGTTGTCCTATTGTAATATTCATGATGAAATAGTCATGTTATTAATATTATGTGAATTCAAGATTGGAACAACGAAAAAGATTTGGATATGTAAACGATTGGAAATTCCATAGCATGAGCTTATTGCTAGGAGCAGTAATCTATTTATTTATTTAGCGTATGGCAGTATACACAACACATTTATGATCACAAAATTCGAAAAAAAAAGAAAACAATAGAAAATTCATATATAAATCGAATGAAAATATCTTAGTCACTTTTGACCTGGAAATTAGAGGCATGCTTCCAGGGTATTTAAGTAGGCTATTGATGCTGGTTTAGCCACCAGGAAATCTTCATGTGCACCTGTGTATGCTGATCTGGGACATTCCTCCACTATGTGTCTCACAGTCTGGACTGCTCCACACTCACAGAAAGGGGAGTCAGCCTTCCCCCACTTATGCATCAGATAGGCACATCTACCATGATGAGTTCGTACCCTATTCAATGCCGACCATGTTTTTCGAGGCAAATCGAAGCCTGGTGGCCTTTTGGTTACAAATGGGATGTCAATGTTCTGCTTTGCTGACCACGCTTGTTGCCAGGCCTCAGTTATACGGAAACCTGAATCTAAGGCTGTAATTGCCGTCCTAACCGGTGGCTTACGAGATTGCAGACGTCTCTGATTGGCATCTTGTATATCCTCATGTATTGGCAGGCTTCGATTTTCCTGTATCTTCTTGTACTCTCTAGTAAGGGCATTCATGCGTCGAAGATTTGGGGGTGGGATGTGACTCAACACCGGGAGCCATTCCACAGGGGTAGATTTTAGAACACCACCTATCATTCTCATTGAGTTATTTAGCTGAACATCAACCCTATGAACATGAGAGCTATTCATCCAGACTGGAGCACAGTACTCAGCAGCTGAAAAGACAAGGCTTAGGGCTGTAGAGCGTAATGTAGATGCTGAAGCTCCCCATGATGTTCCACAAAGTTTTTGCATAATATTGTTTCGGGTTTTTAGTTTTTCTGCTGTCTTTGTTAGGTGCTCTACATTTTGTTAGTGACTAATCGCATCAGCTCTCAAGCATGTAGCTTCTGGAAAAGCACCAGGATTTGATAGTGTAAACCCAGAATTTCTAGTTAAATGTGGAAAATATGCAAAGATATGGCTGGCTAAATTCTTCACTGATGTTATGCAAACTGGCAATGTACCCAAAGAGCTGAGGCAGTCAAAGATTATAGCAATTTTGAAACCAGGAAAACCAGCAAACTCAGCAAAAAACTATAGACCAATTGCATTACTGTCGGTGGTGTATAAACTACTGGAGAGGCTAATCTATAATAGAGTATGCCAGAAAATATGTGAAATCATACCTGTTGAGCAGGCTGGGTTCAGACCAAACAGGAGCTGTGTTGATCAAGTTCTATCACTTACAACATGCATTGAAGCTGGTTTCCAGAAGAAATTGAAAACATCTGCTGCCTTTATCGATCTATCAGCAGCTTATGACACTGTTTGGAGAGAAGGTATGATCTATAAGCTCCTAAAAGTGATCAAGTGTAAAATAACAGCTCGTCTTGTGAATAATATGCTGAGTGATAGAACTTTCAAAGTCATCATTGGATCTGATATAAGCTCACAAAGGAAACTTAAGAATGGTCTGCCTCAGGGCTCAGTTCTTGCCCCTCTCTTGTTCAGTCTGTATATTGCTGACATGCCAGAAACCTTGACTAGAAAACATGGCTATGCTGATGACTGGGTATTATCGACACAGTGTAAATCATTTGAAGAGTCAGAGGAAATTCTTACAGATGACTTGAGAGAGATGGGTAGGTACTTTCGAAGATGGCGTCTCCAACCAAATGCCAGTAAAACAGAAGTTGCATGCTTCCACCTGAACAATAGAGAAGCTAACAGAGAGCTAAGAATTCAATTCGAGAATAGAAGCCTTAAACACAATAAGGCTCCAAAATATTTGGGCGTGATACTTGATAGGACACTTTCATTCAAAGAGCACCTAACAAAGGCAGTAATCTATAAAAGTTTGAGATCAAATAGTTGGCGCGATGACCACATCTTCTCCACCCCCTACCCACTCTTCATCATAGGTTCAACGCTGGAGAGGAGGATAGGACAGCCCACTCGCCCCCCGCGTATTTTTGGCTTCAAAATTTTATAATTTAAAACTTAATTGATTCAATGCGCAGTGGTAGTGAATTGTAATATTTAACTATAATTAGGTGTCTTAATTATTCTAAATTCAAAATTTCCAGTATTTATATTTTTGGATGAAAATTGAACTTGAACTTCGCACAGTAGAATCGTAACCTATTTTTTGAACATTTCACTATCAAAAATTGGGAATGGAATAGTTTTGGGCCGAACCTGTTGTTCCTTTCCAATCATATTCATATGATTTATGATAGTATCCGCAAATAAATAAATAAAATGAATAACTTTCGATTGCTTTCAACAATCAACTTAATATTTCCAACACATCATATTCTCTGAGCCATTATACAGGTCGAACTTGTTTGCCGATGAAATTGACTCATTCCTCCGTCCTTTTTGATGTGACAGGTATTATATTTATTTCAGTCATAAGCTGTTACTGCTACTACTAAAACTACGTAATAATAATGATAATTATAATAGTAGTAGTAGAAGTAGTAAAATGCAATAATTTACCCTTCTGACAGATTGACAGAACTTTTGCATGCGCGCCGTTTCGTTCTTCCTTACAGACAAGATATTATAATGGTTTTGGATAAACAGATGAACAAGGCCTACTTGATTCATGTGGCAGTACCTCTTGACCGCAATTTAAGGACGGTGCAAGTTGGAAAAATGAATAAATAAGCAGCTCTCGCTAAATAGATCAAGGATTTATTCCATCTGGAATATGTGGTTGTTCATCCCAGTGACATTATCAGCAACACAAATTGTTCTGAAAGCATTCACCTGGAGTTTAATTGAGTTGGGCATGAAACATTCAAAAATCAGTGCCAATCAATTAGTCATTTAGGGTGGAAAGTTTTAGCACAAGATTAGTAGTAAACAAAACAATCGAAAACAGAACATATACTTGGCGTCTGGTCCGTATACATTCTTCTTTGCATGTACCAATTATGAATTGTGGATTCTAATAAATAAATAAGTAATAATGTCTTTCAAATATATAAAATAAAAAACTGTTCTACCTTTTGTTATAACGCGCTCCTTCAGAGTGATAATAAAAGCCGTGGCCATCACCATATACAAAGGTGCCTGCCCGTTCTCCAGGCAGCTTTACAGACTCTCTGGCTGGCTGTTCCTGTTCCTTCGCAACCGCTGCCCTGGCTGGCTGTTCCTGTTCCTGCGCAGCCACTGCCCTGGCTGGCTGTTCCTGTTCCTGCACAGCCGCTGCCGCTGCGCGCTCATCAATTTCAGCCATTCCTGTAATTTTCGTCAAATATGAATTGTTTGAATACATCTTTTTTGCAATATAGAATTACGGTTTACATTTATTTCTATTATTGATGGAAAGGTATAATTTTTTTTAGTTGAATTATTACACTTAATGAATAAAGTAACATTTAGAAATATGCATTCTACATCTATACAGCTGCGGATAATACACTGGTAGTGTATAGAGACAGAATGTTAACTGCAGAGCTCATACTATTTGAGCTAATAATTTTATATTTTGTCAAATCAAATTTTACGCCTCCGTTTTTCACTAACAATATCTATATATATAAAAGCGAAATGGCACTCACTCACTGACTGACTCACTCACTCACTCACTCACTCGCATAACTAAAAATCTACCGGACCAAAAACGTTCAAATTTGGTAGGTATGTTCAGTTGGCCCTTTAGAGGCGCACTAAGAAATCTTTTGGCAATATTTTAATTCCAAGGGTTGTTTTTAAGGGTTTAAAGTTCGTCTTTTAGCATGTATATTCTTCTTCTCCCAATCTCTTAATTATAATTGAAATTTCCATATCATATGTTACTATAGAACTATAATCTAGATACTGACAAAACTAACTGGAAACTAAATTAATAATTTTGTCAGGTTGGCATTAAGTTGAGTTGACTTTGTTAGGTTGGAACCAAGTTGAAGATTTAAATGCATTTATCGCGGAAAAATTGATTGGGCACTGCTACTTCAATCCTGGGAATATTATATTTCTAGCCGTCAGGCTCGCTTCGCTCGCCGTATCCGTTTAGCCAGACGTTTAGTCTGGACCCCCGACTGGATTGTCCTAACATATGATAAAAATGCTCAAATGAAAAATGCAGGCGAGCGAAGCGAGCCTGCTGATCTCATCCTTGGACGATCCAGTCGGGGGTCCAGGGGGCGGAGCCCCCTGGCTTGACGGATACGGCGAGCGAAGCGAGCCTGACGGCTAGTTTCATATAAAAGGAATAGAAAAGAATAAAGGTCTCAATTCAAGACCTTCAAAACTATGTATATTAATTTTCCAGTTATAGTCTGTGTAAAATGAGCCCTTGCTCTTCATTCGAAGAAATTACAGTGTTACCAAATCGTGTAAAATTGCAACTTTCTCAAATTTTCAATTGAACGTCAGAATTGGATGAGAATATCATTCCCGATATCCCAGTGATGCTGAAAACGTTGCAGGATCAGAAATTCAAATTTTTCGATAAAATTGGAAACATCGCGAAAATATGTTTCTCTTTTGAATAGGCTATCACTTCTCTCAGAATCATGGGGCATCGTAATGCGTAAGAATTCTATATCCAAACAACGGGGAGAATGTCTCCTTTCTATTGGTGACTGGATCATTTTTATCCTATATATGTGGTTATGTTTCAATTAATGATTATGTTTGTCAATGTCGAGATATTTCGTGCAAAAAACATAAAATTTTCGACATGCTAGAATTTTTTTGGTTTCAAAAGATAAGTGGGTGGCTGCAAGAAACTTTATCAGAAATAATTTAAATTATTTTTACAATACTGTCAAAAGTAGTCGGAAGAACGTATTTTGGCCTCTCAGGAGTTTCAATGTCAATGATAGCGATGAGGATTGAGAAAATAATTCCAATTATATCTGAGAAACTTTCTCATTGGAGAGCCAAGTCTCAACTTATTTTCCACAGACTATAATCTGCACAGTGCACGCTTTTCCGCGCTACAGTAGATGCCCATTCGAGTAATACTACCACCAACGGGTTGTTTCAAGGAAATCAACTGGTTAAATATGCAAGGCAATTTTGTTGTCGGGTGTACCTGAAAATCTATTTCAGATAGAACAAGGTCTCAGGTTGTATAGCACAAAATTACTTCCATAAAGATTTTGAATCATGCATTATAATAGTGAAAAATGGAAGATAATATAGATGATCAAAAACAAAAATTCGACCAAATTTTTATTTTTCTGAGAACTCAACTCATTTTTGAAAAATTGTGACTAAGCTCTTAATGATGATAAAGAGCTTTTTCACTACCTCGTGACTGGACTAATCACTAATGTATAATACTATTTATTGTAACTTATCGGAATTATTTCTTCACTATTCACTGTAACTGACGTATGAGAACCCAGCTCAAGGCAAATTTAAAAGAATAGACGTGACTTAGCTGACTCAATCTGTGTATTCACCAGCTGTTATTAAAGCTACATGATTTTAAGTATTGATGGAAAACAATTTTCCTACTTTTTCTTTTTCAATCTGATAATTTATTACAATTGCAATATTTATATTATTGGAAAGAAATCATTGGAAAGATACTATTGGAAGATCGAAGTAACTCACAGAGCGCGAGGTCCACTGTTCACAGAAGTACTAGTTAAGAATCAGTTCGAAATTAATTGAGATTATAATTTTTCATATCACAGGAATCAATGAGTAGAATGAACAGTTACTTCTTGATATGCAAAATGAGATTGAAAAAGTTAATTGAATTTCTTTTGATATGGGGCTTCTGGAACATAAATCGAATATTTTGCAATTAAATTTAAATTGGATTATCTGCAAATATTATCTTACCTTATTGCAAAACGATTTCTGTGTTGAGATGTTATTAGATGTATCCGAGTTTCGAGTAGCCTATAATTAACTGCCCTGAAGACACTACTGCTCTTAGCACAAACGTCGAACTTCAACTGGTGCCCCTCCTTACCATCAGTGCCCCTCCACTTTCGAAGAATACTTTTCATAGTATCCCACTCCAAATTGGCAATAGCCAAAGGGCTGGTTCTCCATCCAAAATCGCGCCTTTCAAGAAAAAGAATGCTGGGGCCGCCCTTGTCAAACAAGATAGCAAAACAAAAGTCTATTTGGAAATTCCTTCACTGAAAGCGTGCGAACTAAGAGAATGAGCACGCTCAACTTTTGTTAAAGAAATGAAGACTAGACTCTAGACTAGTGCCGATTCTATTATAATGAATTTCGACGACATCTCCTTTATTCTCCAAGGACACTTCAGAACTGATTGTTACTTATGCCGAGAATCATCAACCAACTCGTTTCTTTGGAAATGCTCTGAACTTTATTATTATTCTGGACTTTCATGCACAAAGTCCCTTGTGTCCATTAGTGATGAATTTTCTTTTAAAAAGTTGGCTTTTGTTGGTGTGGAGTCTTTTGATTTAGCCGAGTTGTGATGACTGAATATGACCGATGTTTCTCATCGTTCTGACGCCCAACCAGAATACAATGAGCTTCCGCCCTTATTCAACACCTTAACAGAAAGTACCTTATCCAATTTCGAATTCAATGAACAAGCGGGGTGGATGAGTATTGTATATAAATCTCATATAGAATGACGAAGATTTTTTTAAATAACACCAAGAATTGTTCGACACGACCAATGATACTGTAACCGGTGATATCTTTGTCTCATGACTTGGTTAATTTTCCAAAAAAATTAAATATATAAGAATACATGTGGTTCGATAGACATTCTTGTAGTCTATACCATGGCTGCGCACCCATGTGGACTGAGGGGGTGTCCACAGTCCTTGATTGTTTGGGAGCTTTTAGTGGATTCGTTCATTCAAATGCACAGATTATCATCATTGTTGAATTGTCACCTAGTTTAGCAAGTAGCAACCACTTCCCTGGGAATATTTCCTCGATCTTAAATTCCTGGGAATTTCACATCACTAGATGTGATCTTAAGACTCGATAAGCCACTCAAGCGAGGAAAATCGAGTGAGTAATCTATAGATTGTTTATTGTATCAAAATATTACATATATCCTCTGCTATCCTCACGTCTGTGAAGTTGGGCCGGATGATGTCAGCCCTTTCAATGAAAATGTTATTAGTCGCTAGTTTAGCGTTAGTTTAGGTTTGTTTTGACAAATTTGACATTTGTTTAGGTTTCTAAATACTGTACCAAATTTGAAAGTTTCAAATTTTCCGGGTCAATTTCACACTAGCCCGGAAATTTTCATAAAATTAGTTGAAAATAGTATAGATCGTTAGTTTAGTGTCAGTTTAGGTTTGTTTTGACAAATTTGAAGTTTGTTTAGATTTCTAAATACCTAATTTGTGAAATAGACTTGACTAACAATGCTGCTCAGTTGCCACTTGTTGCCACCAGGCTCGATTATGATAGGCTTTTGTCTCTTATCCAGTCTGAGGGCTGGCAGTCTGTATTTTCTAGTAGGGATGTTAATGTTTCAACAGATAACTTTGTAGCAACTCTACAAAGCTATATTGAAAAATCCACTATAAATGTAGCCAAATCTAGTTCGAGGTTTAAAAAAATCAAGCCATGGATTACTCAAGGTTTAGTATTTTCTATTAGAAGAAAGCAAGCTCTATTTAACAATGTAAAAAGGAACCATTCAATTAAATCTGAGAAATTATTTTAGAAGTTATCGAAATAGATTGACAGTCCTTATTAGAGAAGCTAAACGATTGTATTATAGCAGAAAAATTGAGGAGGCTGGAAATGATGTAAAACGGACTTGGAATGTAGTTAGGGAGGTAGCTGGTTGTAAAATAAGGAAGGAGTGTTTGGAAGAAATTGAAATTGATGGTAATGTCTATAGTGCTAGGGATAATCCCAATATATGTGCTAATGCTTTTAACGATTTTTTCATCTCTATAGGAGAGAAACTGGTACAAAATATTCCTAGTGAGCCTGGTGATGATTTGCAACCAGACAATCCCCACAATCCGCAAGATTATTTTACTTTTCAATATGTATCAGAGACTGAGGTTGTGGAGGCGATCGAGAGTCTTAGAGGTGCATCTGGGCCTGGTCATGATGGCATTACTGTATCTGTTTTAAAATCTGTTAAAAGTATTGTTGCCTCTCCACTCAAACACATTATTAATGTAAGTTTTGAACAAGGTATTTTTCCAGATTCTTTTAAAACAACTGTAGTAAAACCAATATTCAAATCACAAGACAAAAGGAAAATTACCAACTATAGACCTATAAGTTTACTTTCGAATTTGGCTAAAATAATTGAAAAATGTGTAAAGAGACAGCTACATAAATTTTGGAAGTGAATAATATTCTGTCAAAAAATCAATTGGTTTTAGAGAGGGGATGGGAACACAGGAAGCAATTGCTGCTTTTGTTCAAGAAACAATCTTAAACTTGGATGTAGGTAGGAGACAAATAGCTATTATTCTTGATCTTGCAAAAGCCTTTGATACAGTTTGCCATGATCGTCTACTTGATTGTCTCCGTAGCCTTGGTCTTGAGGATGTGGCACTGGGATGGTTTTGCAGTTATTTAAAGAATAGGCAACAATGTGTTAGAGTCAATAACACTGTTAGTGAATATAAATCTGTTAAAATGGGAATCCCGCAGGGAACAGTGATTGGACCTTGCCTCTTCCTGATCTATATTAATGACTTTTGTAACCTTAATTTAATCAATGGGAAAATATTGTCATTTGCAGACGATGCAGTTTTAATTTTTCATGAAGAAAACTGGGCTAGCACATATGACTCAGCTGCTAGGGGACTGGGAGAAGTAAAAAAATGGCTTGATAGAAAAAAACTGACTCTGAATTTGTCCAAAACATAATACATCTCTTTTTCCTTGAATATACAGAATCAGCCATTTAATATGTCACTTGTTTTGCATTCTCCAAATTGTCTTAGTCATGTAGATTCAGGGTGTTCAGTTAATTGTAATAAAATAGAGAAGGTTAGCATTATCAGATATCTTGGAGTAATGGTTGATCAGCATTTAAAGTGGGATGTACATTTGTCGCAGCTTACTACACGATCTAGAAAACTTATTTATTTATTTGTGAAATTACGTTCTGTTTTGCCTATGAAAGTCATGAAGATGGTGTATTATGCACTGGCACAGTCATTGCTCCAATATGGTATTGTGGGTTGGGGTGGTGCATATACAAACGTTCTAAAACCAGTAAAAACAATACAAAATTTAATATTAAAAATTATTCTGAAAAAGAATAGAATGTATTCAACAAGATTGGCTTTTTTGGAGTTCTACCGATTAGACAGATATACCTGAAACACATCATATTATATTATAAGAAGCTATCACTTTTTCATTTCATTAATAGAACGGATTGTGCTATTACAAGACGGGAGGAGTCAGGTCTGGTTACTGTTCCTAGATTATTGACTACTGCTGGTCAGCGTAGCTTCATATATTTATCTCCATTATTTTTTAATATTCTTCCAAGTAATTTGAGAGGTTTACTCGCCCAAAAAAACTTTGGACTACATTTGAAAAAGTATCTGGTTAGCTCTCATGGCTGGGATAGTGCCGAGAATTTCTGGATTACATTAGTATAGTAATTATTCCAATTGAATAGATTTCATTTTGTACCACATCTTATATCATGTTATACACTGGGCAAGGCAATATCAGGTCATTATTATAATTTATTATAATTTACAAATTTTGTTGCATCTAACACATATTGTATGAAAATATATTGATCTATTATAGCATCACTGATTTATCTTGTTTATTGAAAGGATTTGATTTTAGTTGTTAATGTATATACTGTAATGTTAATTAATAATAAGTAAGTAGTCAAAGTACGGCTGCTCCTTCCCCAAGCTCAAGCTTGCTCTTTAGTTCCTTATGTTTATTTGTATTTCCTATTGATTCATTTTGTTGTTATATTTCTAAATTGTGAATTATTGTAATGCTTTTTCAAGGAATAAATAAATAAATAAAATAAATAAATAATAAATTTGGAAGTTTCAAATTTTCGTCCGGGCCAGCTTCACACCCCAGCCACAGACCTCAATACTCAATGGAATGGGTTAAAAACTGTGTAGATTGTTAGTTTAGTATTGGTTTAGGTTTGTTTTTGACAAATTGGACTACTGAAATTAATGAAAAAATACTTAGTTTATAGCTATTTCCCTCAGCATAATTATCTCTTTATTTGTCAAAAATAGCTGATCTGTTATAGCTGAGTATTCCGCTTTATTAATTCCTCGTCTTATTTCAAGATTAGGAAAAGATTGATTCCATAACAAAATTGGATATTCCAATTCTCCAATACATATACAGTCGAACCTCTGTATAACGAAGTCGATTATCCCGAGAAAAAATTCGCTGCAGAGAAATATTCGTTTTTGAGAGGTTGTTCTGTCAAGAAAACTGCCACGATCTTATGTATAATGGCGGTTGAACACAAACTACGGTAATTTTGGCAATAAATACAGTATAAATACTATAATGACTCAACTTTCCTTTTTTTAATGTTTTATTTGAAAAAGAGAGTAATTTTCAGTTGAATTTTGCATTTGAATGAAACATAATGTTCAATAAACGACTCACATCTATTCAAACAGTCGAACATGTTGTCTGGTACATTATTTTCGAATTTTAGTCATTGCCTGATAATTTTGCAAGCTTCAAGAACTTCTTGATCTGACGGATTTTTCTCCACAGGTTCGTCAAAGCCATCATCATCATAGTCAGTTCAAAGGATTAAAATGTGTGACAAAAGCAAGAATGGGGAAGTCCAGTCGTTTACCTACCTGGTCTACAAATGACAAGGTCTTGGAATTCTATTTCCAGTAACTTTCATTCAATTTCCGACATGTGTGTTTCAACCTCTATTTACTGTCTACCACCCTATCTTCTTCCTACCTCAATTGCCATTATTTTTAGTCTATTGACCTTCCTGCTGAAACTGAACAATTCCTTGAAAATGACCGTCTGCTTCCTATACACACTACATATTGTATGTTGAAGTCAAGAGGAAACTTTGTTGTTGAGAGGTCCGAAATTTGTTAAATAAGCAGCCAAAACTCTACAATGTCATGGAACCAGGTAAAAATTATGTTATGTAGAGGATTTCGTTAAGTGGAGGTTCGTTATAGAGAGGTTCGACTGTATATACGTTTCAAAAACCATTTGAACCTGAAAAAATCTTTCCAATAATTTCTCCAAATAATATTCAGTCCGATCACAATTCAGCCTAAGCTCAAAATTCATGAGACTGAATTCATTTAAAAGAAAAAAATCTTTTGTGGCTCACTCACACGGATTTTCTTGCCATTGTGATGCTTCTTATGCCCGGTCTACACGACAACAATATACCTGCCAGGTTTGCGCTAAGTTTGCGTCATGTAGACGGGAGATCGTTGTAAATTTCTGAGGTTTGAAGGTTTGTGCTTTCTTCAATCAATCTCAGCCAGGTTTGCGTCAATTTTTCTAGGAAACGATTATGTCTCATCTATCCATCAAAACCTAAATCGCTTCAAAATGAAGATAGAGAATTCGCGATTTCAGATTCGGATTCAGCACCCTCAAATTAAAAATGTGCGAGGTCAATTCTCGAAAATATTTAAAATCAAGGAAGATTTTTGAATGGATATCTTATTTACTCTATAGTAATGTAATAGATATAGTTATTCACTCTTTACTTGATAAACAGTATTCTTGATTATTATTATTGAGGAGATGGAGGAGAAGTGGGACGAGGAGGTGAAGGAGGAGGAGGAGGAGGAGTAGGTGGAGGAGTAGATGGAGGAGGATGAGAGGATGAGGAGGTGAAGGAGGAGTAGGTGGAGGAGGAGGAAGAGGAGGAGGTGGAGTGGTCGAGGAGGAGGAGGAGAAAGAGTAGGGTGAGGAGGTGGAGGAGGAGTAGGTGGAGGAGAAGGAGGAGGAGTAGGAGAAGCTGGAGGAGGAAGAGGAGGAGGTGGAGTGGCTGATGAGGAGGAGGAATAGTTGGAGGAGGAGGAAGAGTAGGAGGAGGAGGAGGAAGAGTAGTGTCAGGAGGAGTAGTTGGGCGAGGAGGAGGAGTAGGTGGAGGTGGAGGAGGAGGAGGCGAAGGAGAAGGTAGAAGAGGGAGAGGAGGAGTTGAGGAGGAGGGGAATAGTTGGAGGAGGAGGAAGAGTTGGGTGAGGAGGAGGAGGAAGAGTAGGGTGAGGAGGAGGAGGAGGAGGAGGAAGAGAAGGGTGGGGAGGAGTAGGATGAGGAGGAGGAGGAGGCTTGAGTTACTATTCATCTCAAGTTTATAAACACTTCAAAGACTTCATATAGAATATTTATATATGGTTTAGTTTATAATAAAGGTTTGTGTTAAAGTTGGTGTCGTGTGAACAGAGGTTTGAGCAAACTTGGCTCAAAGCCTTATTGTAATAAACCACTATCACAATAAACCTCGGTTTAGGACTATGATTTGAAATCCATATGTGATATGAATTTGGATTTAACCTACCACATTGTGATGTATTATTATTTTGAAATTGATCAGCTGACTAGTAGTTCAATGAACAGTAGACCTCGCGCAGTTCAAAACCACAGCCTCTTGTAATACTGTCCATCAGAGTGAATTATGTCCTGTCCTTATGTGTCCGTGTCCGTGTAGTTATATAATAATTATAGTTTCACAATTAAAAAGGAAAACAAAAGAAAATAATAACGAACTTAATTAAATATTCACAACGATTCAGTATAACTAATAAGATTAGAAGAGAACAATATTTCAGTTAGATTCAGGTAAGTTAGTGAAGGGGTAAAAAAAGGGGTATGAAAAATATGCTTATACAAAGAAATAAGAAACAGTTGAAAGAAGAAATAGTTGGTAGAGCTCAAAAATAATAATTTAATCATCAATTGAGCAGCATAATTTTTCACAAGATTTTTTTCACCAAGAAGTCTTGTTCTATTGCATGGAACATGGCAATTTTTCAAATTGCAGAAATCTGGCATGAATATTATTATTTAGAATTCCATATAATAAATTAAATGCTCTTAAGCTGCGTTTACACCAAAGTTATTAACAATATCTTGATAACTTAATCCTTATAGATTTCATCAGATTGAACATAATTTATCATAGTTACACATGATGATCATATGAGTTTGTCAAGTTCCGTTCAATCTAATAGAATCTATAAGGATTGAGTTATTAGCATTTTGTTAACAACTTTGGTGTAAACGTGGCTTAAAGGATTTTCTGGTTTTTAAGTCTTGGACTTCAAATGTTGACCTCGAAGTTTCAGTGGAAAAGGATATTGAACAAAATGTTTCATACTTTTTCAAATAAAGATAGCACAATAACCTTCCTGAATTTATTGAAAATCAATAAGAAGTCCTGAAGTCGGATAAAGAATATTATTTGCTAGTAGCAGTCACCGTGTCGAACTTAATATCTCTGCGAAATTTCATGACCATTGGTCGAACGGTCTAGGAGGAGTATCCCAACAAATAATAACAATTTCATATGTATAAAAGCTTCGCTCACCTTCGGCTCGCTCAAAAATTAGAAATGGAAAATAAAAATTTACATGGATAAGGCGGAGCACCTGCAATTCTTAAGGTGCGTACAGATATACGCGCCGCGAACATGAGCAATTCACTTTTAATCAGCTAATAATAATAATAATAATGTCGAGTGACCTGGCTGGCTCAGGTCTGGTGTCAGAGTTTTCAGGTCGCAACTGATCAATTTCAGGGCCTCTGACATGACCTAACGACTGCTTTTTAGGCAGCCGGGACCGACGACTTAACGTGTCTATCCGAAACAGCTGATGCCAAGCTTTTTATATCTGTATCTTTCCGTTTCTGTGAAAATACAGATATAGTCAGCTGATTAAAAGTGAATTGTTCATGTTCGCGGCGCTTATATCTGTACGCACCTGCACAGATATGGCACTTGTGGCAGGTGATGATCTTACCAATGTCAATTTATATTATGAGCTTGATCAAAATCGTTGGAGCAGTTTTTGAGAGAACCGCGGTTTTTTATATAATTTTGATAGAACTTTGAATCGCAACTAATATAAATGCTGAATAAATGCTATATTTTATGTTGAATTCATCTGAATGCAGGTACTGCTGGTGGCGGACATACAGAGATTTTTACAAGTGCATCCGTCTTCTTTCTCCATTCATCGGAGAAAGGAAAGTCGGCTTTCTTTCTACAAAATTCTTGGGAACCCTTCTATTGAAAATCTTTGAAATAATGTAGACTGTTTCAAATAGAAAAATATTAGCTATGGTAGGTTGGATTCAGAGACAGAATTCTTTCAGACGTATGCCCCTTATTAGCGTCTGTGCTCATATTGTTGCATTAGTGCGCCAAAAGTCATCTTTATCGTTGTGGACACTGACGAATTTATTAACCTGCTTGGCCTTCCCCAACACTGTCCAACAGACAACACTGATTAGCATGACCATGCTCGTAGCACGGAGTGCCCTTTCTACTTTTTTGTTTGAAGAGTAGGGTATTCATTTCGGCGCCATTCGCTCTATGTCTCTTTCGCTTCTCTTTATTCGAGACCATGACGTGTGACTTGTATCTCCATTATGGCATTTGTTTTTGACATCTTCACCCATCGACTAGCCGATCTCACATCAGCCTATATATATATTTTATTATAAAGCCCACTTTCGATGTATATATTATGTTTCAACTATTCAGGTTATTAAACCACGTAAAAAAACTCATTACTGGTGAATTTCTCAATCGATATTATTATGAAGAAAATTTTCTGCAGTCAATATTATATTTTACTCACACTCATTTATAGAAGTACAGATAATAATTGTAATAATAAGCATATTTTAATACTCTGTTATAGAGGTAGATAATATTCTTCAATGTTGAATAGTCATAATGCTATATTATAATGCTGTAATTAAGGCATTTCTCTTTATGTTTAAATGTTATGTAATTATGTTCAAACGGTGAAACGCGGTAATAGATTTTCATGCAATTTGACAGATATTCCTTTTCAAATTGCGCGTCGATGTATATACAAGGTTTTTGGAAATTTCAAGGATAATATAAAAGGAAAAAGGAGCCTCCTTCGTACGCCAATATATTAGAGTAAAAATCAGACTATAGAATTATTCATCATAAATCAGCTGTCGAGTGGATTATAATAAATTGCATGCCATGACGCATATCTCAATGTAGCTTGGGAAAGAAATCAGCAGCTGTGTAGACTATTGATTGCATGCCTCATTGAATGCAATTTTTATGCACTATTAAATGAACTATTGATTGCGTGCAATAACTCATGCAATTAATAACTAAAATACCATAGTATTGGCTCTCAAATTTTCTCTGCTTTGAACTCGGGCTGTCCTGTTGCCAGTATGTCTTGAAGGAGATTAGCTTTTGATGTTAGCATTTTTGATACACCAACCCGAACAGCCATTAGCCGTTTTCACACCGATATCTTGCCGACACGACACGACAGGATAGAATTTACTCTGATGTACAGTATATGAGGAGGCTGTGGTTTATAAAACTGCGCGAGGTCTACTGTTCACAGAACTACTAGTATTATACTTCGGTCAAACCAAGTCTACACATATAATAACATAACATAATATATGTTAACATAATAAGTTCTTGTTGATCGTTGCTCATGCTTGAGAATATTAGCAATTTTTGTAAATTCGATTGATCGATCCAGCGCATGAGCCGCATGTGCATTACTTCAAAGTATTAGCAATTATTCTAAGCTTAGGTTTCTCTGAACCACGCAGCGTTATTGCGGGTTCCGTCAACCGTGATACGCGAAAATCACGCTTGCGTGATAAAAAAAGCGGGTGTTTTCTCTGACAGCAACCTTGCAGCGCGTGATTATATTTTCAGCCATAGGCAACATAGATGTCCAACACGTTGCTGTAGCTAATGATCTATTAATGAATTTTGTAAATGAAAACGCATTGAACTTTTTATTGACTGTGGATGAGAAGGGTTTTCTATAATTGTGATTACCAGGCATCTGTTGGATAAAGATACCAAGTTTAGGGAATATTTTAGGCTTTCAATACATTTTGTTTTACAAGGTACTGTTCTGTGAAAAGTAGACCTCGCGCAGTTATAAACCACAGCCTCCTCTAATACTGTCCATCAGAGTAAATTCTGTCCTGTGCTGTTGTGTCAGTGGCGTATCCAG
This sequence comes from Nilaparvata lugens, assembly GCF_014356525.2. Lineage (NCBI taxonomy): Eukaryota > Metazoa > Arthropoda > Insecta > Hemiptera > Delphacidae > Nilaparvata > Nilaparvata lugens. The sequence goes on from NC_052519.1 coordinate 2,859,072, forward strand.
GGGGGATATGAGGATGTATCCCCCCCCCCCAGCGAAATGAGACCTACATTTATTTCTTGGCCCATTCAGCAGCTACTTAGTTAGCTTTCTTTATATTGTATGAGTCGAACAAATATCTAGGAAATGAGAGAATAGCACAATGATAATTATGAGATTATAAGCTAGACAGTGAATGGTCTAGTGTATATATGGACTGAGATAGCATGAAAATAAAAGGATAGCACTTTAAAGTGAGTCAATTTTGTTACTTTTCACCATCTATTATTTTGAAGAAATTCAATGTAGCTTATATTTTTTCAGAGTTGATCATAGTTTATTGAGTTTCAAGCATGTGTTTGAGAAGACAAGTATGACCACCCATAGTAGTTCATATCCTTAAACGATGCACCATCAGTTTCTTCTACCCTTAAAATTTCCCGGTTATGATAAACGGGGGTAGCCTAATTTCCACCGTTAACAGGGGAGATACATCCCTGAATATTTGGGAAAATTGTTTTATTCCTCTCCCCTAGAAAAAATTCAAGTTCAAGAACTGAAGTAAAAATTATGAAAAATTGAACAAAACAGTTAATGAAAAGTATCTAATTATGATTTTGGTATTATTTATGCTTACTTTCTGTTTTATTATTTTATACTTTTGTTTATAAAATTATGTATTTTCTTTTATTCGTTTTGAATATGTATTTGTTGTATGGCAAATAAATGATTTGATTTGAATCAAGTTGAAACCTATTAGCATTATTATTTTTTGGAACAATTGAATTACTAGTAAAATTCTTGAGTGCGCGACGCAGAGGGAATTACAGAGATTGCGCGCGTGAAGTCAGAGAAAACACTTCCCTAGCAATAGCTGCAGCAGACTTTTGCGTTAAGTCAAGAGAAACCTAGGCTTTAAAATGTAGTGGCTAGTCGCGCGTGTAAATTCTATTGGTCGATCCAGCGCACGCGCATTACTTCAAAGTATTAGCAATTTTGAAATGTTATGGCTAGTCGCGCGTGTAAATTCTATTGGTCGATCCAGCGCATGCGCATTACTTCAAAGTATTCAAAGTGGAATTGTGGAACGCTAGGAACTTCAAGGCCATCTCTGTTTACAGTCGATCAGCTCTCCCATCAAACAGTTGGATAGGATCAACGGGAACGCTTCCAACCTTGCTTATTCTATTGATTGTGTTCATGGGAGGTTGCGGTACATGTACGATTTCGACCAAGGACACGAAAATGCGTTCGGTGGGAGCTTTTGACAGTTCAGGTACCGGTCGCCATCTTGGAACAGAGTGGAGTGGTGCATGCTCACTTGCACCACGTACATGCTCACTTGCACCGCTCGAAAAGTATGTTCCACAAAACCGGTACCGGGATCAACGCTTCTTATTGGTCAAGAGTTAAAGCGTTGGTTGTCTGCTGTTTTGTTAGGTTATGTATTCACATCCAGAATCTATAGACTAAATAAGGATGAGTTGTACAAAGTATTTTATTCCATTGATGGAATTAATTATTACAGGATAGTCGAAAAGCAAGAAATTCATTCATTATTAATTGGCTGGAAAGTTTATTATTTTTTAGCTTTATCGACCATTCTACTAAACTAAGATGTGTTTATGTTATATATAAGTCTGAATATTATATTTTGTTGATTTATTCCTAGGCTAGGATCTATCCTGATAAATTTCTGGATAGTAGACATAAATCAAGAAACTTTAATTATTAACATTTTGCTAATATTCCATAAAAAGTTTTATTCATTAACACTAATTGCATAGAAAAAGTAGTCAAATTTTCATTAATGACAGCACGAGCCATCATTAATTATTTAAAAAAACTTTTTAAGGAAAAACATGATTAGCCTAGTGCTTCTATAAGAACTAATCAATACTCCAGCTTTGTTGTGATAAGATAACATAGGTCTGTTACAACCTACATAAAAGATAATATTGGCTTGGACAAGCTTGTAGGTATAATAAATTTAAAAATATATATTTTTTCAAATTATAAATTAATAATTATTATTGATTCAATAATAATAAATAATAGCTGAAATGTTCATATTGATAACACCTTTATTATTTTGTCCATCAATCTGTAAACGATTAATTTCAAAAGTACGCGCCAAAAACGGTGAACCAGAATTCGATTTTCGTTCGGTGGGAGCAAGTAGTGGTGCACCAGTCACGTGGTTTCTGGTTACTGCTCACTTCGCCGAAGCCGTACATGCACCGCAACCTCCCATGAACACAATCATCGTTCGTTCATGTTTTCTACTCATGCGTTGCGTTTTGCATTTATTAGTAGTTCTAAGAATAGCCGCTTGGCGCGACTGAAAAGGCAAAAGGGGGCAAATTCAAACTACTGTACCGTATGCAAAATATTACTTCTTACTATTTACTTCTTCGGTCCTCCCAACGGTCCTATGTCCGAGGAGTCGTCATGGAAAACATATACTATTACCATGATCCATGAACCATTAATTATACTATTATTAGTGAATTTTACTGTTCGGATTTATTCAAAAAATATGAATAATGTAATGTCCATATATGTGACAGTGAAATATAGGAGAACAGCATATTGCCAATCTCCACCTCTTGCCGAGGAACTACTACTACTTGAAAATGTAGTGTCTTTGAAAATACTAATTCGGTTAGTATTACAATAGTTTTGAATTTTCAAAAGGCTGTTCATGTTATAGCACTCATTATGGCACGGTTGCACAAAAGCCGGTTAAATTTTATTCATGCGGTTCTCGTTGAATTAATCACGATTGAAACTTGACCAGCTTTTGTTCAAAACAAACACCAACCTATATTTTATTTACAATGCAGTACATTTGGGCCCGCTTGCACATTGAAGCCTTTTAAATTTTAATCATGATTAAATTCTACAAGAACCAGCAATCAGTGAAGGTTTTTATGATTGGTTCTCCTGGTATTCATTTAATCACGATTAGAATTCAACATAGGCTTAATTGCAACTGTGTACCCTTCTCAATATTCTCTTTATAAAAATAAAATTCAAATTTTAATTGAAATAATTAAAAAACTTCCTGATAAAAACTTTGTAACCTTTAATACCGTATGTTATTAGTATATATGGTTTTCATGTGTTATAGGCAACACTACATTATAAAAGTGTAACTTACCGACTGTGTAACTTACTGTACTGGATATTATTAAAGATTTAATGTGTCAAACTTTTTCAATTATAAATTTGAATTTAAAAAATTTAAAATTATCCAAACTCAATTTGAAGTGAATAAACCTTATAGATATTGGTAGAACACTGAGTTCTGCTTTGCTACTCATAAATTTAAACTAGCAAAACTATTCAGTATATTAATTATTTAGAAGGTAGTGTTTTGACTAGTTAAAATTTTAAGCCCCAAAGCAGCCGAGTTGACACTCATATGGAATTCGTCGATCTATTTCAGGAACACTGTACAGCCATCCCTGATTTTACTTATATACTTTACCAGTTCATGATATAATTGGAGCATTATAATTAAATATATTAAAGGGTTCCAATAACTATAGTCAAGGAATTGAAAGAACTTCTTTATTTTTCTACAAACATTATGAAACTATACATTTTATACAAAAGGAATATAATTATAAGCTCATCAATACAGACAATTAAAAATGATTTCTTATCTTTACTACATACACTAGATAATTCAAACTTGGCCTTTCACACTGATGTGGAGTATATCAATTATTTATTAATAATCTCAACAAATTCCACAAAAAAAAACAAATTTACACTTTGGCATCAAGAAATAGTTTTTATAAATTAAATCTGATATGAAATTATCGAAGAGTTCTTCGTCTTCCCAATAATAGTCTACTATTTATACACTCTTGAATCGATTATCTACATAGAATATACAAAGATTCATAAAGTAAGTCCCTATATGGACAATATTGCTTTTAATAAATCTACTTTCATATTTGGAATTCGATTTTTAATAGATTTCACCGTCACAGTGAAGACACAATCATGAAGAATAGAGTTAGACTCTCCAGATGTCCACTCTTACAAGTTATTAAATATCAAGGTACACTAGAGAACATCTTATGAAGATTCTATAACTACTTGTACAGTTCTCACTCTTCCTTCTAGGGCTACTGATTATCAATACACATTAAATATAATCAAAACCACCCTCAATTTTATTTGGAAATTCACTAGTTTCAACTCTTCAAGAGCCTTTTTCAAGTGTTGATATCTTTCTTCCATTTATAGTTAACATTTACTCACACTTACGCGACTCAGGTCGAGAAGAGACTCGACTCTAGTCGAGAGCGTGTGTTTCCAAATGATGACACTCAGACCAGTCGATTCGTCACCATCTGAAAACACATGCTCTCGACTAGAGTAGAGTCTCTTCTCGGCCTGGGTCGCGTAAGTGTGGGTTGAGCCTAAATGTGTTGATTTCTCATTTTCGATGATTGGTGTGATCCAAGATTTAATATATATTAATTTAAAAATTTTCACCTGTTTCATTATGGGAAATGACTCTTGAAGAATAGAAACTCTTGAAACACTTATATCGAGTAAAATGAAGGGTACTTTTGATAATTTTTTATTGTGTTTCGTACAGTTCTGTATTTGAGTAGCTCTGAACTGATCCACTTTTCTGCAAAAATATTCAATTTCAAATATTCTAGTTATTTTAACAATATTGGCGGCTAGAATCAACTTCAAGAGTAGCTAGCTTTACCGTTAATCTCCAGTACCATCTGGATAAATCAAATGAAAAGAACTGAATCAGCTTCACAACTCAGTAGTTTCAAGTTTTTTAGCAATCAAAGGATTGCTGAGCTTGTCCAGATGATGGTAGAGATTCTGGTGGTAGCCGCCGCCATTTTTGTTCAGATCGTTCTGCTCCTTAACCATGGCTGGGACGTCGACGGCCGACACGTTGATCATGTTCGAACGACTGTTGCAAAACAAAAACACAAAATTATTCAATCTGCAAAAAATCTAACTTGATAGTTTGAGAATGAACAACACTCTAAAATTCAGAAACACTTTAGTGCTCAAGTGTTACTTTTTGCCAGTAGAGCCAAAATTTTATTATAACTTTGCTTAATATTATCACATAATCTTGTCAAGTATCTTATGTACTATATACTTCTAAAACGTTGTACTTTTGTTAACTTTATTACGGTTATTATTATGTGATTGTAGAAATGTCTGTAACAATATTTGGCAAATAAATTTCAATTTTCGTTCAATCATGTGGTCCTACATTTATTTTCCCCCTACATACAGACGAATAGTCTTGTAGGGGGTTTCCTAACATATCAATTTTATTATATATCAGGTTATATTAATTTGTAATCTTTTTGGGAAACAAAAGTTATTTTCATTTAATTTGGACGTGATCAAATAGTTGTAAAATGAATAACCTTCTATAATTCAGAATAGCTATTTGTGTAGTAAAAGAGTAAACGCGAATCTATTGCTTAATCAAGCAAATCAGTTATCACGCTTCGCGTAGTGGAGCACGATAATTTTTCGAAAGCAATAAAGAAGTTTTACTATAGAGAAACAATAGCATGAGTAGATATCCCATGGTATAGGGAGTTTATGTCGTAACTTTTACTGTTATCTCAAGCCGATAGTCCACGTAGTTCTTTCCCTTGAAGCTGTGTGACACTGGTAGTCTCTCATATTGTGCCGTTCATACACTCTCACCCCAACAAAACAGTGAAAATCGACAGTAATCGGCTTGAGATAACAGTAAAAGTTACGACATAAACTCCCTATACCATGGGATATCTACTTACGCTATTGTTTCTCTATGGTGTTATGTTAGATACGAAAATAGACTCACTAGAAATAGATGTTCATAATCAATATACTCAATAAAATCTATGAAGGGGAAATTATTATATTTATATTGATAGTGGTTAAAGAAGTTTTACGTTCTAATTACTTAGGGCCGGTTTCCGAGCTCGGGATTTAGGTAAGTTCTAGACTTTAACCACGTTTAAACTCTGGAGTAAGAAAATTGGCTTTCCGAGTCAGGGCGTTAACGTAGTCGAGGACTCAACTACTTATAACTTATAGATCCCGAGCTCGGAAACCGGCACTTGAATTTTTTTCTACAACTTCAGAATGGGTCTAAAAACAATACATAATATATTTTCGCTATTATTGAGGTTGATTAAATCCTGATTATAATTTATTTTTCAAAAATTCGACTTAGTTATTGTCAATATTGTAGAACCGTTCCATAATTGAATAAAAACACAAATATGTTGTCAAATTCTACACATTTTTATTCGGTACACGACCATAGTTTCGTGACCACACCGGTCTCATTTTCAAGTTGACTGACTTCAAGTTTTCAAGTTTCAGTCAACTTGAAAATGTGACCGGTGTGGTCACGAAACCATGGTCGTGTACCGAGTAAAACTGTGTAGAATTCGACAACATATGTGTATTTTTATTCAATCAAGTTATTTTTCATCAAAGAATAATTCAGACAGAGCTTACAATCTACAGTTTCAAATAAATAAAACCTTAGTTTAGAAAATCAAACTTTGATATCAAATGCAAAATGGCAACGATCAGATTATTACTGGCCTAAGATATGAGTGGACAGCTTAGGTGGGCTCCGAACCACCGGAAATCAATTTTAGACAAGTATCATATGCATGTCTCTGCTTGAATCAAATTTATGGCTACTTTTGACCACACACAAAACAGCTTCCAAATAATAGATAGCTGGAACCGTTAGCAGTATAAGGGTTTTCGAATATTGGACTGCAAGAGTCACGACCAATAAGATTTAAACCTACAAGAACACGAACGGCCTTCTTTTGCACCATGAAAATCGCATGCATATCAGATCCACTGCCATCCCAGAAAAGAACACTGCAGCGAATCAGTGACAGAAAGTAGCCATGATACACCCTGAGAGTCGTTATTTGACTGGACACATTATATTATAGCCATGGCTCTCAATGCAAAAAGAGCATGATATAACCTGCCAATCAAGACTCTAATGTGATGATCCATTTAAGAATCGGGAATTCTAATTCTAATAGGTTTGTAGGAAACGCCACCATAGGAAGTGCCATGTAGCTGAATTATTGACCGAGCGAAGTGAGGTCTAAGATTCAAGTCGACGGTTTGGCATTTCTCTTAGGGCCGGTTTCCGAGCTCGGGATTTAGCTAAGTCCTAGACTTTAAACAGCTGGAGTCAGAAATTTTTTTTCCAAAATGGGGCGTAGTCGCAGTTCATTGTCATAGTCACGTTTGAATTAAATTTCGAAAAACTAGAAAATTGAACACAAAATAAAATAAAATGAAAACTACGACTACTGTTATAAAAGCTGCGACTACGCCCCGTTTTGGAAAACCAATTTTCTGACTCCTGCTGTTTAAAGTCTAGGACTTAGCTAAATCCCGAGCTCGGAAGCTGGCCCTTAATGTTTAAAATTTTATATGTTTATATGTTGCGCATTTACGGCGAAACGCGGTAATAGATTTTCATGAAATTTGACAGGTATGTTCCTTTTTAAATTGTGCGTAGACGTATATACAAAGTTTTTGAAAATTTTGCATTTCAAGGATAATATAAAAGAAAAAAGGAGCCTCCTTCATACGCCAATATTAGAGTAAAAATCATACTATAGAATTATTCATCATAAATCAGCTGTCAAAAGATTATAAATTGCATGCAATGACGCATGCAATTCAATATCTCAATGTAAGTCAGACTATAGAATTATTCTTCATAAATTAGCTGTCAAAAGATTATAAATAGCATGCAATTAATAACTTAAATAACATAGTATTGTCTCTCGAACTTTCTCTGCTTTGAACTCGGGCTGTCCTGTTGCCAGTATGTCTTGAAAGGAGATAAGCTTTTGATGTTAGCATTTTTGATACACCAACCCGAACAGCCATTAGCCGTTTTCACACCGATATCTCACCGACACGACATACAGACAGGATTTATTCTGATGGACAGTATAAGAGGAGGCTGCGATTTATAACTGCGCGAGGTCTACTGTTCATAGGACTACTAGTGTATGGTTGAAGTGAGTGACTCACCTGTTGCATGAGGAGTTACCGCCTCCATCGTTTGGCGTAGTCAGTGCGACAACAGCGTTCTCATCGAGCGAGTCGCGTTCAGACGCTTGACTGAAACATAAAACTGCATTCTGCGTTACGTCACCCACAGAAAAGCATTCAAAACACCCAACAAATCAATCCTAACCTGACCTTTAACACTTGTAAAATGTTGGTAGAAATTTGATTTCTTCAAAACCTGAGACATATTCACTAGAAGCAAATAGGAGTTAGTAATGCATTTAATACATTAGGGTTTAATAATGAGAGTGGAGTTTAATAATCAGAGAGAGAGAGAGAGAGAATTTAATAATCAGAGAGGAGTTGGTAATCTTAGATCTTCCCTAATCTCTGCTAGAAGTAAGCGCAAGGTATACTCACAGAGCACAGTTAGAGTGGCATGATAATTTTTCCAAGTTGTTATTTTTTTGAGTAGATGAAAATTGATGGGCTACATAAGTAAAATCGTCTACCTTCATCCAACCACACAGAGTTTCATGTGATGATGATCTGTTTTACTTGAGGTTGTAATATTAATACAGATCATATCTCACCTTAATGCATTCTAATACACCCTGATAAAAAAATATTCAAATCTGATCAAAGGAATTTTCTTTGAGGGCTCACCATAAAACGTACACATATTATTTAGAGCTTATATCATATTTATAATAATATAGGATTAAAACGTTACTGAATTCGTTGTAGAATGATTGAATATGTATTTCACATGAAAATTTGTATATATCAATACAAATGACTGTTGGTTTTACCTTAATTGTATAAATATGTGTAAGAAGCTGGTTGCTCTACATTCACGCTTCTTCTTTCTAATCATATGAACCATATGACTTGTTAATAATTTACTAATGTTGTTTATCAAACTAACAGCAGAGCTGATGAGAGAATCATTGAATGTTCATATTTGTACAGTTTAAGATTTATTGAGATTTATATTATAATTGACATTAAAATCGATTTTCTAGAGTAAATGAAAATCTTTCGTCAATTATTCATTTTAAGTAATATGTGCGAAGTAAGATCATTAAAAATCGATTTTTTTGTTCAACATGCCGAAAAAAGGTAAGAGTGAATTTTCAATTGATATTGATAGGAAATTTGTTTTGGAAAAATTCTCGGGGAAAATTGGACAAAATGCAAAATTCTGGCTGGAAGATTTTGAGAAAGAATGTATCCGTTACAATATCCACAACGATGAAGAAAAAATAACATGTTTAAGACTATTTTTAGAAGGGAGTTCTGAAGATTGGTATACTTCCAACAAATATAAATTAGGATTGAAAAATTGGAATTTGTGGTCAAAAACATTTCTCCAAACTTTTTCTAATAAAGGCTGGTCAAATGTGAGATATGCATATTCATTCAAATACATTGAAAATTTTGGATCTATGCTTGATTATGCTTTGAAGAAGGAACGATTATTGCTTGAATGTGAGAGAACTATGACAGATGAATCTAGAATCTCACATATTGTTGTGGGACTACCAGTTCATATTCAGAATAGATTAGATAAGGAAAATATCGAGACCACAGAAGATCTGATGAATGAGATTCAAAAATATGACTCATTCACAAACTCAAACGGACATAGTCATATAAATAGCCAGAAAAAAGACTCAACCAAGATGGAAGAGATAAGAAGAAAGAAGACTCCTTGTCTGTATGTACAGCCTTGGGAAAACCAAATCGCTTTCATCCTGCAGAGATCTGTAGGAATAAAAATAAAACAGTGAATTTCACAACCTGTGAGGAAAATACACTCGATGTTGATAACTCAAAAAACTGAATAAGCCGGCGTGTAAGTTCATTCCATTGATTACAGTTAATGTACTAGTTGATAAAAAGAAGATTGTAAAAGGGGTTTATGACAGTGGCTCAAATATCACTCTAATAAATCAGAAAATTGTTGATGAGCTGAAGACAAAACTTATGAACGACCATAACCTTTTTCGAACTATTAGTGGTGTGAATTTTACAAATCGCCGGGCCAAAATTCCAATGAAAATCAATAAAATCGAAGAAATATTAGATGTATATGTTGTGAAGAACAATAATTTCTCTTATGACTTACTTCTTGGATTGGATGCAATAAAAAAGTTCAAATTGATACAGAATGAAAATTTAGAAATTTTACAGAAGGTTGATGACAAAACAGATGTTGAAAGATTGAATTATGAGTCATCTGTCTTCTCTGTAAATATGGAAAGCAATCTGTATTATCTTGATACTGAAAAGAGACAAACAATAACAAGGCTGATTGAAGGTTATGAATCACTATTTGCAAAACACAAATATGATGTAGGTGAGGTAAAACATGCAGAGGCAGAAATCAAACTTTCAGAAGATAGATATATTATTAAGAAGCCATACAGAACGTGTATCCCAGATAAAAAAGAAATAGAACAACAAATTTCAAAACTTTTAGAGGCAGGATTGATTGAATATTCAACTTCACCATTTGCATCTCCTGTTACACTTGCCTTCAAACGAGAAGAAAAAAAATCACGGCTATGTATTGACTTCCGGGAACTGAATAAAATTGTAATACCAGAGCCACAACCATTCCCAAGAATAGAAGATATAACAGTGAAGGCTGGTAATTGTAAATGGTACACAGTACTTGATGTTAATTCAGCATTCTGGACAATACCAATAAAAAAAGAAGACAGAATGAAAACTGCATTTGTGACCCACGAAGGCCATTATCAATGGTTACGGATACCATTTGGTTTGAAGACCGCGCCTGCAATTTTTCAAAGAATATTGGGTAACACTTTACAAAAAAATAAGTTGACTGATTTTTGTACTTGCTACATTGATGATATTTTAATATTTTCAAAGACATTTGAGGAACACTTGAAACATATAAACCTCGTACTTGATGCGGTTTATAAAGAAGGGTTCAAGCTGAAATTGGAAAAATGTAACTTTGCAAGGAGTTTGATTAAATATTTGGGACACATAATTGAAAATAACTCAGTCCGTCCACTCACTGACAATCTCAAAGCAATTGAAAAGAGACAAACAACCGAAAACCAGAAGAATGTACGCCAGTTTTTGGGGAAAATAAATTTCTATTATAAATACATAGAGAATGCAGTGAAAGTTCTAGAACCTTTACACAATCTACTGAGGAAGGACATACCTTTTATCTGGTCAGAGACATGTGATAAAGCTTTCCAAAACGTGAAGAAATACTTATGTTCTAGTCCCGTATTACGAATTTATGATTATGAAAAACCAGTATTCATTCTCACCGATGCCAGTGGAGAGGGATTTGGAGCTGTACTGAAACAACCAAAAGAAAATAATGAGCTTCATCCAGTAGCATATTTTTCAAAAAAACTGAGCCCTGCTCAAAAGAAGAAAAAAGCTATTTATCTGGAATGTATGGCTATAAAAGAGACAATTATGTATTGGCAATATTGATTGATAGGACGGAAGTTTACAGTGATCACAGACCACAAACCATTGGAGAATCTCAGAGTGAAAGCACGAACCGATGAAGAATTGGGAGATCTTGTATACTACCTATCGCAATATGATTTCACATTGATATATAGCCCAGGAAAAGGAAATGTTGAAGCAGATACTTTATCAATAAATCCAGTTTTAGAGCACTTTGAAGGGAATGAAGACATTTTAACAGTTGTGAATTTGATATCTATACAAGAAATAAAAGACGATCAAGAAAAAAACAAAGAAGCAATAATGAATAATAGGAATGTTGAATATAAAGAGGAAATATTCTACAAATGTATGAAAGGAAACAAAAGAATCTTCCTTTCTCAAGAAAAGGGTAAAGAATTGATTGAGAAAATTCATTTTCAACTAGGACATATCGGAACTCACCACACACTATTACACATACGTCCACATTACTACTTTTCCAACATGGATGAAATGGTCAAGCGCTATTGTGATTCGTGTCATATATGTAAGAAGAATAAAACAAGAAGAGGTCGCTCAATAGGATTACTTTCACAATTGGGTCCAGCTAGTGAACCGTATGAGATCATGTCGATAGATACTGTTGGTGGGTTTGGTGGAAACAACTCAACAAAACGATACCTACACATATTGGTCGATCACTTCTCTAGATATGCATTCACTTCAAGCTCTAGCGGTCAAACTACTAAAGAATACATTCGTTTGCTAGATCCTATCTTACAAAACCATTCTGTCAAGATCCTATTAGCTGATCAATATGCGTCTATCAAATCAAAAAAGTTTAGAGATTACCTACTCGAAAAAGGTGTTACAATGGTGTTCACATCGGTAGATTGCCCACAATCAAATGGTCTTAATGAGCGGCTAAACCAGACATTGGTGAATCGTATTAGATGCAAAGTGAATAGTCCAGAAGGAAGAACGCAGACGTGGTCGAAAATAGCGGAAAGTTGCACATCAGAATACAACAAGACAATCCATAGCACTACTAAATTTACACCAAGATATCTGCTATTGGGAGAGGATTTGGAAATAATACCATCACAACTGAGGAAAAAACGAAACTTACAAATAGACAGAGAAGAAGCAATAAAAAATTCCAATTTAAACCACAAACGGAACAAACTGAGATGTGATAAGAACAGAAGAATATATGGTTTCAAGGAAAAAGAACTAGTGTATATAGAAAAAGGGAACAAGTTGAATAGAAATAAATTAGATGAAGTTAGAAGTGGACCGTTCCCCATTATAAGAAGAATATCAAACTCAATGTATGAAGTGGCCTGCGGAATCAATGGGAGTGAACCAATCATCTGTCACTCAAGCAAATTGACACCTTCGAGGAAGTTTCTCGTTCAAGGGGGGGAGATGTAAGAAGCTGGTTGCTCTACATTCACGCTTCTTCTTTCTAATCATATGAACCATATGACTTGTTAATAATTTACTAATGTTGTTTATCAAACTAACAGCAGAGCTGATGAGAGAATCATTGAATGTTCATATTTGTACAGTTTAAGATTTATTGAGATTTATATTATAATTGACATTAAAATCGATTTTCTAAAGTAAATGAAAATCTTTCGTCAATTATTCATTTTAAGTAATATGTGCGAAGTAAGATCATTTATATATGTATATGAATGAATAAATATGAATACCAATATTCCTTTTAATATGAATATTTGGAATATTTTCCGATATTAAATCTATTTTTATAAGTATGGTGATATTAAAATATTATTATATGCTTAGTTATTTTATCCGTTACAAACCTCAATTTAAAATAATGTTTCAAAGTATGGAAAGTATTTTTTGCTTCTCTGCCATACTCCTGCTAAACTATGAATACCAATTAGAATATAAAGCAGTTTAGAATGAAGATAATTTGAATAAATTTGCATAAAAATAACACAGATCTTATTCCAACAAACAAATAGGCATATTATGTTATGCTTGTATCGAGCTTGACAAGGTGAGAATTAATATAGAATTCAATCATGCCACATTGGATCCAACAAAGAAAGAAATGAAAATGAGCCGCATGTGATTCAAAAGCATGCTGCAGTCAGTGAGTGGATATATTTATAATATTATAATATTTTTTTCACTATCACTCTAGTTTACAAGTAATCATTTTAGTTGAATATTAAATAAAAAAGACTACGAAATTGTCAAAAAGTGTACACAAGAAGTGAAAGTAATCATTTTAGTATTGAAACTTTATGAACCATAGCGGTTCGTGATAGATCAATTAAATTGTTAATATTTTGTATGAATTTCAAGTGAATAAATTTTGATTTGATTTGAATTAAGAAACAAAAGAATTGCATAGCAAAGTTTAAAAGTAGGAATGAATATGGTTGCGTGGGAAATGAAAATTAATAAATCAATTTGTGTGAAGTGATAACATGGTGATCATTCAGCTAGAACACAGAAGGAAACTAGAGAAAAAGATCAACTTGTGCATAACTATATAAAAATCTATCAACTTTGCAAAGAAATTCTGTTTCAAAGGAATTGTGCAGTCCTATAGGATTCAAACTTCGTATTCTCAATGTGCTCAGTGCAGTGATATTTTTGTGATATTACCTCAATGTGATATTTTTGTGATATTACCTCATCGTGACCATTCAAAGTGCATCTGATATCTGCATGTATTTGTGAGTGATTCATGTGATATTACCTCACCGTGTCATTATTCATGAGATATTTTATGATATTACCTCATCGAATCATCCTCCTTGTACCATTCATTCTCGTAAGCTTGCATCCAGATGGGATTCGAACCCTCCACACTGTGCATGTTGGTATTTGGAACTCTTCCGGCCACTCTGCCCGTTAAATCAGATTCTGTAGTACCTGAAGTTATAGAAAGTTCAATAAGATTAAAAAATTATAATGATGTACAATAATATTATATGTTTAAGCATTCAGCATGGTTTTCCAATTGTTAGTATTGAATAGCCTACTGGATTAGTGCTTAAGTAGAAATAAATACTTTATTTTATTTATTTACAATGCAAATGACACTAATGTAATAACATTATATTTACAAGTTTATATGTTTGTATCATTTTGTGATACCCTTTAAGGAGGGAGATGTTGTATTGAGAGGTTGGTGACACTATCAGATGATGATGGCACTGGTGTGGTGCTTGTGTGTGTGTCCTGGAATGACTGGACAACAATCATATAAAATAAAGTGCTCTTATAATATTAACTTGCTTTGTGCTTATTTATAAATTACTACTTATATATTTATGACATAATGAGAAAGAATATAGAGGAATGTTCATCTATATAAAAAAGATTTTGATCTATAGTAAGGTCCACGTTATAATGGCAGTGCAGAAAGATAGGAGAAAAACGTTGCCGATCTTCTGTCTTGTCAATGCCTTCTAAAGACGGTAGCTGATACAGGTTTTTTGATGTAATATTAACTGTTCATTCTCGTTTAAAGTAATCAATTATATTTTATTAAGCAAGAAATTATATTTTTCAATATATTCATAATGAATATTCATAATTAAGATGAAATATTTTGTCAGTTATTTATGAATTCTATATTGTTAAAAAACGATCTGGCAACAGAGCAAAGCGGGAAAGAAATGATAGACAAGAATAGTTATACCAATTTTAATCAAACAATGTCATTATAACGTGGACCTCACTATTGCTTTCTAAGTAAAATGAAATAAAACTTGAAATACGTCTCATACGTCTGTTGAACGCACATTCACATCTACATAGTTATAAATTTTACATTTTACCATGATATTTTTTATTGGCACTATTTATAATGTCATTCTCAAAAATCAAGTAAGATTTATCTTGATACTTGAGAATGACACTAGACTTCAAAACATGTCATGTCTCACTATCGCATCTTTATTGATTTAATATAATATAATTCAGGAAAGAATTGTCTTACATGTTCGGAATAGGAAACACACGATTGATGCATCATCATGTCTGAAATTTATTTATTTATGGAGACAACAGGTTACCCCTAATGTGTCTCCTTCACAAATACAACAATACAAGATACAATACGTGAAATACAACAATACAATGAAAAAAAATGAACAAAGTAACTTTCAAAACAATATTGTCAGTATGAAATACTGAACTGATCAACTTAGAAAATCATCATTAATCCATAATTTACCAAGAATGGTTATGGAAGTCTATTTTCATCTTTGTAAATCAATTAATTATGATAGTAGATATAAAAGGCCGGTCCTGGGACACAAGTGTCCCAGGACCGGCCTTTACCTCAAGGTCATCCAGGTCAACCACCCCCAACCTCAAGGTCATCCAGGTCAACCACCCCCAACCTCAAGGTCATCTAGGTCAACCACACCCACCTCAAGGTCATCTAGGTCAACCACCTTAACCTCAAGGTCATCCAGGTCACCCAACTTAACCTCAAGGTCATCCAGGTCAACCACCCCAACTTCAAGGTCATCCAGGTCAACCACACCCACCTCAAGATCATCCAGGTCAACCACACCCACCTCAAGGTCATCCAGGTCAACCACACCCACCTCAAGGTCATCCAGGTCAACCACCCTAACCTCAAAGTCAAAAAAAAAAATAAAAAAAATAAAAAAAAATAATAATGAAAAAATTAAAAAAAAAAAAAATATATATATATATATATAAAAAAATAATAAAAAAAAAAATTAAAAAAAAATAAAAAAAAATTAAAAAAAAAGAAATAAATAAAAAAAAATGAAAAAAAATTAAAAAAAAAATAAATAATAAAAAAAATAAATAAATAAAATGAAAAAAAAATAAAAAAAAAGAAAAAAAGAAAAATTGAAAAAAAAAATTGAAAAAAAAATTGAAAAAAAGAAATGAAAAAAAAAATTGAAAAAAAAAAATTAAAAAAAAAAAAAATTAAAAAAAAAAATTAGAAAAAAAAATTGAAAAAAAAAATCAAAAACACATAAGATTGGGAAAAAAGGGAAAAAAAATTCCCTCCAGATCCTGAACTGGGGTATAAAAGGAGTTGTTCTACAAGGAGTGTGACATTGTGTCTTTGACAGTCGTGCCGTCAGTACATGTGTGTACCACCAGTACGTGTGTGTGTGATTTTATTATATTGGTTTTGGATCAATTTCATCTTTATCAACATCAAGAGTAAGTACCAGTGCATTTTATAGTTCTATATATATTTATATTATATATTCATGATTTAACAATTAAGTTCAAAAGAGTAGAATTTTGAAGTAGTTTGGGACTGACAATTAAATTCTAAAATGACTTAAATTTGAAAATGTCAAGTTTAATTATGAATTAGGTTCTTCGAGTTGGTGGTTGTAATCCATCCTAACCTAAAAAACGTATAATTATAAAGTAGATCCTAGACCCCCCATTCACATTCCCCCATACAGCTCCGGATCATTATTCTTAGAACATAAACACCATAGAGTAAATGACATAGTCAAAAATGACAAGTTTAATTATGAATTAGGTTCCAATACATACAAGTTATGAGTTAAATTATGAATTAGGTTCTTCGAGTTGGTGGTTGTAATCCATCCTAACCTAAAAAAACGAATAATCACAAAGTAGATCCTAGACCCCCATTCACATTCCCCCATCCCCACCCATCCCCATAAGTAGATCCTAGACCTCCATTCACATGGTTGTAATTCATCCTAACCTAAAAACCATATAATCACAAAGTAGATCCTAGACCCCCATTCACATCCCCCATCACCACCCCACCCCACCCCACCATACAGCTCCGGACCATCATCCCTAGAACATAAACACCTATGAACCTCCATCCCCCGACCCACGATCCTAGATACTGTTTCACTGCCTTCATCCCCCACATCTGTTGATAGTGATATATATATAGAGTTGAATACTGCATACCATACTAATACAATATTGTTCTGCATTGTTCCAGATGAGCAAAGCTGTACGATGTCAGCAAACAGCAAACTCTGTGGACGAGTTTGTTGTCCTGGAGGAGGCATTCAAATCCCGACTCACGACTCTATACTACAATAATGCATACAAGGATGAGCCTACCAAAGATTTCCACACCTTTCTGAGCAGTCTGAAGGATAAAATTGTTCACATCATCAGTCAACAACTGCAGACACATGGAGCAATGAAGTTCAATCTAGTATTGGAGGCAACATATTTCCGCAGCACCCTTGATAAGACCTTCTTCGATCAAGAAGAGTTTCAGAATGTTGCCTTCAAAACTCCAAACTATGCCATCTTCAGTATCATCAATCTTCCAGACATCATCAACCAAGCGTGCATGACCCTACTGGATGAGGAGTCGAAATTCGAAGGAAATTCCAGTGGATGGAGTCTGCTTATCATCGATGGATTGCTCATCAGGATTAGCAAATATATTCCACTGCGTGGATCATCCTACATCAGTCTTCCACCTCTTCTATCAGCACGAAAGGCAATCGTTAATCCTATAAACAAGGACCAGCAATGTTTCAAATGGGCCATCCTCGCCAAACATGTACAAGGCAACCATCCTGAACGAGTCAACGACCGATATTATCAATTGGAGGAGAGATACAACTTTTCAGGCATTGGATTTCCCACTACCATCAGTCAAATCGATATATTTGAGAAAGATAATCCGGAGGTATCAGTTAATATTTATGGTGTGGATGAGAAGAACGTTATATTTCCAAGAAGAGTTGGAAATGCAATGAAGGCAGATCACTTTGATCTCCTCCTCCTCTGTGAGAGTAAGGATGATGATGAAAACAGCACCCTTGAGGATGACAATGAACATAAATCAAATAGCCACTACTGCTACATTAAAAATTCTGAAAAACTTGTGGGATCTCAACTCACAAAACATCAGCATAAAATTATCATCTGCAGACGATGTTTCACCCATTACACCCAGAACAGAGATGGAGAACGTAGGATGGCTGAGCATGAGGAGTATTGTGCTAGCAATAATACAGCAAGAATCATCATGCCACAGGTTGGAAAAGATGGTAAACCTCCAACCTTGAAGTTTGAGGAACATGTGCAAAAGTATAGAGTACCTGTTGTAGCATACGCCGATTTTGAGTGCATCCTGGAGAAACCTGATGAAGACAATGAACAATGGATTGGTGAAGCTACCAAAGTTATCCAGTATCATCGGGCAATGAGTTACTGCTTATACTTTGTGCGGGACCCATATTTGGAAGATTCCTGGCTGACAATCACTAACCTAATCCCTCATGAGCCAATTGTCTACAGGGGTCCTGATGCCGCCAAACATTTCATGAAGACCCTCACCATGTATGCAAAAGATTTAGATGAGGCAATTGACTGCAGGAATATCAAGTTGCTCCCACTAACCAAAAGAGAGAAAGAACGACATAATGCAGCTGATTTCTGTGAGGCCTGCAATGAACGGTTCAATAAAGATAAGGTGTATGACCATTGTCATATAACTGGTATCTACTGGAATGCATTATGCCGTAAATGCAACCTGCAGCGAGAGCGACAATCATTCATACCAGTGTTTCTCCACAACTCTTCAAACTATGATACACACCTCATTATTCCAGAGCTGGGTAGAGATAAGGATCGGCTGTCTGTCATCCCAAACTCATCGGAAAAGTATATATCATTCACCAAACAAATATCTCCAAAAATGCACCTTCGATTCATCAATACATTCCGGTTTACACCTGATAGTTTAGACAATCTGGTCACCAACCTAGTCAAATCAGCATCGAATCCAGAAGACTTGTCCAAAGTGCTGCCACATACTGCCAAGGTGTTTGGAAACAAATTGAGCCTTGTCTCAAGGAAAGGAGTGTTCCCATACGACTACTGCGATTCATGGCAGAGGCTCGAAGAAACATTGCTACCACCCAAAGAGGCATTTTTCAGCAAGCTGGTTGATAGGAGTGTTAGCAGTGATGATTATGAACATGCTCAAACTGTGTGGAACCAATTCAGTTGTAGAACTCTGGGAGAATACAGCGACCTATACTTGAAAACAGATGTTCTCCTGTTGGCTGATGTCTTTGAGAGCTTCCGCGATGTATGCATGAAGACTTATGATTTGGATTGTGCTCACTACTTTACATCTCCAGGCTTTTCCTTCGATGTCATGCTGAAATATACTAAAGTCAAGCTTGAGCTCCTTACTGACTATGACATGTACATGTTTATCGAGCGAGGTATCAGAGGAGGAATAACAAATTGTATACACCGTCATGCTGTAGCCAACAATGCCTACACAGGAGCGCCTATTGACCCTGAGAAGCCTACATCATATCTCCTGTACACAGATGCGAACAACCTGTACGGCTGGGCAATGTGCCAACCACTTCCATGCCGGAAATTCCAGTGGATGGAGAAAGATGAGTTGGAGGGGGTGAGCAGAGGTATTGAGGGTGTTGGAGATGTTCAAAAGATTGGCTACATCTTGGAGGTGGACATTGAGTACCCTTCTGAATTGCATGATGAGCATAACAACTTCCCATTCCTGGCGGAGAACAAAAAAACTCTTAAATCCAATCATGTATGACTCATGACAGCTCTATGCAATCGCGAACGATATGTATGTCATTACCGCACCCTCAAGCAAGCAGTACAGCATGGATTAGAAATCACTAAAGTTCATCGAGGTGTGCGGTTTGAGCAGGAGGACTTCCTAGCACCCTACATCATGCTAAACACCAGACTTCGACAGCAGTCGAAGAATAAGTTTGAAAAGAACTTTTTCAAACTTATGAACAACGCTGTGTTTGGTAAGACAATGGAGAATGTGCGAAAAAGGGTGAGTATGGAGCTAGTGAATGACGAGAATCGATTGAAGAAACTGATTGCTCGACCAGTGTACAAGGACCGCATCATCTTTGGTGAGAATATTTGCGCTGTTATGATGCATAAGGAAAAAGTGGAGCTGAACAAACCTATCTACATTGGTTTGACAGTGTTGGACATCAGCAAAACCCTTATGTACCAGTTCCACTATGATGTGATGAAACCTACATACAAAGAGAACCTACAACTGCTTTATCAGGATACTGACAGCTTATTCTACATCGTGAAAACTGAGAACCTATACAACGACATCATCAACAACCAACAACTGAAAGATACCTTTGACACCTCAGAGTACCCTCCAGACCACCCATGCTATTCAGATGCAAACAAAATGGTGCTTGGCAAGTTTAAAGATGAATATGCTGGCCGAGCGCCACTTGAGTATGTAGGCTTACGTTTGAAGCTATATGCCTGTAGGTGTTACAATAGTGATCCAAATCAGCTGACAAGTGGATTGATAAAGAAAGCTAAAGGAGTGAGGAGACCAATACTTGGGCGAGAACTCTCAAAAATGCATCCAGATGCTGAACGTTACATAGGCTTCCAAGACTATCTAGATTGTCTATATGGTGATGAGGATATCTATAGAGAACAAGTGATGTTTGGCACTAGGAAACATCAGATCATGACCCAAGTCATGAGAAAGAAGGCATTGAGCAAAGCTGATGAGAAGAGGTATATTCTAGATGATGGAATTACAACTCTTGCACATGGACATTACAAGATCCCCACTCTAGCACACATTGATGAGGAGGATGAGGAGGAGGAGGAGGAGGAGGAGGAGGAGGAGGATGAGGAGGAAGAGATGATTGACTCTCAAGAAATTCCCAAGGTTCAGGCAGCTAGTAGTACTACAACAGCTAAACGGCTACATTCCTCATCACATGATGAGCTCATTGATAAAGTCAATGAGTCAGGAAGCAGTACTATCCCTGCTAAACGGTCACGTCCCTTATCAAATGATGACTATAAAATAGATGGTGATTCATCCCAGTACAGCATTCTGAGGAAATTGCTTGAAAAGTGACGTCATACCTCATGCCAGGAAGTGTCAACAAATCCACTGCGCACATGTCTTCGCCCTACATTCACATCGCAAGACTTTTTGGAAGCGGTCATCATCAGTTGAGGTCTGTGCACCGTGCTGTAGAGAACTAGCATCAGCTACAACTAGAACTCCAGCTACTACTCCAGCTAGTACTCCTGCTGTTACCACTACCACTGCCAACATCAGCCTGCAGTGGAGCAAGCAGATATGTGTGAGTGTGGAGACTGCCTACTAATAACCAGCAACCAATGGATTGTACAACCATTTCTGAAGTTTGGAGATAAGGACCTACCAGAACCGTTTGGAACAGCTCAAAACTTTCTAGAGACACTAACATCCATCTTTCATGATGCCGAAGTGTCAAGCTATACCGACCTATGCGAGGGAGCAGCCATCTTGAAATTCTCATTCAGCAGAGGATTCTGCGAAATAAGTGATAGATTGGGTGAATTATATCACTGGATAGTTCTCGATATATTGGACTGAATCTATTGAATTGTAATGTAAATAATTGTATTATTCATATGAATGCTCAGTTTATATATATTATGTTATGTATCAATAAAAGAGAGAGTGTGTTATTTCAAGAGAAATATGTTGTACATCTTATTCCATACACCCTTCAACTTCTAGAGTAAGCACTCTTAGACATTTAAGGTATAGTGAATACAATAGGAAGCATCCTTCTATGATAAACTTGTCTTTATCATACCATGTAGGAAGTTCATGATGGTTGAGCTCAACAGCTTGATGCCTATATAAATGCTAATTAGCAAGTTCATATATCCAGTATGGATAAGACAGTATTAGCATAAGAGCTGCACAAGCAAGCTTGTTGGAATTTCCCAACAAGAAAGGTTACAGTCAAAGGTCTTTATGACCTCTATCAAGCTGACCTTGTTGAGATGATACCATATGCTCAACAGAACAAAGGTTATAGATACATAATTACTATTATCAATTGTCTTAGTAAGTTCGCCTTTGCTATACCAATTAAAAGCAAGTCAGCTGATGATGTGGTCAAGGCAATCAGATACAGAAAATAACTCTTTTCTTATTCCTACTGGGGTTATGCTCTAGAACATCTAGCTTGATTCTAATTTCATAATTCAAATCTATGTTGGGGTTCTCAACTTCTTCCTCTATCCAATAGTTTGACACATACAATGCTTCCAGGTTTTCAAACTGTAAAATATATCAACTATTATTCCTACGGTATACATAGTATAGGAGTTATAAGAAGGGTAGAATTTGTCATTATTGTAATCAAACAGGTATATTGTAGGAACAATAGTTAAGAGTACAAGGCACATCCTGCACTATCAACTCCTATAGTAAATTTCTATTGGAAACATTTATGGATAGTGAGTTATGATATTATATGATGTTATGAATCGGAATTTATAAATTTATTAGAATAAATGGGTTTGTTTCAATTCAGAACTGGGATGAATCTGAATTTCAGGTTCGTGATTTGGGAATTTCTATCAGAATCGATGAATGGGAGAATACAAAAAAAAGGTACTTGGTAACTTCTATTCCATTTCAATAATTTCAGAAGCCATACAGAGAACAGTGAGTATATTAAGTTAATATTGGATTATTCAATTTCATTTCAGTATAAGGTCAACGATTTTCATTCATGAATGGAGCTGATATGACAGACAATTCCACTTTAGTCAATATCTTTCAAGTTATATTACAACTTGAATTTCTACTTTTCTCATTCTATCACCTTGGCATCAAATTAATGCAATCGGTAGTTATTATAATGAAATCATATAGAGCTCTAATTTTATACAAAATTGGCATTTCCAATAATGTTTTAATATGTATGGATCTCTCAATTAAGCTTTCCGCATTCAATGCGTGAGTTGTAACAGTAATGCAGCCAAGGGTTGCCGGTAATCCTTCCTACAACTTCATGTGACTTTAGAATTTGATACATGGAATGTGAGACTATCAGCAGTAGATTGCTTTTAGCGAAGTGAAGTAATAAGTTTTTATAGAACTAGATAATTTGCACCGCATATCCTGTTTCAATATTGATAAGAGTGGAAGGAATAAACACTTCATAATAGAACAAATTCACACCTGGACTAAGAATAGAGTTCGCGGGAAATGATTCACACCGCATATATCCTGCTTTTATTTTTATTAGAGTGGAAGGAATAGAGGAAACATTGTTTTGTGTGAATGAGATAATAGGATGTTTTTCCTAATCATTGAATGGAAAGGATATGCGGTCAAGAAGTGGAGCAATTTTTAGAACAGGAAACCATAAACAGCTTTACTCGCAAACTTATTATTTATATACTTTTCTCATTGGAAATATACATATCGTCTCCTAATGATAAAGTCGGCTTATCCATAAGGAAATATCCTACAATCCCGTTTTTTTTTTTTTTTTTTTTTGCATGTTGGGGAGATAAATCTTCTTCAATGTGTTAGAAGCTCTTAGAAATTTACTATAGGAGTTGATAGTGCAGGATGTGCCTTGTACTCTTAACTATTGTTCCTACAATATACCTGTTTGATTGCAATAATGAGCAATTCTAGCCTTCTTCTAACTCCTATACTATGTATACTTTAACAACTATGTCTAAGCTCATTGCAGCTTGCTGTAAGTGAACAGTGACTGATCAAACTGATCAGTGACTGAACAGTGACTGATCAGTTACTGATCAGACTGATCAGTGACTGAACAGTGACTGAACAGTGACTGTTCAGTAACTGAACAGACTGATCAGTAATTGAACTGACTGACCACTGAGTGGACGACCCAATTATACTATACAGACATGTGACAGGAGGAGTGAGGGTCATTGAGAATATGTCATGTCTGAGCATGGAGTGGGAGTCATTGAAAATATCTATCTTCAATACCATTTTGATCTCTAGAGCAGCATGGTCATGTTGATCTAGAGTCTCCATGGACATCTTGATCCAGTAGGTCTACCATGTACATATTGATCTGGAGTGATAGGTCTCCATGAGCATGTAGAGTGACAGGTCGTGCATGACCATCTTGAGCTAGAGTCCTTAATGCTGGTGGCCATTGGTCATGTGACAGAGGGAGGTGGAGTGGGGGTCGTTGAAATTACAATGCTTAAAGTAAAGTAAGGTGATTTTTTCACCTATATGAATTAATGAAACTCTCAATCAATGGTTAACACAAAATTGAGGTTTATTTCATACATGTTTACATCATTACATGAGAGTAGTTTTAGACAGTGGATCAGCCAATGAGGGTTTATTTCTTTACTATCATATTACAATGTTTATACATTCAATAGTATTTTATCATACAGCAAACTTACTGGTGATTCTTTATCACCATCTGGTATCAATGACATTTGACTGAGTTGACATCTGACTGAATTGGAAGCAGTAACAATGGGTATTGAGGGTGTTGGAGATGTTCAAAAGATTGGCTACATCTTGGAGGTGGACATTGAGTACCCTTCTGAATTGCATGATGAGCATAACGACTTCCCATTCCTGGCAGAGAACAAAAAAACTCTTAAATCTAATCATGTGCGACTCATGACAGCTCTAAGCAGCCGTGAACGATATGTATGTCATTACCGCACCCTCAAGCAAGCAGTACAGCATGGATTGAAAATCGCTAAAGTTCATCGAGGTGTGCGGTTTGAGCAGGAGGACTTCCTAGCACCCTACATCATGCTGAACACCAGACTTCGACAGCAGTCGAAGAATAAGTTTGAAAAGAACTTTTTCAAACTTATGAACAATGCAGTTTTTGGTAAGACAATGGAAAATGTGCGAAAAAGAATGAGCATGGAGCTAGTGAATGACGAGAAGCGTTTGAAGAAACTGATTGCTCGACCAGTGTACAAGGACTGCATCATCTTTGGCGAGAATATCTGTGCTGTTACAATGCATAAAGAGAAAGTGGAGCTGAACAAACCTATCTACATAGGGTTATCAGTGCTCGACATCAGCAAAACCCTCATGTATGAATTCCACTATAACATCATGAAGCCCATCTACAAGGACCGTCTTCAACTCTTATATCAAGATACTGATAGCTTATTCTACCTTGTCAAGACAGAGGACATGTACAACGACATCATCAACAACCAGCAGCTCAGAGATATCTTTAACACTTCAGAGTACCCTCCAGACCACCCATGCTACTCGGATGCAAACAAAATGGTGCTTGGAAAGTTCAAAGACGAATATGCTGGCCGAGTGTCACTTGAGTATGTAGGCCTACGATCAAAGCTATATGCATGTAGGTGTTGTGGTTATATAACTGGCGGTGATAGTGGGGCGACTGGTGGCGATAGTGGGGCGACTGGCGGCGATGGTGGGATGACTGGTGACAATAGTGGTACGACTGGTGACGATAGTGGTACGACTGGTGGCGATAGTGGTATGACTGGCGGCAATAGTGGGGCAACTGGTGGCGATAGTGGGGCGGCTGGTGGCGATAGTGGGGCGACTGGCGGCGATAGTGGGGCGACTGGTGGCGATGGTGGGACGACTGGTGACGATAGTGGTACGACTGGTGACAATAGTGGTACGACTGGTGGCGATAGTGGTACGACTGGCGGCGATAGTGGGGCGACTGGTGGCGATGGTGGGGCGACTGGTGGCGATAGTGGGGCGACTGGCGGCGATAGTGGGGCGACTCTTGGCGATAGTGTGGCGACTCTTGGCGATAGTAGGGCGACTCTTGGCGATAGTGGGGCGACTGGCGGCGATAGTGGGGCGACTCTTGGCGATAGTGGGGCGACTGGTGGCGATAGTGAGGCGACTGGTGACGATGGTGGGGCGACTGGCGGCGATAGTGGGGCGACTGGTGGCGATAGTGGGACGACTGGCGGCGATAGTGGAATGACTGGTGACGATGGTGGGGCGACTGGTGGCGATAGTGGGGTGACTGGTGGCGATAGTGAGACGACTGGTGGCGGTTGGATGACTGGTTGTGGTTGGATGACTGGTGTTATGGATTGAGGTCTACTTCTGATTAGCAATCCATCGATGATAAGCAGACTCCATCCACTGGAATTTCCTTCGAATTTTGACTCCTCATCCAGTAGGGTCATGCACGCTTGGTTGATGATGTCTGGAAGATTGATGATACTGAAGATGGCATAGTTTGGAGTTTTGAAGGCAACATTCTGAAACTCTTCTTGATCGAAGAAGGTCTTATCAAGGGTGCTGCGGAAATATGTTGCCTCCAATACTAGATTGAACTTCATTGCTCCATGTGTCTGCAGTTGTTGACTGATGATGTGAACAATTTTATCCTTCAGACTGCTCAGAAAGGTGTGGAAATCTTTGGCAGGCTCATCCTTGTATGCATTATTGTAGTATAGAGTCGTGAGTCGGGATTTGAATGTGAATCTAGGATCTACTTTGTGATTATTCGTTTTTTTAGGTTAGGATGGATTACAACCACCAACTCGAAGAACCTAATTCATAATTTAACTCATAACTTGTATGTATTGGAACCTAATTCATAATTAAACTTGTCATTTTTGACTATGTCATTTACTCTATGGTGTTTATGTTCTAAGAATAATGATCCGGAGCTGTATGGGGGAATGTGAATGGGGGGTCTAGGATCTACTTTATAATTATATGTTTTTTAGGTTAGGATGGATTACAACCACCAACTCGAAGAACCTAATTCATAATTAAACTTGACATTTTCGAATTTAAGTCATTTTAGAATTTAATTGTCAGTCTCAAACTACTTCAAAATTCTACTCTTTTGAACTTAATTGATAAATCATGAATATATAATATAAATATATATAGAACTATAAAATGCACTGGTACTTACTCTTGATGTTGATAAAGATGAAATTGATCCAAAACCAATCACACACATGTACTGGTGGTACACACACGTACTGACGGCACGACTTTCAAAGACACAATGTCTCACTCCTTGTAGAACAACTCCTTTTATACCCCAGTTCAGGATCTGGAGGGAATTTTTTTTCCCTTTTTTCCCAATCTTATGTGTTTTTGATTTTTTTTTTCAATTTTTTTTTCTAATTTTTTTTTTCAATTTTTTTTTAATTTTTTTTTTAATTTTTTTTTCATTTTTTTTTCAATTTTTTTTTAATTTTTTTTTTAATTTTTTTTTTAATTTTTTTAATTTTTTTTCATTTATTTATTTATTTTTTTTTTAATTTTTTTAATTTTTTGTAATTTTTTTTTTAATTTTTTTTTTAATTTTTTTTTTAATTTTTTTTTTATATATATTTTTTTTATTATTTTTTTTTAATTTTTTTTTTTTTGACCTTGAGGTTAGGGTGGTTGACCTGAATGACCTTGAGGTGGGTGTGGTTGACCTGGATGACCTTGAGGTGGGTGTGGTTGACCTGGGAGACCTTGAGGTGGGTGTGGTTGACCTGGATGACCTTGAGGTTGGGGTGGTTGACCTGGATGACCTTGAGGTTAAGGTGGTTGACCTGGATGACCTTGAGGTTAAGGTGGTTGACCTAGATGACCTTGAGGTGGGTGTGGTTGACCTAGATGACCTTGAGGTTGGGGGGTGGTTGACCTGGATGACCTTGAGGTTGGGGTTGGTTGACCTGGATGACCTTGAGGTTGGGGGTGGTTGACCTGGATGACCTTGAGGTAAAGGCCGGTCCTGGGACACTTGTGTCCCAGGACCGGCCTTTTATATCTACTTATGATTCTAATAATTTAAACAAATTTATTCAATTCGTGATTCAAAGCCCAATCAAATCGTTTTTCTATTCAAATTGAAATTTGTAATTGGTATTTGCTATTGAAATTCAAGTTCTTAATACTTTCAATATAAGTATGGAACTATAAAACTATTTGTGCTATAAACAGACTCGTGCGTAGCACGGGTTACCTGCTAATCTTCAATATAATAGCTTTATTTTGACTGACCGAAAGCAGTGATGGTAGCGGCCTTGAGTTGGCGCTGGTAGCGAGCGCGCTGCGACAGACAGAGAGCGATAACGACAACCAGCAGCAAAGTGAGGAAGAGAGTGCAGCCGACCAGCCACATCCACACCACGCTGTCCGGGCCGGCGATTCGCAACGCCACCACTCGCTCTGCGCCCTGTGTGTCCAGCACGTTGAACTCCTAAAAAACAAGCGTTTCAAATCTAATGTAATTATTGCCTCAAATATATGCCTCAAGGCAGGAAAAAATAATGTGTAACTCGTGAGTAAAGTGTGTTATTGCCTTAAATATATGCCTCAATGCATGAAAAATTTAATGTGTAACTCGTGCGTAAAGTGTGTTATTGCCTTAAATATATGTCTCAATGCATGACAAATTTAATGTGTAACTCGTGAGTAGAGTGTGTTATTGCCTTAAATACATGCCTCAATGCATGACAAATTTAATGTGTAACACGTGAGTAAAGTGTGTTATTACCTCAAATATATGCCTCAATGCATGACAAATTTAATGTGTAACTTGTGAGTAAAGTGTGTTATTGCCTCAAATATATGCCTCAATGCATGAAAAATTTAATGTGTAACTCGTGAGTAAAGTGTATTGCTGCACTCGAGAAACTTTTTTCACTCGCCTTCGGCTCGTGAATTAAATTGTTTCCCTCGGTGCAGCAATCCCTCACTTTACGCACTAGTTACACAAATAACTATTCCGTTATAGTCATAATCTAAGAGTACTTGAAGTACTCTTCGGTTTTATGGTTCGCTCGCTGATTACTCTGTAATCCTTTTAGATTTCCTTCTTAGTCCATACTATTTTTTAAAATGAAAATCTCCTAGTTTTTTGTTTTTCCCCATCCAATCAAACTTGCTTCATCCCATCCTATCATACATTCATATTGAAATATTACAATATTAATTATTTTCAGTATAATATGTAAAATTGGTGTCGTATTTATCCTACATTCTCTTCACGTTACCTAATTCCTTTTGTACTATCTCAAGGATTGAAGGATTTCCTACAGTGAGGCCCACGTTATAATGGGTGTGAAAATAAATGTTTATTTCCCAAAAAACAAAAACTACTACATCAATTACAGAAAATATTAGATAAATTATAATTACATACAATAGTTAGTTACAAAAAAAAATTATAATGTATCCTCTACATGTTTAGTGTTTTCTGTGTGGAAATTGACCTACTCCACTATGCCGTACCATGTTCTAGAGTAGGTTTTGTTTTTTTGTGTGGATTATTAATTAGTGTTTAGTAAGTCATTAGACAGTTATTTACATGGTGGTAGGTGGTAGTTAGTTCCTAAAAAATAGAAGAACAGCGTTGCCGATTCTCTACCTTGCCCCTGCCTTCTAGAGGATAGCTATTTAAATGCATAGGCCTAGTTGTGCTCATGATTTAGTTTAATACTTGTAAAAGATATTATATTTAGCTGTTTCCATAATAAATCTCACTAACTCTGTAAAATTACAAGTTTCGGATCTCAGAGAATGAGATCAATTAAAATTATAACTGGTTGATCAGAAATTTTAAGTTGATGAGAAAGTATCGATAATTCATCAATATAAATTTGTCAATCAGAAATATAATTTTTAATAAAATTCTATCAAAAGATATACTTTGTAAATGATAAAAAATAAAAGTATTTTGTCAATCAAGAGACTTGATTTTGTTACCAAACCAAAATTCAATTGGATCGAGATTTTAGAAATGAATGTATCGAAATAATACAATTATTTCCAGTAAGTATAATCTGTGCCGCACTTGAAGTGTACGGTACCAAAAAATACTTCAAATTTATGAAAACAGTAAACTGGATCTGACCTTGAATAGAGTATCTAGCCGCTCGATGCTTTGATCAATCAGTCTTAGCACAGAGTTGACTTCCATGATAGAATGGTCAGTCAGGTTGACGAAATGCATGTAGAGGTCGCTGCGTGTTTTGTCCACTCGACCGTCGCGGGTTTCATGCACTTTCATCTCGTCTATGTTCACTATTGCGCCAGTCACGTTTCCTAAAATTCTGCCAAACACAAATTTTTCTATAGTAATTCTATTCAATTATAAACAATCAAATTATTCTCTTAAATTAACGGTTGAGAGAGATGAAATTATTACATAATAAGACAGAGTTTATCAGAGATTGACAATGGTGTAAAAACCGAAACCGGTCTTTCTAATTATCAATTCAATGATCAATGATCAATTGACCTTGAGGTTTGTGAATGAAAGTCATACATAATTTCGCTCCTGGGTTTTGGAAGATTTTGTGTTATAAATAGTCACGGATAAGTACAAATTTTGTATTAATTTCATTATTAATTGTTTCTTGATCACGTTTTATCATTTTGTTTTAGATTTTAATTCTTAATTCTATTTTATAAGCCAAACATTGTTTAGAGGTTATTTTGAGGTTAGGTTTTCGAGATTTAAAAATAAACATAGATAGTTTACTTGACTAAAATTATAACCAAATTAAAATCCTATCATTTATAAATCAATTATTATTATTGCAAGTAATATAATTTCTTAGATAGGAAGATGAGCTCAAATAGAACACCGAAGGTTATTAATAGAAACGCGGGAGTACTTACGCGTTCCCAAAACCAAAATTCAAAAACGCCAAAACCAAAAACCCCAGTTCCTCAAACTACTTTAGCCGAAAAAGTTGCTCAACTACAAAGTAGCCACACTAATTTAAAAAACCAATTAGAAGTAACTCTAAAAACGTCTGAGGAAGAAAGGTTAGGGATGGTAGAAGAAATTAAATCTTTGGAACTGATTATAAAATTACAAGATGAAGACCATAAAAAAGAAATACTAAATCTAAAAAATCAATGTAGTCTAATGTCGGAGGAAATAAAGAAACTAAAATCTAAATTTGATAATACTAATTGTGTGATAGAACCTCCGTCCAAATGCAAAAAAATAGAATCTAACCTAAATGATGGGAAATGCTCTGAAAATGGTCGAAATAAAACGTACAGTGAGGTTTTGAAGACAGCAACCAAAAATATAGCTGAGGGGAATAAAGATAGGAAAGGGAGAGTTCTGCTACTGACGTCCAGTCATGGGCGTGATTGCAGTGATCTCCTTGATAAAAGATTGAAAAATAAATTTGATGTCCAATGTTTTTTCAAGCCAAGTGCATCAATTAATGCAGTTGTAGAGTCAGCTAGGGAACAAACTAAAGACTTTGATGAAAATGACTATCTAATTGTACTGGGTGGCTCAAATAATATAAATGAACCTAACTTGAATCATCTTCCTCAAGTAACAGAAAAAATCAAGGAAATTGTGCCACTCAGCAAAAAAACAAACTTAATAATAAGTACTATTCCTAATAGGTTTGATAGGCCAGAATTAAATGAAGCAATCAATTCGACAAACAAATCAATCCATAATACAATCAACAGCCTAAAAATAAGAATTCTAAACAACTGGGGATTTGTTTTCTAAATGAAAGGTTGAAAAGACATAACTTCACTAATCATGGGTTGCATCTAAATCGATCTGGCAAAGTAATCTTTTGTAATAGATTGGCAGAGCTGATTGAAAGCCGTTTGCAATCCTCTGGTTTAAAAACAGTCAAAGAAACAAATAACGATTTTTTAGTAAATTGGCTCAAAACAGAGAAAGGGAAATAGCTACAAATGCTAGAGATAGAGTAGCACAAGATGGTAAGGTTTTTAGTATTTATCATCAAAATATTCAGTATCTTCGCAACAAAATTGACAGATTAGAAGTATTTCTTAAACAGGAGGATCCTGACATTGTTATTTTCACAGAGCATGGCTTAAAAATAAAGGAAATAAATCAAGTTAGGATTCCAGGCTATTCACTGAGATCAGAATTTTGTAGAATAGCTCATAGAAGTGGTGGTGTATGTATATTCACTAGCAATGCTAAACATACCCAAACTTATGAACTGGATTTTGTTAAGAGATTTTCTGTTGAGATGGATTTAGAGGTGACGGGACTAAGGTTAACAATTGATGATCGATTTCAGGTAGCAGTGTTAGGTATCTATAGGTCACCAAATGGAGACTGGCAAAAATTTTGTGAGCTGCTCCATACACTTTTGGAAATTACAACCGCTCGTTTCACAAATGTTATAGTAGTAGGAGATTTCAATACCGATTTTGCCAGGCAGGATAAAATGACAGAGGATATTAGAGATATTATTAATATGAATAATTTAGAAATTAAGGTCCACGAATATACAAGAGTAACTCGAACTTCACAGACAATTATTGATAATATCCTCACAAATATAGAAGGTTGTAATGTCAGGTTAGGTAGCTCAGATCTATCAGATCATAACTATCAAATTTTAGATGTTAAGTTGCAGGGCCAGAATCCAAGCAGAAAAAAAACTTTTGTGAAAGAAATTCAGCAATATGAGCTAGGAAATATAAATTGTTTGAAGCAGGAACTGCTTCAAGAAAATTGGAGTAGTGTTTATAACAGTTGTAACCTAAATTACAAATATAAGAAATTCATTGATACTCTAAGATTTCACATTAGTGTATGCTGTCCAATAAAAAAAGTCAAAGTAAAAAGTAAATTAAACAAAGTAGATGAATGGATAACTGAAGATATTCTTACTCAAAGAAATATTGTTAGGGAAGCTTATGAGGAATTTAAATTAGTGAGGGATGTTCCGAGTGAAGTCAAATACAAATGTCTAAAGAAAAACTATGCAAAAGAAGTGAGGAAAGCTAAGTGTAAGAAAACAGCTGAAATATTAACAACTAGTACCAATTTTAACTCTGCTGTTTGGGAGGTAATTAATAGAAATAGGAGAGCAGCTCAAAAAGATACAGTTACTAATGTTCCTAGGATAATCGATGAACATGGAAATTATATGGATGATAGTACAGACATTTGTAACTTTTTCAATGAGTATTATCAACAGGTTGCATATAATCTCCAAAAGTCACTGAACACTAATACTTATAATACAACTACATTAAATGCTGAGCCAATTTAAAAGGTATTTAAATTTCATCCATTATCAAGAGATGAGTTGTCAAGAATAATAAAAAATTTGAATAACAAAAAAACAGTAGGATTGGATGGGGTCTCAAGCAAAATTTTAAAAGAATGTGAAAATGAATTACTGGACCCTTTATTGCATCTCCTTAATACTTCACTAGAGCAGGGTATTTGAACAAAAACCAGATTATATTGGTAGGAAATTTTATAACAAGCTACCTCAAATCTTGAAAAGTAATGATGATTTGAAGATTTTCAAAAAACAAATTAAAAAATATTTAATTGATAGAGCTTTTTATAGTGTACAAGAATTCCTTTCAAACCTAAACTAGGTTGAACTACTTAGTGTTAGAATTATTATGTAATAACATGACTTGTCTTATACTCCATGACTGGAGTCTTTAGGACGTAATCCTAAAAAAAAAAAAAAAAAAGTGGGATTTCTACACTAAACTTCTTCTTTTTCAAATCAACTCCTTGAATAGTAGTCATTATTGTCAACCCCAGTAATAATTATAGCACAGCAATATAGAAAAAATAGCATAAGAAAATATCCTATGGTATAGGGCAATCCTGTTCCAAATTTTACTGTTAACGCAAGCCGATAGTCCTAGTAGTTCTTTTTCTTGAAGCTATGTGACGCTGGTAGTCTCTCATGATGTGCTGTTCTTACACTCTCACCCGGCCAAAACAGTAATAATAGACAGTAGTCGACAGTAATCTGCTTTAGTTAACAAAAAATCGGCTTCAAATTTTGAAACGTCCTATACCAAGGAATATCTTCTTATGCTATCTTTTCTCTATGGTCTCGCTTTATGCAACCGTGGCCAAGGACCTTGAAAGAATTCCTTTGGTTTTTATAAGATTGTTCAAGAATTTTCAGAATAAGATTCACGCATTTATAAATTATCATAAGGATGAATAGTATTCTTCCTCGTTAGTAGGTCGCGGTTAGTCGGTTTCGGTAAACGAAAAACTGTACTACTTTTAGAATGATTTTGTCATGAAAATTGAATATATATTCCACATATTCTAGAAAAATTATTGGGTGTTGACAAAGAACATTGTAACAAGAAAATTACTTAAAAACAAAACGTTTACCTTTGGAATAATTTTGTCATAAAAATTGAATACATCTATGTATTCTGGGAAAATTCTTAGGTGATGACAAAGTACATTGTTACAAGAAAATTCCATTTGAATGATTGAACTTACTCTCTGAAATGATCGATCTTTTCTCTGATCTCGGTGGGATGCTGACGTAATACAAATCGAACTCGCTGATCTTCACGGAGCAGGTAAATGATGCATGACTCGCGCCATGTCGTAGAGACCACCACTGTCGTTCGCCATCACCTGTAAATAGAAATGGAGCTTGATTACTAATAAATAATGGCAATTCTAGGATAATATAGGATCAGATCGATCCTATCAGATTAGATAGGATAAGATATTGATTGGCCGTTTACACGCAACCAATTCAATAGGTGCAACAGGTGTGCACCATTTCAGTGTGGTTCACGTTATAATGGCAGAATTTTATTAGTGTTTGCGTTACTATCCTTGCTATCATTAAACAAAGCAGATTACGCTATCCTTTTCTAGGTACCATACGTTGCCAGACCGTTTTTGAACAATATAGAGATATAGCTCATTAATTAAAATAAAAATTCATTATTCAATCATTGAAAACATATTTTTTCTACAACTGCGCGTAAAAAAAAGAATTTACATACTTAATTCTCCTCGTAAAACAGCTTATTTCTGAGGAGAATCTACTTTTTCGCTCGCTAACCATCCGCGCATGCGCAGTAGATTTACTTTACGCTTGCTTATCATTCGCGCATGCGCAGAAGAGTTTCTTTACGCTCCCTAATCAGCTGATTGTAAGCAGCTCGCCAAAAAGTCAGATCTTAACCTAAAAAGTCGGTAATTGTAACTCCGTCGATATAAGTAATTTAACAGGTTTGGGCAGTTGTAGAAAAAAATTTGTATGTAATTCGCGCGTAATGCTTCTTTATCGCTCTTGCAAAATTATCACGCTCCGCTTCGCGTCTGTTTTGCGCGAGCGATAAAGTCGCTCTTAATACATAAATAGCTATTCTTGGCGAATAAAAAATATGATTGACCATTTTAAACAACAATGAACAGTTACCCCCGGTTGCACAAAAGTCTGTTATCTTTTTCAGGAACAAAAACCTTCACTGATACCCTCTCGTGGCATTTAATCAGCTATCTTCTATACAAGGTAGTGTCAAGGCTGAGAATCGGCAATGCTGTTCTTCTATCTCTCTCCACTGCCATGTGGACCTCACTGTAGTGGAGATATTGTGGTAAATATCCTTATACCAAAATATTAAATGGAAACGATTCAATATTATCTAAGCCACTGGTTATTAAAACAATTTTAGATTTCTAATTTTCAGATTTCGGTTGTGGTAAATATCCTTATACCAAAATATTAAATGGAAACGATTCAATATTATCTAAGCCACTGGTTATTAAAACAATTTTAGATTTCTAATTTTCAGATTTCGGTTGTTACACCATTATCAATCTCTAGTGAACTAAACCAGTGGTTTTGACGATGGGTTGGTTGAATAAAAGCTAGCCATTGCTAATTCTAATTCTATTGCTATTTCAAGATTCGGTTGAATAAAGTTGCTAGCACTAACTAGGCCTAGGTGGAACTACAGTTAGTGTATAAAGAAACTCTCTTTATATAGAAACTTTAGGTGGAGCTAGAAATAAAATATTTTCTTAAATACGTGTGTAAAGAAACTTTCTTTACATAGAAACTTTAGGTGATGCTAGAAATAAAATCTTGTGTTTAATACGTGTGGATAAAAATTGACGTATTGAGAGCTGCTAAACCTTGTATTTGCTTAAGAGTTTTCTGGAAACATGTGATTGCTCCTAATTGCACAAATGATTATTCAACTGAATTTCAACACTAGCTAGAACTAACGGCTAGTTTCTAGCCACTATATTCTAATTTTTATTCAATCGACCCATGATTAAGTAGTGTTCATTGAATGTGACTGACCATAAAGTCGAAGTATCCCTTCATGCCCTTCTGGGGGTCGAAGTTGAGGTGGATGGCCCCCGTGCCCTGGTCGACGAGGAAGGGCGGCTGCTGGATGCCCTCCATGCCCTCGCTCAGGGTCATCTGCGTCTCCCCTAGCATGTAGTAGTTGATCACAGCGTTCTCGCCCGTGTCCGCGTCCACTGCCTGAACATACAACATGGAACACGAATAATTCACATGGCACAACAAATCACAATTCCCCCGTGATATCGAAAGTTTCACATTTTCAATTATATTCATGCAATATGACTAACTTTACCCGCTATTTCTGGCATGCTCGGAGGGTTTATTAATTAAGCACGAAGTTAATAAATGACGAAGTAATTTATTGAACCAATACCAAGCTAACATTGAATGCGTAAATATGTAAGTGCAAGCTTGTTTATGCATGACCAAGCGTGCAGATGAGAAACAAAATCTGGAAAGAGCCATAGGAACACTGACACTGAACGCGTGCACTTACTGGTTGCGTTCAGTGTGAGCAGCTACACGCACGTCACCACGTGTTTCAATGGCATATTTCATTTTTTTGGCACATGCAAGATCTGAAGAGCACTTTCAGATACACACATTCAATGTGATGACACCCATATGCAAGTTATAGAGATAACCAGTTAATGTCGATAATCAGTTAACTATCGATTATCCTCGATATCTTCACTAGTTAATGTCGATCATGATCAACTATTGATTATTACCCTCGATATCTTCACTATTGATATACAGATATACATTATACATGGTAAATATACATACACAGTAGGTAGATATATTAAGAATGCCTTAATTTAATGCCGCATCCACACTATCGCCCAATTCATACAAGAGAGTGTGGATGGCTGCTTTGTAAGCGCTTGCTTTCACTGGCCTCCACTTTCCATCGCTCTGATTTTTGTTGAGCGAAAACGAGTGGCTAGACGAGCATCCACAAATGGTCACATTGCAGTATGAATGGAAAGACCAAGGCTGGCATACTAGCTTGGCCAGCGACTTGGCAAGCCACATGGCCAGCAACTTGACGATAGCGTGGACTGGACGTAGTGTAGTACTTTAAAACATTACAAACATTGTGGGCGAACTTGAGGCTATAAGAACCTCCTCTCCCACTTCACTCACTAGTTAGTATGAGTATTAGAGATGGGCGGTAGATAGAAAAATATATTATTATTCTATCTTTTTTAAGCTACAAGCATTGTGGGCCAAGGTAAGTTAATAAATAAATAATTAAAGCAAAGATTTGGAGCCCATTTTGACAAATACCGTCAAGCTGGATTCGCACACAAAAGTGGGAATATAATTATTAACCACAGGCATTAGCGCATGTGAGAAGTCTTTATCATACTATTTGTACTATTGACTTTTTCCCTTACGGCTACTCTTGAATATCCTAAATCTATTTTCAATTTATAATTTATTTTTATTTATTTTCCAATCACTTGATAATGGAAACATGTTATGAGTAAACAATTTTAAAAAGGGTAATTATATTTTTTGTACACTGCATGCATATTAACGAAGAAGAATAAATTCAATTTTCTGTAGACTGGCTGGCCGCAATGTCTTCGTATAAAATGAGCGCTGCTATTCAGAGATTGTCAGTTTGGTGTAAGGGTGAGCATTCCTGACCGGCAATTAGGAGGTACTGGGTTCGATTCCCGGGCCGACAAATAATTTTTGAATAGTAGTGCTCATCGAATTTCCATCTGGCTGTTTACCCTGTTGTCAATTTTTGCAGTAGCAGAAGTCTTCGGGGTGAATTACAGCATTTAATTTGGATTTTTATAATAATAATAAATTAAATTTCAATCTAAATTCCCACGAGTTCTGTACTCTGGTTACTCATTACTCGTCCAAACAACCCATTAGTTAGTATGGACTAATTACTAATGGAATAAACCTCTAATTAGATGATTCAGCAATTAAAATACAATTACCTTGACGTGCATGAACTCAGTGCCAAAGTCAGCCTCGGTTGTAACACCTCCCGTGAACACATTTTTGACGAACAACGGCGGTTTGTCGTTGATATCGTTGACGTTGACAATCAACTTGAGCAGAGTCTCATCTCGCAGCTCGAACCAGCTGTTGTTGGTGGGTGGAGTCGTGGCACAGTCTTCGCTCGCCTTCACTATCAACTCATGTCGTTCTTGCACCTCTCTGTCCAGCTCTTTTACTGCCTGTTTGATGCAAAGGGAGAAAAGAATTCGATCAATTAATGTGAATGTGCACAAATCTTACACAATGATTGAATTACATTATGCATGCAGATTACAACAATTAAGAACACAAATTACCAAACACTTGTACATGTAAACATTATCGATTATAAACATTTATCAAGTTTTTATATAATTTTAGCTAGGCTCTAAGCTACTCTTTCTTTATTTTCAGTGTGATGGTGCCTCAACACGTTTTTTCAAATGAGGTTACCTAACCACTTTATATTATTGTTTTGTAATGTTTTGTGTATTATTTATTATTGTAAATTGTAAAGTGTGTCAATAAATGAACTTGAACTTGAACATTATGACGTAATACTACTTGTATTTAAACAGAACCTGGTTTCGTTGCTTCTCCAGTCACATCTTTAGCTCGTTTGTTTACAATGAGTTTTTTATTACAAAAAAGTACCACAACACAACTGCAGATTACAATATATACTGGCTCATACACTAATATAATATAATACCTTAATATCGGGGGACCGAGCTTTCCTCTGGAGTGTGAAAGCATAGAAAATTTGTAACGAGAGATTGAATTTATAGTCTATATTTATTTATTCATTTTCTCAGTCGTACAATTATTTTTACAGTTATATATGAGGAGGCACAACAGGCTTATGTCCAAAACTGTCCCTTTTCAAATTTATACTACAGTCCAAATCAAAATCTAGGTTAACCTACTATCACTCATCATAATAACAATTTATTCACACTTCAAAAAACAAATACATCATAATTTTCAAATAGATATACTATGAATTCGATTTAGAATGTTTGCTACAATATTTTTTAATATACTATATGTAGTTCTACACTAACAGCATCTAGTTACTATTTTGGACTTTCTGAAGTAAACATGTTTTCTAAAAAAAGAGAAACAAACGAAAATAAGTTTTTCTTGCTGAATTTTACTTCTCGTGAGATCAGCTGAATGGTCCCACACATGCACTCGTTCACTCACTTACGGTATCGACAGAATATAACGGCCTAGAAAGAAACTTGATGCATTATTTTTGTATCACTGCCTGCATGTTGTCACAATCCAGTCCACGTTGAAGCGTCATGTGTCACAGATCCGCTCCATGGGGAGGACATGTGTCATATCTTACTCCATGGGGGGGACACAGAAATATATAATTTGAATCATAAGACAATAAACTAAGATTAGAATCGTTCAACCATGAGTACGGTTACTTCGTATAGTAGGTCTTACCTTGTGTTGGCAAATATTGCAGCCTATTTTGCTCCGTGGAGGGGGGTGGATGTCCAGTAAAAAAGGGAATTAATAATTAAAATGGTTGGATTAAAGAAAATAATTGAACAATTACAGTATTTGAGGTTATGATTTAGCGGTATGTAGTTGTAGGTTAGGTTGACCAGCCTTTGTTTAACTGGACTATCGGTATCATTTAATTCAGAGTATCTAAGTAGAACGACTGGTGTATGGATGAGATAGATTGGAAAAATTAATTTGCTCAATAGAGGGTTTGGCGGTCTACAAAGGTAGCCGAAGTAAGGGATCTGAATTTCTAACTTAACACTGTAGGTGGTTATATTACAGTGAGATGGAATTAAATCCAATTTGATAATAAAATGCAGTTCAATTTGAATCTGCTGAGTATGAATTATGCTGTCACTAGGATCAGACAGAGATAGTAATTTAGGAGTGAACCTTTTCTCCAAATGATGACTAATATATTTAGAATCCAATAATTGTGCCGTGGTTGGGAAAGATATTAGACCGCATGAAACAACAGACAGAATAGCAAATCCATGCGAACCAGGTCTCTGATAAGTACTATAGGTTGTATGAAGGCAAAATGCTGAACCAAAATAGTAAATATTTCGAGTACCGAGTTTAATTCTAATGCTGTTTATACGATCTATTACTTCTCCTTGTGACGTTGATCGGCTGATAATGCAGGATTCACTTCACCTCGGTGTGGTAGGCTAGTGGGAGTCGATTTATTATTTGATTCTGCGGGATATTCCCAATAAAAAGATTTATTATTTGGTAAGAAAATCGACCATCATTTACCACCAGAAGAAATAATAGTCTTATAATAGATACTATACTCGATAATGTCTGACTATTGCAAAACAGGATGTGTCCTGCACGATCAATATGTGTAAGAGCAGATGCGATAACAAGCAGATGCGCCCTTATTTCACTTGCTTATTGCTGGTAGATCATCGATCTACATGTTATGACGTCACAGTTTATCATAGCTTCAGTTGTGAGGTCTGAAGTAATAGTAGGTATTGGGGCTACTGAACTACACCGTTCACAACGTGCCAATTGTCGCGACAACTGAGATTTCGAGTGGTGGTGGGAAGGCTTGCTGGGCCCAATTGACTGTCCTCAGTCTACTCCCGGAGACAGTTCAGGACAATTGGCAAGGCAGTTAACCTGACGAATTCAGACGAAGGCATTTCATGCCGGTCAGTTGTCTTCTGACAATATGTCTTGCAAATTGGCAATGTGTAAACTAGGAAATACTAGTGGCACTAGGAAAACAAGGCCATGTTTGTGGGTCTATATCTCGACAACAATTGACGATTGGGCCGTAACGATCACAGGGCGTTCCATAGAGATGACAAGCTGTTTAGTTCTGTGAGAGTCGCTTGTCTGTGTCTCATGATATGTGATCGGAGGTTGAAAAACTGACCCTCGTACTATTTACTATAGGAGGTGGTGGAAAAAACCGTCCAATCATTTTCACTGACTATACAAGAGCGTGAACCTACCTCAGCGACGCGTATGGTGATATTGCGGCGGACTGAGGAAGCGTGGTGCGTTGTCGTTGAAGTCTGTGACACAGATGTGCAGATTGGCGACCACCGAGTTTGGCGGCATCCCGAGATCCTGCGCGCGCACCACTAAACTGTAATTGCCGTAGCGCTTCTTCAGTGGTCCGGTGCTCAACACATGCGCTGACCAGTTGTCCACCGGCTTGATCTGGAAGAGACCTGTCAACACACAATCAAAAATTTCAATAGTGTACGATAGTATTTCTAAAGAACTCAATAAAATTCATCAAAGGGCATTAAACTACGCACTGAGATTTGTTTTGATGCTTTGTTGCTGCTTTCCAGAGACTCTTATCAGAGTAAAGGAATTGTCTGTCAAAATACATGGAATGATCAATAACTCATTTATTTATTTATCAATACAATTATTACAATGATTCATAAACATATATCATGGAAATAGCCGATTATTAAGCCGATAAATAATTGAAATAGTACAGTGGGCCATGCCACATATATGGATTACAGTACGGTGCATTCATAAGTATAAATTTCATAAAAACACTATGTGGGTCGAAACTAGTCGTTGAAATATTTTCAATAATAAAGGGTATCAAGTTGTTATATTGTTTTTATTAATATGTATAAATTTCAATACAACGAATACAGAAAATGCATAAGCTGAAAGAGAAAAATAAGCTTAGCTTTTACTATTCCTCTTTAAAATTTTAATGGAAATGAAGTCCAGAGAATTATATGTATGTCACGCCCTTCAGATTTCTGGTCCGAGAATATGCTTGAGAATAATTGACAAGTGATAACTATTTTGAATTGATTAATGTTGTAGGTACGAGAATATTCTTGAGAATAATTGACAAGTGATAACAATTATGAATTGATTAATGTTTGATTGATTGATTGATTGAGTAGTTTATTTAATTAGATTACAATATATACTGGCTTATACACTTATATACAATAGCTTACAATAAAGCAAAATTATAGATGAATGTTGTGAGAAGCTGTAAAAACACACGTAAGTTTAATAATTTCAATTATATTGAATTAAAAAAAATGTTGAGCCGAAAATTTACAAACTACACCATCTAAACTATAACCATGATGAGGCGATTGTACTTTATACCATGTCAAACCTACAAATTGATTGTGGGAGGTACTGGCCGGAGTGTTTGAGAAAAATACTTGTACCTTTTACGGAGATTCATCAAAGAGACATTCAGTTTCACCGTTTCTTTCTCCAGATACCAGGGTTGAAAACGCACCT
Source organism: Nilaparvata lugens (assembly GCF_014356525.2). NCBI lineage: Eukaryota > Metazoa > Arthropoda > Insecta > Hemiptera > Delphacidae > Nilaparvata > Nilaparvata lugens. The sequence goes on from NC_052519.1 coordinate 2,901,789, forward strand.
ATAGAGCAAGAGACATGGTAATTGGTTCAGATATGTGATTTACCATCATCATTGCCAGCGATGAAGGAGAACTGCACCCAGCTGTTGGGTGTGTTGGGATCGTCAGCATCTGTGGCCTTGAGCTGCGTGATGACGTCACTGGGATCGTGGAACTCAGTCACGGTCACGCACTGCTCAGGCAAGCGATCCAGCACCGGCGCCTCGTCATTCACGTCCAATACGTTCACTCTGCAAAACCAACATTTAACAATAAATAATACATCGGAGGATAAAACACGAAGAAAATTATCAAGTACCCTTTATTTTATTGCAAAACTACTGGTTTCAACTCTTCAAGAGCCGAAATACTGGTACCAGCTATCCTATAGAGAAGGCAATGACAAGGCAGAGAATCGGCAACGCTGTTCTCCTATCTTTCTCCACTGCTATTAAAACGTGGTAGTGGACCTCACTATAGTTCAATTAAATAGTTTTGTATAGAGCCTATTGGAATAAAAAAAAATATTTTGTCATTATAGTTGCTTTGTGGGTGATGTGGTATTTTTTCATAATGAAAACACAAACAATTTCTATTTGTCTTTTCAACAATAAAGCGCATTTTCTACTGGTGATAAGTTTTTTTCACAAAACCCAGTCAAAGCCCAACTGAAGATGATGTCTGGACCATCGAAAAACAAAGCTTTGTGATAATAAGTCATTAGTAGAACAGACAACATACTGTGGTTTTAATTTATCATGGAAACATTCCACTGAACATCTGAATACAGTTGAATACTTTTTATCAAAAAATATAATTGAAGATAAGGTATTGTATAAATGTATATGGAAATAAACTATTTGTACTATTTGAGACAAAATAAGGAAATCGAAGAAGTTTTGGGCGTAGCCTGATTTTATATTCTGAATATTGTGTTTGTTTGCTTCATTCAATAAAGAAATGTGAATGCTTACACAATCTGTTTGAAAGCGTTATTTCATCATGGAAATATTCTACAAAATCTCTGAATAGAGAGTAACATTTATTGAAAGAGATCATTTAAAGTGAGAATACTTACACAATCTGCTTGGAAGCGTTATTTCATCATGGAAAAATTCTACAAAATCTCTGAATAGAGTGATACATTTATTGAAAGAGATCATTTAAAATGAGAATACTTACACAATCTGCTTGAAAGCGTTGCGACTCTCGCCGCTAGCGTATCCGAACTGATAGTTGTCCCAGGCCTCAATGACCAACATGTAGGCACTTTGCTCCTCTCTGTTCAGGCGATCTGATATGTTCAGCACACCCGTTTCTGGATTGATTTGGAACTTACCCTACAAAATAACATATTTCAGTAAAAAAGAGCACAATAACTGCAGATTGAATATGAATTTATTTTTGTTTATTCACATTGACTCTACTTTTCAGTAAATTGGACACAAATTTAAACAAATTGAGAAACATAACCTTTTTTGGACTAGTATATTGATCAAAATTCGGGGGAGGAACAGTTTTGGGCTGTTCCTGTTGGTCCTCCTCTAATATTATTTTGATGAATGATTGAAATTTCGTTTGCGTTTATTCAATGGAGCAAAAGCCAACAAAGTGGTGAAACACTTTGTTTAATCTTCATCTGTTCCTTTATCTATAATACAGAGGTACTACTGATCGAAAAATATTTTCATAGCTCTTTAATAGCTCGAGGTGAATGAATCAGTCATTGATTGAGAAATGTTCAAATGACTGGTGAGTACCAGAGATGAAATACGATCCAGAAGATATGTTATTTTCCCATAGTCACCAGAGTCCGCATCCATGGCTTCAATTCTACCTATTTCAGTGCCTAAAATGAAAAACATGTATCAATATTGGAAACGTCTATAGAGCCGAAAAATTAAACTTGTTACATTCAATCAAAGAATTAAATACATTGTAATTCAAATCATTGAATTGACTCACTGTATAAATTTGTGTCTACAACAAGGAGTTTTTCCAACAAAACTCAAAATTTCGAGACTTGTACCTTTGTTTAAAAAAAATGGAGACAGACTTACACCAAAAAATTATAGGCCTATCTCCATAGTTCCAATTTTCGGAAAAATTTTAGAGCATGTTGTAAAGCTTCAGATGTGTACCTACTTCGATAGTTATAACCTTATAAGTGACTCCCAATTTGGTTATAGGGTGGGTAAAAGCACAACAGGGGCAGTTCTTACAATTATCGATCAAATAATAGAAGCATTCGAGAATTAATGCCTTGCTCAGATGACTGCCTGTGACTTGAGCAAGGCTTTCGATTGTGTCGATCACTCAATACTCCTTCACAAGTTGAGTCACTTTAGAGTACGTGGTTTGTGTCTTGATTTTTTTAGGTCATATCTGGAGAATAGATCACAAATAGTTGATGTCAATGGAAAACTATCTGCCATTTCTTATCTTAAATTTGGAGTACCACAAGGTTCTGTTCTGGGACCACTGTTGTTCCTTGTAATGATAAATGATCTACCCAAGTGTTTAACATCTTCTAAAACCATAATGTATGCTGATGACACTTCTTTCCTAACTATTGACAGAGATTTCCAAAATCTCAACAGAGTTGCTAATCAAACAATAGACAAGGCTAATTCATGGTTCAAAGAAAATGGTTTCCTCCTCAATGAATCCAAGACGCAAAATGCAATATTCACATTGAATAATAGACATGAATTGTCAAACAATTTTGTAAAAAAAATCAAATTATTAGGAATACAAATAGATTACCATCTGACTTGGATTGATCATATTGATTTACTGTGCAGCAAGTTATCAAAGTCTATATATTTGTTGAAGACTCTAAAATATCATGTTCCATTCAACTATGTTTTAAATGTGTATTATGCTTTGTTTCATTCCCACTTGAGTTACAGTGTTATTCTGTGGGGAAATTGTTCACGGGTGTCTGAAGTTTTGGTTCTGCAAAAAAAAGCTATAAGAATAGTAACTAACTCAAATGTGAGAGCTCACTGCAAACCGCTATTTGTCAAAACTAGAGTCATGACTGTCATTTGTTTGTATATATATACGTTGCTTTTGTATATAAAATTGAAGGAAAGAAACCTTGATTGTAATATTAATGTGCACAATCATAATACGAGGAGCTATAGAAATGTACATATTCCTCAAGTAAGGCTATCAAGGACTTTGAGAAGCCATTTTAATGTGGGAATAAGACTTTTTAATCATTTGCCATCATATGTCAGAGATCTACCTTATCCTAGTTTCAGAAAGGCAATAAACAAATTCCTAAGTGACAACCCATTTTATAGTTTGACTGAATTTTATGAAAACTCCTTCAATTAATGTTTGTTCTATAAAATACTGTATATTATAGGACCTACTAGTATGTGTATAAGATTATATTTCTTATTTATGAGTTACCTAGATGGTATAAATTTGTATTGAGTGGGTCTCCACCCAAATTATTAATGTAATGTTTTTTTTAAATTATCTGACATTGTCTAATGCAATTTTGTAATTGTTCTTTGACAAAAATAAATTATCTTATTAATTATCTTATCTTATCATTCTGCACACACGTCAAAAATCAAATGTCATTATTTTTAGTCTGTAGAGTATTGGGTAATTCATCAATAAGGCCGGTCGCAGACGAACCATTATCACATGTGGGTTGTGGAAGGTACTATTTTCCTTCTGTGGTACCACAAACGCAGGGAATATGGAATGCATTGGCAGGCATGGCAGTGATGCTTCCACATGGTGTTGCGCGCTGTGGTAGCGATTATTCTCCTTTCGATTGTGGTACCACTGGTTTGAGCACCACGCTTCCCCTAGCTTCTGTACCACATTCGCACTAATAAGCGTTTTCTCAAATGTAGTGTGAAAGACTCTCAGCGTTAGTTGTATTGTTCTGTGGTATGTGGTCCCACATCCCATATGCGATAGTGGTTCGTCTGCAACCGGCCTAAGAAGAAATACATTTTTCAAGTCCAATAAAATTTCTGTTAAAATGGCATTAATGTTATGTTCAGTTACTTTGTTACCTTATGTTGTCATGTTATGTAGTTATGTTACTGTTGTTATGTTATGTTATTATCAAAGACCTTAAAGATGCATAGACTCACATGCAGCGCTAGTGTCGTACTTGGAATTGAAATCGGCCATTGAGGGGGCAACCGATAAGATTATTACATACCAATGCCTTTTAAATCTATAATATTACAAATATATACATATATATAATATCTCGTACTAAAATACCCCAATGGCGGGCTTCAATTTCAAGTAAGAGCCATCATTTAGTAGGCATTGGCATTGTGGGTCTATATCTCTGACAGAATCCAAAGTCAGGGCAGTGGACCGTGAATGATAGTTGGTATTAATACCTACAAATAAATCTTTGAATTCTGTGCATAAAAATACTGATAGCTTGAAGTGTGGTAAGTACGCCAATAAAAGACAAAATGAGTCAACAAGATGAGATTTAATAATAATAAAATAATAATAGGCAGATGGCCACATACAAAAACAATTGTAAGTAGATTGAGTCGAAAAAACTTGGGATAATTACAACATGTGATAAAACGTTAGAGAAATACAAAATTTAAATGAAATTAGGTCAATGACATTAATGACCATTGAAGCCTGACAATAATCGAAAAGGTATTATTAATGATACCTGAATTGTGAATATAAATTGAGTGCTATAATGAAAAAGTTACTGCTGCAAAATTCAATCTTAATGATTTACAAAAGGAATAGTAATAAATGACAATAAGCTGTAGATAGTGCTCAATAAATAGAATACATTAATATAGGCGGCATAGGCCTTCAGTGAATTAAATGTCAAGTTAGACATCAATTGAACAACTCAAATATGTGAATGTGCTTGCAAGCCAAGTGTAGCTATCAATACAGTGAAATAATTACTAATATAGATTACGTTAATATAGGCGGCATGGGCCTTCAGTGAATTTAATGTCAAGATAGACATCAATAGAACAATTAATAGGCGTCAGTGGCCTTAAAATGACACTTAAGAGCTAAGGGTAGCTATAAAAAATTGCATGTCTTGATCGACATTAGTACGCTTGTAAAGCCAAGGGTAGCTATCAACAAAATTGATTATCTTGGTCGATATTAATACGCTTGTAAAGCCAAGGGTAGCTATCAAAATTGAATATCTTGGTCGATATTAATACGCTTGTAAAGCCAAGGGTAGCTATCAATACAGTGAAATAATTACTAATATAGAATACGTTAATATAGGCGGCATGGGCCTTCAATGAATTGAATGTCAAGATAGACATCAATAGAACAATTAATAGGTGTCGGTGGCCTTAAAATGACACTTAAGAGCTAAAGGTAGCTATTAAATACAATGTAAAGATTGTCCAAGTTAAATACAGGCGACATGGGCCTTCAATGAATTGAATGTCAAGATAGACATCAATAGAACGATTAATAGGCGTCAGTGGCCTCAGTGAATTGAATGTCAAGATAGACATCAATAGAACAATTAATAGGCGTCGGTGGCCTCAGTGAATTGAATGTCAAGATAGACATCAATAGAACAATTAATAGGCGTCGGTGGCCTCAGTGAATTGAATGTCAAGATAGACATCAATAGAACAATTAATAGGCGTCAGTGGCCTTAAAATGACATTTAAGAGCTAAGGGTAGCTATTAAATACAATGTAAAGATTGTCCAAGTTAAATACAGGCGACATGGGCCTTCAATGAATGTCAAGATAGACATCAATAGAACGATTAATAGGCGTCAGTGGCCTCAGTGAATTGAATGTCAAGATAGACATCAATAGAACAATTAATAGGCGTCGGTGGCCTCAGTGAATTGAATGTCAAGATAGACATCAATAGAACAATTAATAGGCGTCAGTGGCCTTAAAATGACACTTAAGAGCTAAGGGTAGCTATTAAATACAATGTAAAGATTGTCCAAGTTAAATACAGGCGACATGGGCCTTCAATGAATTGAATGTCAAGATAGACATCAATAGAACGATTAATAAGCGTCAGTGGCCTTGAATTGAATGTCAAGATAGACATCAATAGAACAATTAATAGGCGTCAGTGGCCTCAGTGAATTGAATGTCAAGATAGACATCAATTGAACAACTCAAATATGGGAATGTGCTTGCAAGCCAAGCGTAGCTATCAATACAGTGAAATAATTGCTAATATAGAATACATTAATATAGGCGGCATAGGCCTTCAATGAATTTAATGTCAAGCTAGACATTAATTGAACAATTCAAATATGTGAATGTGCTTGCAAGCCAAGTGTAGCCATCAATACAGTGAATGAAGTAAATATTATAACCTTGATGTTATGTAGGCCAGTGCTCTCAATGAGACATGCACTGTAGCATATTGAATTCATGAAGATAGGCTCGATTGCCAAAAGTATGGACAATTAAATGTTTTTAATTGCCGAAAAAGTTGAATGATAGCTACAAAAATTGTAAAAATGCACATAAAACTGTTTGACTTAGAAATAGAGAGCGTGGTCCATTATCGAAACGCTGTAGCAATTTATGAACAATTATGTAAAACATGCGTAAATGAAAATTGAATAGAACGATTTACGTAACCTGAATAAGATTTTGAAGAAGAGATGCAGCCAGGCAGACAGGCAAGGAATCCGCAGTACCCGAAAGAACAGGACATCAGCAAGCGACGATGTGATCTGGCCATGCGATGACAAGAATGGAAGCGTCCACCACAGCAGGCAAATCCCCCAGTGGAAATGTGAGCAGGAGCATGTAGAATTCCAAACGAATAATCCGACTTTCAAGTTGTGGAATTTTTAGAATGATTTCCAAACGGTAGAGATGATGAACTTGAAAGTTTGAGTTTCAAGAGGTGAAGCCAATTGTTAGAAGAATGGCAATAGACGCCCACACGAGGTTGTGATCTTGACAAAGTTTATCAGCGTAAATAAGTGAAGAAATCGATGAATAATTGAAGAATAGAATAAACGAATTAATTTGAAGGAGTAATTCACTTTTTAAAAACGTTCCGTAGATCAGATGAATGGCGCTAAACGCCCACACGAGATTGCACTCTTGACAATGTATATCCGAGTAAATAAGTGAAGAAATCGATGAATAATTGAATCACAATTTAAGAATAGAATAAACGAGTTAATTTGAAGGAGTAATTCACTTTTGAAAACGTTCTGTAAACTAGATGAATTTGGATGAAAAAGTTCAGACCGGGAGCGTAAGTGCATTCACCGACTAGGAACCATTGAAAGACAAGAAGACAGACCGACGCTCTAGCAACAAAAGGAAAGCGGAAATGTCAGCCACGTAAATAAAACGTTTATAAACGTTTGGTGAAAAAGTAGCAAATATCTAGAAAGTAAGATGCCTAAAGACAAAATAAATTCCAAAAAATCGAATAGTACAAATATTAAAATTGAAACGACAAATAACACGACGAATAATATAAAAAACCAACTTGATTATAGCAGTGCCGTAGAACCGTGACTGTGACGTCACCGGACAGCGCAGACGAAAAATGATGACATGATAGTAGCGGAACGAGTAACAAGTGGAACCGTTACAAAAAATGCTTTGTCAGATTTTACATAAACTGGGCCCCTTGTGTCATATGGGGGTATGGCACAATAAGAAAAGGAAGAAATATGTAAAATCTGGCAAGGCAATTGGAAATTGAAAACTGGGCCCCATGTGAGAACCAGGGGAAAAAACAATGAAACCTGAAAATACGAAATGAACCATAAGAGCAAGGGGATTAACAAGAATCCTCATCAATGGGAAGAGGTGCTAAACTCGAAATAGCTCTCTTAAAAGTGCCGGAGGGAGTGAGAACAGTGACAACTCGAACCTTGTCGTCCTTACCGGGATGGACTTCAGTAATGCGTGCCAGTTTCCAAGTGGACTGCGCGGAACCAGGATCCTTCAAGATGACAATCGTGCCGACCTTCAAATTTTCACAATTGTTTAACCATTTGCCTTTTTTCTGAAGAGTGGTGGAGGAATGGGTCTTTTTTCTGAAGAGTGGTGGAGAAAAAGTACGAGATTTGGGGCCGCCTACACGGATGGAAATAGGACTGGCGTAATCCAAACCACAATTATAAAAGGGAAAATTAGCCTGAACTCGGGCCACTGGTAAACTACCCATGATTTGCTCAGAACGAAGAGCCGAAAAGCGAAAACACATTATGCAATGCCGCAATACACTTTTGATGGTGCGACGGGTGGAAGGAAACCAAAATCGTTGTCTTACACTGGCCATGGTGGCCTGCACACCAGCATGACTTAGATGGTGAGCAACAATCAATGCACGAGTGAATTTGTGATTGCTAGGCAACAATATTTGATGCTTATAATCAAAGGAAGCATTTGCATTCTGCAAACGTCCACCAACTCTGAGCAGTGAATCTGAGTGAATGAATGGTGACAAGGCTTTAATAGAGCTATTAGGCAATAGCTCCTGATTTTGACGCAATGCTTTAAGTTCAGCAGAGAAAGCTTCTTCTTGAATGGATTTGAAGATTAAATTTCCAGCTTCTAAAATCTCAGAGATAGCTAATTGACCAAAGCGCGGAGCGACTGAATTTTGTTTCCTACAATTATGAATGAACCGTAGAACATACGCCGTTGTATGAACAATTTTGTGATAGGTGGAGCAACTATTGATTATGCCTGAGATAACATCATTATGAGAAGAAGTGGTAGCTAATACCTGAACTGATTGAGAACTGATTTCCTGAACTGATACCTGAACTGATTTCTCTAACTGATGAGAGACATCATTTGAAGTTAGAAAATTTGACATGACCCTACGGGGAGCGGCCACAGGCGAAGCAGGGAGGCACGACCGAGGTGCTGCAATAGGACGAATAGCTTTACAAGAACCAAATATGACCCAACCTAGACTGGTTTTCTGAAGAATGGGAGCGTTTTGAGCTAGATACAATTTACCAGGCTGAAGAACAGATGCGAATATGCCAGCACCAAGTAACAAATCTACAGGCTTAGGCTGATCAAACAATGGATCCGCTAATTTGAGTTCAACAGGAATTGAAATTTTAGAAAGATCAATGTTCACACTAGGAACATTAGATGATATGCTATCAACTACAATACAATTTTCTTCAACCGACCATGAACGATCAGATGAAGACAAGCAAACTGAATGAGAAATAGATGATTTGGTCTTATTCTCACCTACACTATGAATCAAAGTGTCCGAATACAAAGTAACAAGTGACAATTTTTCAGCCAACCTAGTTGACATCAAATTACAATCAGAGCAAGAATCTAAAAGCGCGGTTGCTTTGATAAATTTCCCACTAGAAGATTGAACCAAAACTTCGGCAGTAGGTAACAAGGCGACAGTTGATTGCTGTTGCAAACACAGTGACGAAGTGGAGCTCATTGTGACATGAGAGTTCTTCTGAGGCTGTTCTGCATGAGAAACAGCTTGTTTAGTTGTTTCTGCATTCTGAACCATGACGGAATTCAAACCAGCATTCTTACCCTTGGAGGGAGCAAAAGATTGAGAATGAATAACATTTGAAGTAACATTATAACATAACCTTTTGTCACGGACAGCATTCCAACGATCAGTAACCTGCAACTTCAATAATTCATTACAACGATTTGGAAAATGACCAACAGAATTACAAAAACTACAAGGTGACATAGAAGAGGTAGTAACCTGCATCCTAGCTTGAACATTCGATTGATTTTGATTGAACTTCGGCTTGCTATGAGCACCAACCGAGTTGGATGTACTTTGCTGTACATTTCCTTGATGATGGTTAGCTGAGCTTGAAGCAACAGCTTCCATGATTTTGCATTGTGATTCCAAAAAATTCCAAAATTTATCAATGGTGGGAATGTCGTGTATACCAACACTCTTTTCCCATTCTCGAACAGTAGCAGTATCCAACTGCAACAACATTTTGTGCATGTACAATAAGTCCTTGATTTGGACTCCAAGTTGAAGCGCTTCAAGCGCGGTAATGTGGGACTTGCAAAAGTCAATGAATGCCCGTAATGATTGCGGACAGCTACGTTTTATAGTAGGAGGAGATTCAATTGCCGTGACGTGCCTGGCAGCAATTAATCTCTTATTGTCATACCTCTCCCTTAAGAGGTTCCATGCAAGCTGAAAACCATTTTCGTCAGCTTCAATGTGTTCCACTCTAGCAAGAGCTTCACCACTGAGTGATTGACGAAGATAGAAAAATTTCAATGAGTCATTAATATTATCCTGATTACCAATAATATTGGTAAAAGCACTTGAGAATGCTTGCCATTTTGAAAGCTCCCCATTGAAGCGTGGAAGCGGAATCTGAGGCAACTGAAAATTTGCCAAATGTGAGTTTTGAGATGTTGGCCGCTGGGAAGCACCAGCAGTGGCCTCATTGTTGCGTTGTCTGCTTTCAAAAGCAGTTAATGCAGAGTTTAACTTAGAGGTAATGGAGATAAACTTATTAAGTATTTCAAAATGAGTTGAAGTGTCTCGTGCTTGCAACTCTGAATTCCATAACTGTTCATGGATTTTATCATACTTAATTCTAAGTGAACCTAGTTCGTTTTTGACAGTCAACAATTGATAATAAGTGGCTTCAGTGTCCACAACATAATCGTTATAGTTGGTCATGAACCAATCTATTTCCTGGTGTAAATTGTCTCTTGCATTGGAAAGAGCAGAAGGCTCAGGAAGTGAATCTTTCTCATGATCGGACATGCTTAAAAACTAACAGAAAAACCTGAGTGAACGAAACGATACTGCACTGTAGCAATGCGATTGCTGCGCCAATAAGCAACTTTGGGCGCTGGTCCAGTATGCAGAGAGGCACGCCTGTGCGTTTGAGGCAAGTTGTATCAAGCTTGCTGTGCGGCAAGTCAAGTAGCGAGCTCGCAAGGCGGTGTAGTTTGCCGTGTGTTGTTTTCTCAATGCGCAATAGCCGTCTGTGACCAGTTCAGTGCGGTTCAGTCTCTCAGGGTACAAGATAGTTGATAGCTGGTGCATACACGTCGCAGCGTGCTTTGAGTTGCAGCCAGTACTGAAAATTTGAAACAAGTGTGTGAATGCTTAATATTAAACAATACAAACATACAAAGGTACAATGGAATAAAATATACTCTAGTGTGGGACCTAATCATTGGCGTCAAGTTAGACTATTAGGCACACGGTCACTGAAACCCTAAGGTTTAATGGACCAAGAAATGAGTAATAAAAATTAACAATTATCCTAGGTAAACACTGGATCAAAAATGAACGGGCTGGAGGACCAATTTTTATCCAATTAGTCCAATTAACAATTATCCTAGATAAACACTGGATCAAGAATGCACGGGCCGGAGGACCAATTTTTATGACAGAATCCAAAGTCAGGGCAGTGGACTGTGAATGATAGTTGGTATTAATACCTACAAATAAATCTTTGAATTCTGTGCATAAAAATACTGATAGCTTGAAGTGTTGTAAGTACGCCAATAAAAGACAAAATGAGTCAACAAGATGAGATTTAATAATAATAAAATAATAATAGGCAGATGGCCACATACAAAAACAATTGTAAGTAGATTGAGTCGAAAAAACTTGGGATAATTACAACATGTGATAAAACGTTAGAGAAATACAAAATTTAAATGAAATTAGGTCAATGACATTAATGACCATTGAAGCCTGACAATAATCGAAAAGGTATTATTAATGATACCTGGATTGTGAATATAAATTGAGTGCTATAATGAAAAAGTTACTGCTGCAAAATTCAATCTCAATGATTTACAAAAGGAATAGTAATAAATGACAATAAGCTGTAGATAGTGCTCAATAAATAGAATACATTAATATAGGCGGCATAGGCCTTCAGTGAATTAAATGTCAAGTTAGACATCAATTGAACAACTCAAATATGTGAATGTGCTTGCAAGCCAAGTGTAGCTATCAATACAGTGAAATAATTACTAATATAGATTACGTTAATATAGGCGGCATAGGCCTTCAATGAATTTAATGTCAAGCTAGACATTAATTGAACAATTCAAATATGTGAATGTGCTTGCAAGCCAAGTGTAGCCATCAATACAGTGAATGAAGTAAATATTATAACCTTGATGTTATGTAGGCCAGTGCTCTCAATGAGACATGCACTGTAGCATATTGAATTCATGAAGATAGGCTCGATTGCCAAAAGTATGGACAATTAAATGTTTTTAATTGCCGAAAAAGTTGAATGATAGCTACAAAAATTGTAAAAATGCACATAAAACTGTTTGACTTAGAAATAGAGAGCGTGGTCCATTATCGAAACGCTGTAGCAATTTATGAACAATTATGTAAAACATGCGTAAATGAAAATTGAATAGAACGATTTACGTAACCTGAATAAGATTTGAAGAAGAGATGCAGCCAGGCAGACAGGCAAGGAATCCGCAGTACCCAAAAGAACAGGACATCAGCAAGTGACGATGTGATCTGGCCATGCGATGACAAGAATGGAAGCGTCCACCACAGCAGGCAAATCCCCCAGTGGAAATGTGAGCAGGAGCATGTAGAATTCCAAACGAATAATCCGACTTTCAAGTTGTGGAATTTTTAGAATGATTTCCAAACGGTAGAGATGATGAACTTGAAAGTTTGAGTTTCAAGAGGTGAAGCCAATTGTTAGAAGAATGGCAATAGACGCCCACACGAGGTTGTGATCTAGAAAGTAAGATGCCTAAAGACAAAATAAATTCCAAAAAATCGAATAGTACAAATATTAAAATTGAAATGACAAATAACACGATGAATAATATAAAAAACCAACTTGATTATAGCAGTGCCGTAGAACCGTGACTGTGACGTCACCAGACAGCGCAGACGGAAAATGACGACATGATGTCTACGTAGTAGCGGAACGAGTAACAAGTGGAACCGTTACAAAAAATGCTTTGTCAGATTTTACAATCTCTTTAAGGTCTTTGGTTGTTATGGTATGTTGTTATGTTATGTTACTGTTAAATGTTATTTGTTGTATAATTGAGAAGTTGATATTATGGTAATTATTCATATTGAATGAAAAAGACTAAGAAATTGTCGAAAACCACAGATTTATTGATACTTAGAAAGACCGGTTCCGGTTATTACACCATTGTCAATCTCTGATAAACTAAAACTAAAAAATGTTTTAGTTTATCAGAGATTGAGAATGGTGTAATAACCAAAACCGGTCTTTCTAAGTATCAATAAATCTGTGGTTTTTGACAATTTCTTAGTCTTTTTCATTCAATGTTAAATGTTAAGCTAATGTTTTTAGTAGATGAATTTCAACACGTTGCTTTAGTGGGCTAGAACAGTAAATAGTAGAATAATATATTTTTAATATACATTCTCATGTTTTCGATCACTCACCGATAGGTGTATCCTCGCGAATGGTGATATTGGTGGTCTCTCCGACAAAGTACGGATTGTTGTCGTTTTCGTCGAGCACCTGAATGAAGACGTCGACGAAGGAGGAGCGGGAGGGAACGCCTGAGTCGGTGGCACGCACAGTCATGTTGAGCCAGGCCACCTGTTCGTGGTCTATGCGGCTGGCCACCAGCATCTCACCCGTCTCCCTGTCCAGGTGAACCAGGTCTGTCATCGATTGAGGGCCTACAATACGCAACAAACAAACTATCAACTGAACTATACAATTTTATGACCAGGTCACTCCCGTGTTATCGGATGGGTGTAGTCGTAAGGCCCATTGACGGCTTAAATGATATATTTACATCTATTTCACTACTCATCTATTTCACTATCCATGACAAACTGCAAGTAATAGTCCGTATTTTAACTATTTTCAACGATACTACAATCTAATTTTGGAATATTTTGATATATTCAGGTGAGGTGAAACTTCCATCAGGGACTCCCCTCCAATAAAAGCCATTCGAATATTATCATTATTAACACTATCGTCATCATAAACCATGCCTTTGCAGGACAAGATCTGTGATGATCCTTACACGGCCCAGTCGTGACCCGCAAACTACTCATTATAACAGGGTTTCAACTAAACACTCCAAGTGGTTCGGATATCCTGAGATACCATAGAATCATAATATTTCAATCTGTTTCCATCTTCACGAACTTGCCCACGAAACCCTATTTTTGCGACATAAGAAGCCGTAATAGTTAAAAACATACTACGTTATTATTCTTCAATCCTCAATAATTTAAACGTGAGCTACAGTTGTATCACATTTTGTAAGACTCTCACACTGAAAAGAGATGTAATACAAATTTAGTTTATCTGCCAAAACATACAATAAAAAACTCAAGAAACCTAACATGATACAACCGAATGTGATAATATATACATTTTCTGCGTGGGGTCCAAATGACCGATTCCAATTTGCCCGAAATTATTATTTTGTCGCAAAAGATCGAAAATTGAAGAATCCCAAATGGTAGAATTGAAACTTGTACTTTCCCAAATGGTCGAATCCCAAATGATCGAAAAGTTTTAATAGTAATCCCATTTGGCCGAAAATCTCAACTGTCGCAAAAGGTCGAAAATTTGATTTTCCCATCTGACCGATTCTCAAAAAGTCGAATCCCATTTGAGATTCATTTGGGATTCGACCATTTGGGAAAGTACAAGTTTCAATTCTACCATTTGGGATTCTTCAATTTTCGATCTTTTGCGACAAAATATTAATTTCGGCCAAATTGGGATAGGTCATTTGGCATGCCACCCATTTTCTGAATAATAAACTTGCTAATTGATAAACATTTTTTATCACCAAAAATTCATCCATTCAATCGCAGTCTTTATTTAAAACATAATCTACATCACCCAAAAATCCACCAGCAAAATTATTTTTCATATTAATATTCATTATTAGGTCAAGAAATTTTTTTAATAATAAACTTGCTGATTGATATACATTATTTATCACTAAAAATTCATCCATTCAATCACAGTCTTTAAAACAAAGTCTACATCAACAAAAAAACCACCAGCAAAATTATTTTTCTTATTAATATTCATTATTAGGTCAAGAAAATTACTACATTGAAAAGAAACAGAAAACAGGTGCTAGTGCTAGCCCAAATACTCTTTTATTCATAAATCTATTTCATTAAGTTCTCCAAAGTAGGGTTATCTTAATCACAAATAAATCATTTTATGAGCTCAAATTGATTCATCCAATCGTATATACGTCTTTATTTGAAGCTTACCAAAAATTCTGTTAGCATCTTTCTTATTATTTGATGCTTATTTCACTAAAAAATAATATATATTACATTGAATAATTTTTTTTGTAAGCAAATAAAAGTAATCCGATCAAATGAGCATAATGATTATTTCACTAATTTTGATCAAACTGATTTCGAGGAAAATAACATTTATTCTAATGTTGAGTTCAATAAAATTTATTCACCTTCAAGAGAGTACGAGATGGTTCGATTCTTATCGGCGTCATCAGCCACAATGTTGACAATGGTGATCCCATTCTGGCTGTTCTCGGTGATGGAGCGTCGGTAGAATGGTTTGCGGAACTGAGGATTGTTGTCATTCTCATCTTCAATTACAATTGTTAAGACGGCTGTAAACAAAACAGAAAACAGTGGGATGAAAAAGAAATTTTCATCTGTTGAAACGAATTTTAATTTGTTTTGTCAGTTGTGGAGCGATTCCAAAAATATATCATTTATTCATATGCAAAAAATACAATCCAGTTAAAAACAACAGGCATTTGCCCAAAACTGCTTCAAACCTTAATTTGGAATACACAGTATTCCAAGTATTATATCTTTTTAAATATATGTTAATAAAGTTGAACTAGTAGTTCTGCGAACAGTAGACCTCGCTCATGAATACAACTTTCAATCTAATGAGAAGGGCCAGTACAGTAAGTACAGTATATTGTGAAGATTTAGCCATGTCATCTATTATTTTCTCCATTGAAAATGCTAGAGACACTGCTTGCAGGGACACCTTTATATCGTCTCCATATTTACAATATAAACATATATTACAACTTTTCTAATAATTAATTATAAGAAATCGGTCAACTGACGGAAAAATGGAATATGCAGTAGACAATCTAGATGATGAATCGTCTCACAGACGATGGTGAGATGGAAAATGATTCTAAATAAGATGAGTTTGTTGGTGACAATGACAGGAGGTTGCTAATGATGTGGATTCATGAAAAGTGGATTCAATGTTATGGCTTGTTATGCCTATGCAGGATGTTAATGCTCACAAATCGAAAAAGTGGGAACATTAATTGCTGTATCTTCAAAGATACGAAAAAGTAACTTTTGAGGTTAGTTTACGGTTTTGTAAATATTACAAAAAACCATAGGTCTTACCAAAAATCGTTACACATACGTTTCTGCGCCTTGTTTCAAAGAACTTCCATACCAAATTTCATTCAAATCGGACAATAACTGCGACTGTAACTGCGGTACAAACAAACAAACAGACAAAAGCCAATCGAGTCGAAACTAAGAACTCAGCTTCGCTTCGGTCAAAAAGAAGAGAAACAAAGATATCCTTTCACGACAGAGATAGGCAGTAAGTCTATCACACAGCATAAAACCTTAGGCCGTCCAATGCTTCCCTTTTTATATCTATTTTTTGTTCGAACTTTGAACGTTAAAAATACAGTAGCTCAAAAACTTCCAACGAAACAAAGTATATCCTACAAAAATCCTTGACGACTTCAGTAAAAATCTAATCTTTTCGTTTTCCCAGATTCACGACACTTTCTGAAAGTGCTCTTCGCCAACGCTGACCTTTTTGACAATTTGGGATTTCTTTCAATAATTGGCTAAATGAAATAAGAACATTTTCATTTTGTCCATTCCACATGTATTTTCGATACTCGCACAGTATAAGTCAGCTTTGTAATGTGACCAGTGTATCCAAGAAACCATGATCCTACAAACAATACACATAAATTGACAAAATCCGTGTCTTTATTTCAGTATGGACCAGTTTTACAATATCAATAGCGAATCTTTGAAATGTATTATTTACTTATTAGTCATTTATTTCAATAGGACAACTTCAAAGTTTAATTCAATCCAACCCTTTATTTCCAAAGCAAAAACATTTTACAAGCAATTACATATTCAAGTAAATAGTACATAGAATTACTAGTACCTTAATCTATTTGAAAACAACTTTATCAATCACATTATTTGCTAGCTCTGCTGTACGTGAATGTGGCGCTGAGGCACAGACAATGAATCATTTAAAATTAGAATGCCCAATTTTAAAATTTAATGGAAACCTTGACGAGGTTCATCAAGCAACACCAGTTTTCATCCAATGGCTTGTCGCACTGAATTTAACCATAGAGAAACGATAGCATAAGATATCCCATAGTATAGTGCGTTTATGTCGCAACTTTTACTGTTATCCCAAGCCGATAGTTCACGTAGTTCTTTCCTAAGCAGCTTTGTGACGCTGGTAGTCTCTCAAATTGTGCCGTTCATACACTATCACCCCAACAACACAGTAAAAATTGACAATAATCGACAGTAATCGGCTTGAGATAACAGTAAAAGTTGCGACATAAATTCCCTATACCATGGGTTATCTACTTACGCTATTGTTTCTCTATGATTTAACTGAGTGAAGTTTGTTATGTTTGTGTTATGTTTGACACTTTAGTCGAGTCTAAAAGAAAAATTGTACTAGTATTGTATGTATTTTACTAAGAAGTATTACAACAATTGCTATATCACATCTATTTCCATTAATTTCATTACTTATGACATTATTTGACTACACAGAGAGTGAGACCTGTGAGCCATGAAGACGCTTAACGATGTCGATATATTTTGTAAAATATTATGACAGATAAATTCTTGATTCTTACCGGTATCGGTCTGCACACCGGTAGTCGACCCCAGATCCTCGACCCGGATCGCCAGCCGGATGGTCTCCACACGCTCCCTGTCCAGCAGCCGCACCACCTTCAATTCAATCCAACTCATTATTTTTTGTTACAGGCTATACAACAGAAAACATTCACAATAGTCATCTACATAGAATACATAAAATTATAACATTCATTTAAAAACCTACTCCCAGTTGCACAAAGGTCGGTTAACTTTAACGTTGAGGTCGTTTTGTTAATCGGCGTTAATCTTCATATTTAAACGTAGATAGATAGATAGATAATTGTCTTTCATTTTCACTTTACAACATTACAAAAAGTGATGTGGGCGAAGTTTAGGCAACAAGAGCCCCCTCTTCCACTTAACCCACGATGTTATTGGTAACATGAAAAAAATATAAATAAAAATATACCTTAATCATACAACATTTCACAATGAAGCCAAAATATCAATTACAATTCCAATAAAGCAACTAAATTAATACCTAAATTATAAATCAAATGAATGAAAAAGAAACAGAAAACAAAAAGCAAGAAATCTTCATAGTGGATAAATATCATAATTACACAAATGAGGGGCCTAGATGCAAAAGTCACATTCTCCATTTTTTTGAGAAATTGAGTTATTTATATGGCTGTGTTCGTATTGTGTATTGTGTTTGTATCACATTTACCAGTCGATGTTTTGCAGCAAGACTCACACTCTCCAGTTAAGCCAATCACAGGGCATCTGAAGGTTGCAAAGCATCATGGGTGTGCTCAGTTCATTGCTCTCAGTGCTCTGTTTCGGTCTGCACTTTTGTTGGTTAGATTAATTTGTTTTGATCGTCCACTTTAATTTGTTATATTATTATTTTGAATTAGTTCAATATCCAAGTAGTAAGAAATTCAATGGAAGAACAAGTCAAGATTTCTACTGGACTGACTAGAAAGAAGAAAATATCTCTTGATAAGTGTAAGCGAAATGCTGCAAAAAAAGCAAGGTAAGAATTTGTAAGCTTAAGCCTTTAAGTGTTTTAGCATAGTTTTGAATATGTTTCTAAATTGAAATCTTACATACGGCTGCCTAGAAAAACAACTAGAACCAAGGGAAATATTACTATATTTTTCATGAGGATGAAGAAGAGCCTTGAGAGCCTTTTCCAGAAATAAATTACAGCAATGTTTGATGTCGAACAGAAATTACTAATAATATTTCAAGCTTATTAGTTTCTACTGCTATGGACAGTTTTTTTACTATGTAAACATGTATGAAAATACTCTTGTTTATTTTTCCATGGTTATTCCTCCTGGTAAGAATGTTATCACAAATCACTTGAGATTTAATTTTCTTGGTTCTAGTTGTATCCCATCTATTTTGGTACAAAACTTACATTCTCCATGTGCGTTTGCTTCAAAATTCACATTTAACCAAATTTTGCTGCAAAACTCACACTTTGTGTATTTTGAAGTTGAATTCCTGTTTTATTTAATTCAACAACTTATTGAAGTTGTGTGCAAGTAGTTGGTATGGTTTCAAGCTTTGCTTGAGAAAAAAACTTGCAACAATATCCTTATTTTATCATTAGGAAACAGTTTTTTGCGGTTTCCCAAAAATTTAGAAAAGTGGAGACTTTTGCATCTAGGCCCCTCAAATATCCACTCACACATACACCACACACACACACACGCACACATTCACATCTCTAAAGAATACAGTACAAAACCGCCTAGCGAAGCCCTCCCCTCCCCCCTGATCCACTCCACAACAGCCGCACTGAACCGGCGATAACTGTCGAGCAGTCTAATATGAGCTGGCAGTTGCACGTAAGTACAACTGGGAGTGAGACTTGATAACTTTTTTTAGCAAAGTGAAAATATGAGAACAGACCTTAAGCCGTCCGTCGAGCGGATTGAGCTCGAATGCGGCGACAAAGTCGAACTCAGCCGCTTTGACGAGTGTGCCCTCCTCGCTGCGAGCCTCGCAGCTGTCCGCGTCCAGGGTGTATCGCAGCACCGGGCTCTCGTCCGGGTCCTGGGCAACCACTCTGTGCACCACTTGACCCACCTGTACAATCGTCAACCCAAATCGTCAAACTCTTCATTTGTTCAATAAAATCGTACAATTTTCAAAACAAAATACCATAAAAATACTTAATTCAAACCTAAAATTGATATATTATGCTCAACATACAGTGTTACCCAAGAAAGTTGTAACAGCTGAAGACCATAGTTTCTAAATAAAATGTCTCATATCGACCTCACTTTTCCATTTTATATAAAGATTTTTCTAGAAAACTATGAGTCAAAATCTAATTCCAAGGACATGGTTGGAAAGAGGAAGAAATTTCCAATATTCATATAATCTTCTCCTTTGTTTCACGTTTTCGAACTTTTTATAAGCGCTAAAAATTGACAAAGTACATTCGTTGAGTTCAAGACCAAATTTCAAACTGTTTGATCGCTCGAAAGCTAAGATCGATATAATAAAATTTCATTGGACATTTTTTATTGCAAATTTTTAATGTGGAATCTGAATTTTCATTGCTATCGGCTGTTACACCTTTCGTGGGACACTCTGAATGAATATTCAGGACAATAGGGCTGAGTTTTAAATAACTAGAACAGAAAAGAAAGGAGTGCCACAAGGAACTATACTTGGTCGAATATTGTTGTCACTGTATATTAATGACTTGCCTGGAAATTTACCCTCAACCGTAAACAGCGTATGATTTGCTGACGATGCTAATTTTCTACTGACAGGTGATACATTAGAAGGATTACAAATTGAAGGAGAAGAAGTAAACAAGTGCATGAAGGAGTGGTATGAGGCTAATGAGTTGACAATCAACGTAAAGAAAACATCCTATATGAGCTTCAATATTGACCATTCGGTTCGGACACACCAATAACTTTAATTTTGCTGTGGATTCAACAAGTATAATGCCAGTGGAAGAATGTGGATTGTTGGATTCAATGTTGACTGAAGTGGAACAATCAGAATGATCAGGTGGTAAAAAGGCTCAATACAACAGGGTTTGCAATATCAAGATTGATAAGGGAGGTGAACCAGAGAATAGTTCGAATAGCGTACTATGGATATTTCCAGCCAGCTCTAACGTATGGCTTGATATTCTGGGTGCGGCACCCGCTTTATTGATGGCCTTCAGAGTGCAAAAACGGCTACTGAGAATGATGTTCAGGAAGCCACCAAGAACCCCATGAAGAGAGTTATTCAGGAAGCTAAGAACCGTTGCCATGTCTGTATATCCATGAATTTGCATTGCATCTGCATTGTATGAATTTTCCCGCAAGGACGAGTGGACTAGTGGACTACAGGCGCTACTGTATATGATTACAACACACGGGCAAGGAATATGCTGAGACTCCAACCTCATCGAAAAAGATTTTTTGAAGCTAAGCCAGAGCATGTCAGTCGAAGGATCTTGAACTGTGGAAATTCTGGATACTTCAAATAGCAGAACATTCAAGAGACTAGTGAGGAATTGGCTAAAAGAGAGATGTTTTTACAGTTCGATGGAGTTTTTCTCATATACATGTGAGAAATGAACCTAGTGGAATTATAATAGTTAAGATGATGTCATCTTTATTTTTGACTCCAAATATTCACGGACATTTTGATGACCTGACAAATTGTATAATTTTTTATTGTAAAAGAAATAGTACAGGCTCAGCCTAGTTTTTCCTCCAATGTCATAATTGTATTATGATTATAGTATTTTATACAATAAATGAATAAACTGACAAATGCGAAACATTGAATGTGAACGTACATGCATGAATAAATATTATCATTATTATTATTAAATATAAGCTAAAATTAGCTTCATGGGGTAGTCACAAAATTATAATAGGAAATCTTAGTAGATTCTCACTTCATGTATGATAGATATAAGATGATATATGTATAATGATTCATTCAATTTGTAAAACCTATCATTCATGTAATGTGAGAGAAATTTGAATAAAAAAATTAAAAGGTACTCGATTGAGCGTTGCCAACGTATGGCTGAATTAGCTTTAACAATTTGATTGGTAGCTTGACTGACCCTAGTGTTCTCCTTGATGCGCACAGTCCCGGGTTCGGCAAGCACAGGCGGCTTATTGTTGACATCATCGATCGTGATCTGCACGGGAACAGTTGCGCTGAGCTGGTGCGCGCCAATTCCGCCGTCGAGCGCCACAATGACCAGCGCGTAACGCAGCGTGCGCGGCTGCGTGCCGTCCGGGTCGAGACTCGCGCCGCGCGCCACCCGAATCACGCCGGTCGCCACGTCCATGGTGAACTTGTCGCCGGCGCCCGATTGGATGCGGTACACCACCACGTTGTTCGGCGGCGAGCCGTCACCGTCCCACGCGTTCACCTACCAAACACAAACATTCATTTCATTTGATGACACACAGTTCATTTATTTATTCATTAATTCACCTCCCAACAGTAGAACACTTATTTTTCAGAGAAAAATAACACTAGAATAACAAATAAAAGCAGTTCATAAAAATGATTGGGGATCGCCAACAAGCACAGTCCTTAACTGTTCCTCTCCCGAATTTTTGATTCATATACTGGTCCAAGAAGTAGGTTATGTTTCTTTCACTTAATAAATTTATGTCAACTTTCAGTGTAAACATAAAAAATTGAGTTCAATAGATTAAATGGAGGACAGAAATTTATTATCTGTAGCTTCAATGGTTTATTAATGGTTACAAATATTATTAATGGTTACAAAGCGTCTCTCTCTCTCTCGTACTAATTCAATCAATCAATAATGTTATTCAATGGTTATATTATTATTATTAATGGTTACAGAGCGTCTCTCTCTCTCTCTCGTACTAATTCAATCAATCAATAATGTTATTCAATGGTTATATTATTATTATTAATGGTTACAGAGCGTCTCTCTCTCTCTCTCGTACTAATTCAATCAATCAATAACGTTGTTCAACACAAACACTAAAAAAATCAAATACAAATTTCAAATAAAAATACAAAAAACAAGCTTCATGGTGTGCTTAAATGATTGAGAGTAGGAAAAATACCAAGCCAATTATGGTTTCCCTTGTAATAGGTTGATGAAGGGTAGAAAAGTACGGAACGAAGAGTGAAGTGGGAAGAAAGGGAGAGGAATAGAGAAAAAAGACAAGCTAAGTTTGTAAGCGAGTCCACTTCTAACAAATATAGGCTGGAGAAATGTCATTGCATTCATTGGTATGAGCAGAAATCTTGAGTCTCATACGTCGATATGGAAGAAAAAGTTACTTTTTTTTATCTAGTTCAATTTCTCTACTAACCTTAGGGCTGGTTTCCGAGCTCGGGATTCAGGTAAGTTCTAAACTTTATACAGCTGGAGTCAGAAAATTGACTTTCCGAAACGGGGCGTAGTCGTAGTACATAGTCGCAGCAAAATAAATCTTTATTTTCTCATTTCCATAATTGGGAACGTTTTTCTTTGACGAAATGTAACATTCCTAAACTAGTAGTTCTGTGAACAGTAGACCTCACGCAGTATTCTCATCCACAAGTACCTGATTGAAACTATAGACGTTATGGAAATACAGCAATAGACTGGCTTCTCCACACATCTGTCTAATCACTTGTCAGCTGATTTATGATGAATAATTCTGTAGTCTGATTTTCACTCTAATAGTGGCGTATGAAGGAGGCTCCTTTTTCCTTTTATATTATCCTTGAAATGCAAAATTTCCAAAAACCTTGTATATACGTCGACGCGCAATTAAAGAAGGAACATACCTGTCAAATCTCATGAAAATCTATTACCGCGTTTCGCCGTAAATGCGCAACATATAAACATTTAAACATTCAAACATTAAGAGAAATGCCAAACCATCGACTTGAATCTTAGACCTCACTTCGCTCGGTCAATAATTCAAAATAGCTGAAACTACACTTTTCTCTTTATTTTATTTTGTGTTCAATTTCTAGTTTTTCGAAATTCAATTTAAACGTGGACTGCGACTACGTCCCGTTTCGGAAGCCAATTTTCTGACTCCAGTTGTTTAAAGTTAGCTAAATCCCGAGCTCGGAAACCGGCTGTGAAAGTATTCCTAAGGTCTATTATTTTAGTTCTAAGATAGATAAACTGCTTCCTTGAACAATCAATATTGGTGTGGGCACATCAACATTGGAAACATATCTGTTGAATCTGTGAGAAAATGGTCCGGAACAAGGTATATTATTTTTGTACTTAAATAAACTGCCTTCTTGAATAATCAATATTGGCGTGAAGTGTAACATATCTGTTTGCAGTGGCCTTAAATTATAATTAGTGACGATTGAGCTGCGAGAAGAATGTGATTTATATTTTATCAAGTATTCATTATAATAAATAAATCACACTACACTGTACACTTACTTGTAGAACAGAACTGCCTTCAGACAGATCTTCGGGTATAGTTTTCTCATAGCTGTCGACCTCGAACTGGGGCGCAAAGTCGTTGACATCATGGATGTAGATGGTGACAGGCACCTCGGAGTGGAGGGGGGGAGAGCCCATGTCCGTGGCCCTCACCTTCAGGTGGACGGGAAACGGATTCAACGCCTTTTGACCGCCTCCTCTGGGCAGCCGCTCAAAGTCAATGCGACCCATCAGCTTTAGAGTGCCTGTCGCCGGGTCTATTGTGAAGTTGGCCTTGGAGCGGTCCCACTCCGAGATGCTGTATGTTATTCGACTGTTTTTTGTGCCTGTCAAAGTAATAGGAAGTTAATCTAATGAAGTATTTTAGTAGGGCTACTTGAATGTTTAATTGTAGAAATTAACCCTTGTAATATTTTCAACTTCAGAAACTGATTTTTTAAGATATAAAGATATATCATAGGTCTAGAAACATGTAGAATAGAATAGATTTGTGGCTTGGTGTAAAAACTACCAAT